>NC_137942.1:26824374-27219029 GCF_963969265.1 Rhamphochromis sp. 'chilingali'
AATTTTGCCTCAGGATATCAGATATCCTTATGTCAAGTGCTGCTTTTATGTACTTGCCATTTACCACTCCAGTCTGTCCCCATAAATAAGAAAGTCCTACATGATCAAATATTTGCTTTACCTTCACAGCCCAGTTTGATATCAAGTGGGCCGGACCAGAACACTCTGTTTTCCTGCAGTGTAAAGACGTTTAACTACACATTTAATCTCTGCTACATCTTAATGTGGTAAAAACAGAGTAGTGCATCCATTTTTGGACTCCTTCACATTTTTCAAAGTAGTCCCCTGGGCCAGATTGGAGTCTTTATTGAGCTTATTCTGGCCCTCAGGCCTTATGTGTGACACCTCTGATCTACACCAAGATCCAAGAAAGTCCTTGGTAAAACTAAAAACGCAGCTGCAGCAGTATTAAGGATGTACAAAAGCAGGTAAAGCACCACTAAATACAACCACAATGGCTGTCCGTCTGCAGTGATGCCACTGACAGTGCACTGCTTTCATCATCTACCTCTTAAAAACAGACGATTCAGAGCCGGCGGTATTCTTGTCTGTAGGAATTTTTGTGACAGCTTGCTCTCAAATTTGCTGAAGAGCACGAACAGAAGCCTAACGAACACCGGGCGCAGGCTAAATGCTTCAGCTTCAGCTCCAGTATGTTTCTTGTGAACATGACCAATACATAGCGCAGAGGTTGGAGCGTGATGATATGGACCTGGACGAGTGCAAAAGGGAGACAACATTTATAGGCGGCACAGACAATGCCTGAATGCTGGCTGACAAGATGACTTCCGTCTCCTAAAGCTTGGCAGAAGATGAATATTCCAGCATAAAAAGGATCCACAGAGCTCTGCCAGAATCACACAAGAGTTTCTAAAGAAGGAAAATGTAAAAAAAAATAAAACCCAAAAAACTATTACTTGACCAAGCATTTCACCTGCCTTTAGTCAAATAAAAAACCTTTGGGGTGTTTCAGAAAAAGGAAAGGTGAGGCAGCACATCCTCTCCATCAAAGACGAGCAGGAGGAAAAAAAGAGTCTCAGAAGAATGGCAGAACATTTCTTCAGAAATTTGCACAATAGCAGCATCAAAAATAAAGGTGGACATAAGAAGTGTTGAAAAAAAACTGCTTCAGATCTGAGCTCCTTTTGTGGGCCGCGTCTTTTTACTGCAGTAAACCTCAAACGGTGGTTCTAATTTTCAATAAGAGCAATTACCCCGCCCTTCAAATTGGTGCAATTATTTTGAGGTGATAACATTTTCAATCTTTTGACATCTACGTGCTACCGCAGAGCGATGCACTCGCTCCTGTTGTATACTGCGCACTCTCTCTGTGCCGTCTCACCCACTCTCGCTGGCTAGGACACTATTTGAGTGGGAGAGAGGAACAAATCTTGCCTGCCGGGCTGCTACGGCTGCTGCTTCCTATGTAGACCCACCCAGTGTGTCACAGCTGAAACATTTGAGAGTGAGGGTGGAAATTAGGCGATGCGCTCTGACAGATGTAATACTGGCAGTCACACAGAGCTGCCAATTTTCCAAAGAATTAGCAGATGGAAGAAGGTACAGGCCACAGAGAGTATGCATCAGAGGCAGTTCAGCCTGGAAAGCCTGCACTTTTATAAAAAAGTCTTGTTTATAAAAAAATTAGATTTGAAATCAGCAGCAGCAGCAACAACTGCTTAGATGTTAGGTATAATAGAAGTAAACTGTAACCTAACTCAACTAACCAACGAGGCAAAGCGTTGAAAGCTAAACTGCGGCATAAACGTAGTTTCTAACGGACAAGATTAAAAATTCCATTGAGATAAAGTCGACCTGTTCCACTCTCAGGAGGCTGCAGCTGACGGACGTGTACATCAGCCGCCTCTTTATCTCCAGGATGACTGATCTGTGGGAGACATGAGGACATCCAGCTGCACCGAAATGTTAATAAGACAGTGTGCTAAGCGCTTTCCCCCTTTTTTCCCCTTAAAACCCACCTTCCAAAAAAACAGGAAGAAAAGTCTTTGATTGAAAAATATTCACAAAGCATTACAACAGAGAAAATACTCGACCATTGTGACATCCCTAATTGTTTCAGCACAAAAAGGAAAGCACTCTAAATAAGTACTTAAGAGATTTCTGTTTTTCTAAGAGGCTCAGAGGTTAGAGAAGCAGGCCAGTTTTTCATTGGGCCTTTTCAGAATAACTGCCTCTGTCTGCCTGGTAATTAGTGCTGTGTGTGTGTGTTTGTGTGGGCGAAGATTTAAAGTCCTTCTAACCTGGCATGTGTGTCTCTGAGGGCTTCTCTGTAAAAGAAATTATGACATCTCCATTAAATCGGCCGTATTTAGCAATTACTCTGCAATCTGACCGGTGAACCCTGAACACCGTGTACTGTGAGCCTGTAAGTGGATTGTGTGATTTGACCCCCTCTCTTCACTGGTATTATTCAGTAATATTTATGTCATTTATCTACACAGTGTGAGCCTGGACGAAACACAGGAGTGCCATGAGACAGACGTGTCCGCAGGAGCTATTTAAGTCGTGACCTTTCTCTTGCAGAGCAACCTGACATTTAGACCACTTGACAACATGGCAGTGGACCTTTGTGCAAACAAAACTCACAAGATGCTTGATATGGTATGTGCTGATTTCAGCCAAACAGAAAGAAATGTCTGCTGGCAAATAGTTTTTGGTTCAGAAGAATTTTTTTTTTTACAAAGTCACTTTTGTCTTGCTACAGTCATTCAATGGGAGAAACAGTTTGACAGGCCTTCTGTGTCTGGTAACTGTTAGACCAAGTTACAACCATAGTCTGTATATAAAAGATGGATGCACCTGTTGAACCTCTGCAAACCTCTACTGGAGTAGACTCCTTTGGATGCACAAAGGAATCGTTTTTTAGTACTTAGGGATGAGTTGATTCTTGTTCTGTAACTTACTGTAGGTAGTATTGTGATTTTCACTTAAATAGTTTATATGCTTTACTAAGTCTGAAAGGTGAAAAACAGGTTTTTAATGCAAAATGATGTTTAAACTGTTGCTTTTATGTAATACATCTATATAAACACAGTTTTTTCCTCCACTAACTTTCTATATTGTGTTCTTGTGTGCCCCCACTCCTTTGTTCTTGGTCTCCCTCTGTGACATACATTAAAATGCCACTTCAAGGAAGTTACCCGCATCTTTGAAATACAGTCTATTAATGACTCAGGGAAGGTTTCAGCAGTCACTTGTACCATTATCTCTTCACGTAATGATAGTAAGCCAGCAAGATGTGACAAACTGATTTGTCCTTAATGTCGACTTCATTTAAATCAAATTTTATCCTTAGAAACTCACTTGTATTGTGCCTGGAAATGCTCCTGGACAAAGCTGTGCTGGACTCTGGGCTGCTGTGACTGGGATGGATCAGGAGACGGCACTTCCTCAGCTCCAACAGGGCCCTGCGGCACAAAGGAGGCCACACATAAACACAGAAAGTCTATCCCATTCTCACATTTATTATATATATACTGCAAAAGTTGTTAGGCATTGTTAATGAGACAGCAAATGTGTACTTTAAAGGTAAATTGAGTAAAATATCACCAGTAGATGTCAGTAGATTGCAGACAACCACCCATCGAATTCTGTTGTTTTTTTTTTTACCCCTTCCTAATTCAAGTGTATAATCTTAGCTATGGGGGATGATGTAGGACAAACAACCTCGGTTGCCATCCATCTGTAGTGAACTGTTATGTGTCCATATCTATCTACTCTGGAAGAAGCTGTAAAACCTTGTGAAAGTAATCTGAAGAGATAGTGAAGCTTAGTAGCAACAGCTAATGAAACTTTCTTTGAAGTGGATCCAACATTGTTGGATTTGGACGCTTAATAAATAAACTCTCATACGATGTGAGAGTGTAATCAACCTTTTTGAAGGAAAGTGTGATTTTTTTTCTGTTAGCTAACAACCAGCTGTTTTTTTTTTTTAGCTAGCTTTGTGTCAGATGCCCGAAGACAGGATGGTTGCATGTCTTATTTTCTGAGTAACTGTAAAAATACCAGGAATAAATCAACATGTTTACGCACGTTTTTGTGTGCTAGAGCCCTGACTTCAGTTTAGGAGACAAGGCTTGAGGTAAGGAGGAAGTGGATGAGGTGGAAATGAAGGAGGAAACAGAGCAGCGTTAGAGGAAGAGAAAGAAAATATACTGTACATGTACAAATGTTAAACAGCCGATTAGGTGTTAATCGATGTCCATCTCGGTCACTGAACAAAGGCATTTGCACGTTTTTACTTTGCTTTTTAAAAAACCTTTAAAAGAGTGCTCCGTCCTAAATATAACCCCTTCAAGAAGCCTTTATTTTTATTTTATCAAATTCTTACAAATGGGAGGAAGCTGGCCTTGGATGGAGATAAAAGTAGAGAAGTTTAAAAAAAGGAGTGAGCAGCCAAAGAATTGCAAGGTCACACTAAATGTGTGGGATGAAACACGCTGGGAGGATCATAAGCAATGCTGACGACACAACTATGTGAACAATCTTCTGCATCAGTTTGCAGATGAATTCATGTTTTCCTAATTACAAACCATAAGCAATAAACGTTTGAATAATGTGCCTTTCACTTCATAATGCTGCCAAAATGTATAGATCTGTTTGGCTGTGTGCGTAAACCAAAGTTATGTGACGGGCTGAGAAGAACACAGTAGTGTTTGTTGTGCTTTAATGCCTAGTGCATCATATTTGATACACAGAAAGAGACTTCTGCATCATCAGTGTAATCCCCCCCATGAAAAACCTCAATAAATGACAAAATACATTAGAAAAAAAGAAAATATGAAAATCGTTTTTTAAAATTTGTCAGCAGGTTTAATAAAAACTCAAGACACTGAATTTTCTGGCAGTTATTTGATGGTTTAGGCTTTAAAGGGGTTAATAATGACACACTTTAACTAAAATTTAAAAGTGCTGAACGTTATGACACGTAGTCACACAGTGATATTTCTGTGCTGTATTGACTCATTCACACCTTTTCAGGCAGGGGAAAATAAAAGCTGGAAAACATTCTTTAAGTGGTTCTGCTTTAAAAGGGCATAATGTGGCATACAGACCTGCTGCTAGCATTCCTCTGCTCACACGCTATCAGTCCCACAATAGCCTGGTGTAAAAAGTCAGGTACTTGAGACTGCATTAAGTCATCATATCATCTCGGTGCTTTTTACGCCGGGCTGGCAGAGCCAAATGGAAATGCACTCTCTGAGCCTTCTCTGTTGACCCACACTCTCGCTCTGTTTACTATTCCTCAAGTTTCTAGCTACTGGTCCCGTACTGGCTGCCGCTGTTCCCAGGCTGGCAGCTCGACCATGACGTCCCCTCACAAAGTTAAAAAAGGGGGTTTTGAATTTCTAAAGGGGAGAGGGAGGTGGAGGGTGTGTGCGTTTGTTTGTCTGTGAGGTGCACTCAGAGTAACGGAAGACTCCTTTGCAGTTTGCCAGCATTTCCAAATGCTGACTCTATTCTTCTGAAAGCATTTGAGCTCACAGAGACCCCAGCCTGAAACCTGACCACCCTGCTGCACTGTGCTTTAAGAGGAGCACAATGACAAACCTCTACCTCCTCTCTTTTCATGGAGTCGAGGAGCTTTCATATCTTCCTGTCACGGGAGGATTAACCAAAAGCGGAGGTTCAACACGGCTGATCTTCCAGTTACCGCTTTATGTACAACAAGCAGTGAGAGCTTGAGAGTGCAGCCTGTCGTGCATTTGCATTTCGAGCTGACATCAAGCGCAGCATTTTACTCCCTCTTTTTCTTCCACATGCTTGCTAATGGATTCCACTGCTATCTTTATGGAAAGATAAAAAGCAACACCGAGGCCACAGAGTTCAAACACAGTTGGTCTTATCACCTCTCTGGAAACCCATGCCCTGCCGTGTCAGTAGACTGCAAGGTGTTAGATGTGTGCTAACAGTAGCTGTTGACGGCGTGGACATTTAAACACAGTGAGGAAGTGGGGGCAGCTTATGTGCCTTCTGATATGGGGTTCTGAAGAGTTATCTAAATGATCGTGGTCAGATATCAGTTCCCACAGAGGAAGCTGCGTCTGCTGCTGGTTTAAGAAATTGTTTTACAGGTTGGGAAATGACCCCAGCAGAACAGGGGGGCCATCTCAAGGGATGGCATGCACAAGTCTGAAATTTAGATGCTATCTTTGAAATTGCTTGTCAGAAAAATGTGCCATCTTTCAACCTGATAAAACTGTAACTAAACAGACAGGCAACAGAGAGAGAAAAAAAATTCACCCAGCTATTTATAGAGCCACGAAGGAAAAGAGAGAAAAAAACCCGACATAAAATGTCACTACTTTTCTGACACTTACCTTTCAGTATTTGAAGCAAACACACACACAAATGTTCCCTACTCTTTACAAATATTTTCATTTTGCTTGTGTCTCATTACGACATTTGTGACAAGCAGAGGCTCATCCAAGGGGAAACTGTTTTACCAGTCCAGTTTAATTTTATTTTATTTACACAGCTGCTTTATATTGTAAGGTAAAGACTCAACAATAATACAGAGAAAACCCCAACAATCTGATGACCCGAGCACTTGGTGACAGTGGGAAAGAAAAACTCTCTTTTAACAGGAAGAAGACTGCAGCAGTGATAAGGAGTCAGGCTAGCAGCATTATGGCTTTCATTTGTACACGTACAGTAGAATTACTGCTTTAAAGTCTCTTTTGGGTTGGTTTTGTGTTTATACCTAAAAAAAAATCTAAGAAAGATTACTTGTGTATTCTCATTGGGACAGGTATATAGAACTGTAGCCTAAGGTTTATATAGCTATCAATTTAGAGTGTAATGTAAAATTAATGTAATGAATGGCATAACAAATTACTTTCTCCAGGGAGTATGTATGATAAAAAACTGCACTGCTTTTTTATGACAAGTTATGCGTAATGTGTAATACATTACTTTTTAGAGTAATGACCCCAAGACTGGGTCTAACCTCGTTGGAAAACTCAAAAGTAAAGTGTGGAACAATTCACACATTTAATGCTCAACTTGGTTGTGAACTGAGGACAGCTGTCTAATCTTCACCCTGCAGGAGGAGGGCACATCATCAGCACAGAAGGTACCTCTGCTAGTTAGCCAGCTAACAGCAACAGCTTTGTTAATGTCATGTCAAGGCAGACAGTGTGGAGTGGAAAGCAGTGGACCCAAATACAGATGAACGAAATGTGGAAACGTAACTGTATTATAACAAATGCCGTGCCTTTTATTGACGCCGAAAAACAGAAGATGAACCAAACATAAGAAACAGACAAATGAGAAACTAACCACAAAAACCTAAACTGGGGAAACTAAATACACAAAAACCAGGAACACTAGGAAACACACAAATACCTGAGACATGGGACGTTAGTGATGGATGATAAGCAGACAATCAGACGAAGACAAAGTGCTTAAATACACAGAGGAATAATGAGGGAATGAGACAGCAGGAGAGCATAGCTGGGAGTAATCACGTACAACAAGACCGTGAGGAAGCAAAGCTGAAAACACTAACATAGCACATGAGACCGTCAAAGTAAAACAGGAAACATGAGACAGGCACAGAGACACGGACTTGACACTGAAACGATGAGAAGCATAGACATGAAAGCATAACTTGATTAAACGTGACAGAAGGAACACAGGGGAGACAGAAACCTAAAGACTAGAAATCACCATAAATACTAAGGAATAACTAAAAGAGCCAGAAATACAACACACTGAGAAACCACTAAATCACAGCGCACTGGGTCACCAGACCCCGGACATGTCAGGCATTAATGTTCCACCATTAACATTACTGTTAGTATTAACTGTGGTCTTCAATAGAGAAAATATGTGTAGCTATAGTTTCTTTTTATTTGAAACAACATTGCTAAGAATTGAAGTCAGATTGAAGTCATTTCAATCTGGGCTACCTTTTAACAGCAGGTTCCCTCGTGGGGCTAGTGCTGACCTATCACTGGTGGCAGTGCTTCTAACGTTACTGCATCCCTGTGGCTGTTAGGCCGCTGTTACACACTGGGTCTTCATAGTTTTACATGGTAACACAAGAAGGGTGGTATCACCCCACCCTTCTTGTTGCAACTGACCAGTCATATATCTGTGATATTGTAGCCTTGTAACTGTGTGGACAAATACAATAACATGGCTTGTCCCTAAGTAGAAGTAGGATGAAAAAAACACAGGGTCATGGTGGATATGTGGGCCACACATGAGACTTTCACCCAGAAGAATGGAGCTTGTGTCCCGCGTCAAACTTGAGGTCAATGATAGTTGTTTTGTTTTTTCAGTTTGACTCAGTATAGCCACCAAAACTACCTGAATAGATTTTGAAAATAAAATCCTGGATGAAAAATTTCTTCTGTTTCTTTGATGTCCTGGGAATGAGAATGTGTTGGGAACACAATGTAGCGCGTTTTCAATCCAGATCTGTTTGAACTGGTGAATTCTGATGCATTTTCATTGTGAAGACTGTTAATTTAGCTGGACCAAAGGGAAAAGGAGAGTCTCAGAGTGCATATGGACTTTGTTATGGATACTTTAAAGTAAATTCTTTTGATTTTGGCACACTAATCCAGTATTAAATTAATCTGGTAAGGGGAACTCCAAAGAACTGGCCCCTCTGACTTATAGAGTCAGTCAGAAGAAGAACACTGCCAAGAACAAACTAAGTTGCTAAACAGAGAAAAGACCCCAAAATGAAATCGAAATAAAAACCAAGGCCAGTCATATCTACAAAAGCAACACTGGGAAATGTAAACACAAAAATGTGCAGCTGCCAATATCCGAGATATGTAAAGCCTGAGAATTGTCTACCTCTGCTTAATTCAATAAGCCTCAATGCCAGGAGAGGGGCATGTGCCAGTGCCTGAGGAGCAAGGAGTAAATTAAAACTCAAATCCCTCACCCTGGCACCTTGGAGTGCTGTAATTGATTTCTGGGATTTAGATAAATGACAAAGATACGGCACGCAACTGAGTGGTGGGCTGGAGGCCGACCGCCAGCTCAGCACTGTCAGCAGGAGGCCAGAGTTCACGAAGTGTGATTTTTTTAAGTCGGCTGAAAGAAGAACAGAGAGTGAGGCCACAATGATTGAGAGCGAGTCGTGATAAGCAAATTGTTGTGCGGTTGGCTGCTCAGCATCAGACAGCCGCCTGGAAAGAGTCAATTTCTAGAAAAATCCGAGAACGCTAGCTGATTTAAAAGCAGAGGTCAGGTTTCTTGGTAGTTACTCATGCTGGAAACAAAAATATGTCATTGCCTTAGTGTAAGTACATTACTGACTAGGATTGTGATGGTGTATTAAATGGATTCCAATCGTTTGGTTTGGTAAATAAAAAAAACATCTTATTTTGCTATGCCCTTTAAGCCAAACATTTACAACATGCTGACAGCGCTGGCCGATTCATGTCTGAGTGACACGACAGGCACAAGTGATGTTCACTATGTCTAAGTGATGATATAAAAGTCATGTTTCATGTTACTGCAAAGCTTTAAAAGCTGCAGCTGCAGCCACCCTGCATCCAGCATGGCAGAAGCTGAGCAGACACCCTGCCAATTTTAAGAAATGTGTATAATGTGTTAACTCACACTACATACTGAGTTTATGCTATGCTCATGGTCTGAATTTGCAACATCACAGTGCAGAGCTCATATTCAGCAGAAATACCAAGGCCTTCTGCCTTCTTATTGTTTTCTGTGCAATAATAATATACCTGTGATACAAAGGGTCATACCAAAAGAAGAACTTTATGTAATGTTACACCACTTGTAGAAGCTGCTTTTGGAAGTTTGCCTATAGTGTTTTAGGCACCCTTGGCAAAAGCACTACATTTACTCACAATACGTTTCAGCAGTGTGGATGTAGACACCGATGACTAGCGCACTACCACATCTCTGTTAAAGACTGTTGACTGCTGGACATCTGTACTTCAGCACGAAAGCCTGAAATCACACAGATTAACAGTGCACTCTCATCCCATTGGAGAGGCTTTCAATAATTCACCCCCCAAAAAAGCGTTGCTGGGAGTGATTCATCTGTGAGTGGATCCACTGTAAAAGAACTCAGGCGCTTTTACTCCACTGTGGCGAAAACCCAGGAAATGTGGCACCCCTCCCATCCTAACAGACCACCCATCTCATCCTGATGGGGGGAGATGATCGTATAGGAGGGGGTGAGTGTTCTTAGTAATGGCCCTGATGTGAATAATTTAAACAAACCCTGGAAATGCACAGGAACGGACACTGGAGAAAGCACTATGAGGAAGTGATTGAGAACAAGCCACAACAGCACCTAAATCCCCATGGCGATCGTAACAGAGAGGGTCAGAAAAGGATAGACAGCGATATAGGGCAGCTGTAAAGACACACATATGCATGCATTTATTGATATAAGTAGTGAGTCAGTAGTGTACTCAGCTGACAAAAAGACTGTTGATAAATAATGGACGGTCTCTTTCAACACCACCTGCTGTTGCACGGTTATCTCTCTATAAATAGTCTCAATAACTGATTCTGGGAGCTTTTCTCTCTGACCCTTTTGGCCCATTACATCCTCCCCAGGCGATCGCTCGTTGTGGGGTACATTCATATTTATTTGCTCAGCGTCCAGACATAAGGGCTTGGACTCTAAGTGACCTCATGGTTGTAACTGAATGACGGCTATGTGCTGCACATCTTAACAGTATAATGGCTTCAGTCTGCTCTAGTTTTGACTGACTTTGATCTTCCACAGTTTCCACAAATCAGAAATGATCAAGACAGCCTGTGCTGCTAGGCAACAGCCACGGAAACATGTACACTGCTTTAAAAAAAGTTAAAGAAAAACTTTGAAAACATCAGATCTCAATGGGGAAAAATTAAGCTGGATATCTATAAGGACTGGGTAAGGTGTAAGAAACAAAAGGATGCCACATTGTTTGATGGAAATGAAAATTATCAACTTCACAAGGCTGAATTCAAAGGCAACTCGAAAATCAAAGTGCAAAAAATAATGGAGCAGGCTAGTCCAGTCTAACAGTGGGTCTAAGGATGTTATCCTGATACCTAATGGCACCTGTCTGCATCTTTTTCTTTCTCCCGCTCTCTCTCATCTATCTTGTCAATGACCCTCACCAACCTGTCCTCCCATCTGCCATCTGTTTGTGTAGCAGCTTAGTCTACCACTGCCTCATGAAAACCTTGGAGCTCAGTTGCAATAAGATGCTCATCCTTGAAACACCTTTTTGGATTTCAGTTACTACCATCTTCACCACTTCTTCAATCATGTGCTGTTAGAGATTTGCTTCTATGCTTCTGAAATAATCAAGTAATCAATTGGCTTTGTTTTGCATCTTATATGTTGTCATGGCAATGACATCACTTTATGGATGGATAAATTGATCAGTAGATAAAATAAAGCATTTGATAGCTGCTCTGGTCTGTGAGACTGAGAGACACAGATTTATAGATGAACATTTCCTTTTTTTCCCAGCTAAGGTGGGCTTGCGTCACCGTGCATCAGGAGGACAAACCTCTCTACTACTTGAGCTGGAGCCACAACAATAGGCGTTCGCCCGACATGAGGCCAAGTTGTCAACTCTTTGCACTGAGGGGGAGGGGTTTCACATTACACTAACCAGTCAATGAACATCAACGTCCCCCTGCTTTACAGCCATGGTGCTGCAGTGCTAATCAATAGCATTCCCACAGCATTCACTGGACTGATTACTTTTCAGCAGAGAAAGCGCTGTTTCCTCTCACAATGCCACATGAATTACTCAACAGAGCAGTGTGTGCTGATTCAAAGTTCTGGACCAAGGCAGAATAGACAGATGACATGGATTCTAATATTTCTTCTTGTGTTGTGCTGTCAATGGGTTTTGCAATTTTCTTCACATTCAGATCATCCTATCATTTTCCTGAGCTATCACCAATAACAGATCCACTGCTCCCACTCGCCACACAAACAGTGCAGAGTGGGAGCATGAACCTGTGTGAGATATGGACATGTGACACACTCTCCAGATGCTTCATTACATACACCTTGCTAGCACTTGGTTGCGCCCCCTGACACCTTCAGAGGTGCCCTAATTCTTCATGGCATAGATTCAACAAGGTGATGGAAACATTCCTCAGAGATTTTGGTTCATATTGACCTGACTTGTTGACTTGTTGGCTGAGAATTTCCCAAAGGTGCCCTATTGGAGTGAGATCAGGTGACTGTGGAGGCCATTTGAGTTTGAACTCATCGTCGTGTTCAGGAAGCAGGTTTGAGATGATTACTTTGTGACATTATCATTATTATCATTATCTTTAATCCAAATTCTGACCCTACCATCTGAATGTTGCAACAGAAATCAAGCCTGTGTGAACAGCTTCTTGTTGCTAGCTGACTGGAATAACACCCGTCATGGTCTTCCGCTGCTGTAGGCAGCATGTCTGATGGTTCAGGATTTGGCTTGTTGTGTGTTCAGAGATTCGTCCAATTGTTACGCATACCACAGCTGTAATGCGGGATTATTTGAGCTACTGTTGCCTTTTAATCAGCTCAAAGCACTCTGACCATTCTCTGACCTCATCAAAAAGGTATTTTCAACCAGAGAACTGCTGCTCAATGGATACTTCAAAGTTCAAAGTTAAGTTTTGAATTTACTTTAAAGGCAATTCACTTGCTGGGCCCATGTCCGGATTGTAGGTTTAACAGCATTTTAGTAGGTAAAGGTGATTGGCTTGGACATGAATTGAGCTGCAGTTTGGAGAAGGCCTCGAAGGGGACTGGCAGCATCCCCCAGGCAGATCCTCATGTACTAAATAGGCACATCATCCGACGTGCAAACAGCATAGTGAAAGGCACTTTCCACCCCTCACATGCATTGTTCTCCCTCTTCCCATCTGGCAGTAGTAGTATAGTCTTGTATAATATAGTACTGTATAGTTAGTAATTAGTACCTTTTTATCCCTTAATTTTACCGAAATTTAGCATGTTATTTATTTGTAATTTCTAGTTTTATATCTCTTGGAGATATATCTTTTATATACACCATGAGGGGCTTGGGGTGAAACAGCCTTGTTGTAAGCTGTATGCTCTGTATACTGTTGTATTGACAATAAAGCTCTTGAATCTTGAGAAGTGAAGAAGTAAAAGAAAAAGGGCAGAGAGGATAGGGCACGTAAATGATAATGAACAGCTTGTAGAACTGGGGTAACCTATGTAGATGAGAACCGGAAGGAGCATGTTTGCAGGCGTGGTCACGCTCCTGAAATTCTCCAGAAAAACCAAAACAATGAACTACGTGTGAATAAAACTAGCAAATACGTGATATTCTTTCTGATTTTGAAAGACATTATGTAAAATTATGTAAAAGCCACTGTGAGGGAGCTTTGTGTACTTGCTCTGCTAGTCTAAGAACATCATGACAGCAGAACACAGACCTATAAATGGATTTCATCATCATCATCATCATCATGATTATCATCATCACCAGATGGTAGAGAACGGGCTTTCAGCAAAAGAAATGAAAGCGACAGAAGGAAAAAATGATGCATCAGACAGACACGGTGACACGAGAACAAGCCAAGATGCAAAGCTGGTCAGAAAGCAGGCTATAATCATGTGGCCTAAAAGGTCTTGGTGTGGTGTAAACACAGTGTCTGAGTGACAGGTGCAGCATATCCACTAACCACGCTGTGAAAGACTAGGTAGTGTTTCTATCTTTCTGTTTGTTTTGCTTTGTGTTTTTAACCATTCAGTGTCATACGAATGAGTCATATTTTTAAAGCAGGTCATGAGCTGACTGTTATGCGTAACACTGAATAGGACATCAGTTTTGACAAAACAGCCCTTGCCCCAATAATTTGACCTCGGCGTGAGTCACAAAAACGAAAGACACTGACTAAGGGCTGCAAAAAGTAGAGCTTGATTAAATAAAAAGTGATAAATGATGAATCCTGGTTTCTCTCCATTTTTTTATCTACTTGTTTTTAGCTTTGTATTTGTGAGCTGAGCACTTTTTCTTCTCAGCAGTTGGTCACCTGTAAAAGGAATATCCCACACTTTAGTATCTGCTGCTGCATTTCTCTGTCTGACTTTAAAGGCCCTGCTGGAATTATACTTCTTGTTTTTAACCAGGTAATGAACTGAAAGATCTTTGTACCAGTGCCTTAAGACACTCACAGGCATAGTGTGTGTTTGAGTGACTGTCTGCATTAAGAGTGAACTTGATCAAGACCGATCCTGTGCACAGGAGCTAACGCTGATCCAACACACACTTTGAAATTATTTAGTTAGTTTATTTTCTTGCAGAGAGAAAGAAAACTGATGAATAGTATGTTCAGTAAAATGAAGGTAAAAATTACTGTACACCAGTGGATGTAATGTAATGTACGTTCATGTCACTGGAAAAAAAGTGATTCATGTCTCTTTGAAGGTATCTCAAACAATGTCATGGTCTCTGTGTCTCCTTGGTGGACCTAGGTTTCAGGCTACATGTTGATTTTAGTTTGTGTCTCTCTCCCCCTCCCTCTCCTCTCTCTCACCTGTCTGCCTCTCTCACCAGCTCAGCTGGGCTCCCGCCCTTGGCCCACGCACCTGCTGTGAATTTACCTGATTACCTGGACTCCTGGGCTATTTAAGCTGAGGGCTCAGAAGGCTTCTTTGCTGGATCGTTGAGTTACTCTTGTCAGTACAGCCACGATAAACCCTGTTTCTCGTGTGATTACTCTGTTTATGCTAACTGCAGTTCTCTTGTGCTTAGGGCCTCGGACTCGTCTGGTACCCCCGATCTGTTTCCCTGGTGTGGAGTGGAGTGAGAGTGAGTGTGCTGAAAACAAATACAAGAGGAGCGAATGAGCGGAGTGTGTTTTGGACCGTTGCAAATCCTTGCCCTGTACACTGTATATACTTTCACGTGGTGTTAATGAACATTTACAATGAAGTGATACGGAAACATGAAAAGTGTAATGTTTCCAGAAGTTCCCTCCCTGTACTCTGAGAAAACACAATCATGTTGCCACCATTTAGCCTGAAGAACTTGGCGTGGTTGTGATATATTTGATTAGGTTTAAAACATGACAAAGAGAAAATCTCAGGAGTCAAAAGTGGTTACACCCTTTATAAGGATGCTTAAAGCAAATGTAACGACTGAAAATACAGATAAAGTCGGTCCACTGATAAGGCCCCCGCTACTGTTTAAGAATAAACCTGCAGTTAAAGCTGGATGATATAACAGATCTCAATTTTGTTCATGTGGAGCGAGTTACAGAAAAAGGCTTATCCACATTTGGTGAACTGGGTTTACTTGATAATGTCAATAATTTTAGAAGATATTAAAAAATCCCAGAAAATATAACATAGCGTTATTCATTCGAATATGAGCAACAAACATGTCACAGTTACTTTTGTTTAAGTGGAGAAGATAGGTACGTCAAGTCTTTTCTAAAGAGTTTATGGTGTCAATCACCAGTTTCAAGTCTTATTGACTACAGCTGTCATGATCCTGGGCCATGTTGGCCCAGCATTCTTAGTTTCATGTATTTTTGTATTTTGTTCCTTATGTGACTTCCCCTTGTGACTTTTACCCCCTGTGTGCCCCTCTGTGTATCTGTGAGCCCTCGTTTCCCCTCTTGTTTTATTCCCTGTTTTCCCCAGCCCGTTATGTCTGTGCTCTCCCCGTGCTCCCTCTCTCCTCCTGTCTGCGCCTCTGTGTACTTCCTGTTTTACTTTGACAGTCTCCCGTCAGTATGCGTCATGTTGTGTTGCTCCTGCCCTGTCTCGTTACGATTATCTGTGTCAGCTGTGTTCCCCGTGTGCTCCCACCTCCCTCGTTAAACCTCTGTGTATTTATGTTCGCGTCTCCCTCTGTTCAGTGTTGCATTCTCCCTCATTCATGGCCGTGTGTTTCTCTGTGTGCTAGTGTATTGCTTCCCAGTGTAGTTTCTTATCAGTTTGTTTCGCCGTTTCCCTCCAGCAATAAAGCTGTGTTTTGAGTTCATTCCTGCCTCTGTGAGCTTGCGTTTGGGTCCACTTCCTGCCTGCTACACAGCCGAATCATGAAAACAACATGTTTCATTTGTTCATTTCGTTTGCTTCACCTCTTCTCACAGCTGTAAATTACTGTCCCATTTAGAGTCCAAAAGGCCAAATGGGTCAAGGATATGGTGCGACTGATGAGTCTCTATCATATGAGCATGCAGTTTAAGTCAGTTTCTCTTAAGGATGGGCCCCACTAACCAACAGATGATGTCACAGTCTCTGGATCCATCTTTTGTTTACAGTCTATAGCATGAACCCAATGGAGCCAATCGTCACTCACTCTGCCTCACAGCTTTGTTCCTCTCTAAAATAGGAAATGGGCATAAAACAGACAGATGTTAAATCTTAAAACATACAAACAAAACCTCTGGGTGAAAAGGGTTCCTAAGATGAATTCTTCCAACTTTAAGTCGGAGAAGCTGAGAGATAAATTAATTCTAATGAAGGAAGGTCGACCTCCTGAGCTGATGAGGTTTATTATTACCCTCCTGCTTCTGCGGCTGCTGCTGATGATTGTGGTGACACAGATGAGGATAAATGACATGCGCATCAACAGAGCTACACAGGAGACTCTGGTACCCGTTTCATGGCCTTCAAAAACAGCATATACTGTGTTATAAAACAAGTAATGGAGCTTAACTCAATCACATTTTTATTTCTGGATCGACGTTCTTTCTCCAGCGTGGCATATCTTGGTGAGGCTGGATTGATAATTACTGCTTTCCATTCATCTTTACAGGCAGCTTCAATTTAAATCAAGATAACACATTAAAAGTGGACCTGGCGTGACAGGCACACCTCCCTCCTTAAATTATTTCTATCAACAACTGTTTAAATCACTCAGCCTCTTTCAGGCAATTGAATTGACACACTCGCTGGAAAACCTCCACTCAGCAAATCTGAATCATTTAAATTGTTGGGGCCGGTGCTGTACGCCAATCAGACCCAGCAGGGTTGTGAATAATGTGTGTGCAAGTCAATCTCTTTATATTAAATAAAGAATCAGTGTGGTCATTTAACTAGATTTCTCTTCAGGTAAGAGGCGCTTCACTCGTGGCTCGTGTTTGTAGACCAATCTGTTAGAGTTCAAACAATGACTTTTAAAGCTTTAAATATTTTAGTTTGAATGTAATTAAACCCATCTAACCCCTCCGAGAACTCACAATGACACAAAAGCAAACCCTAACCATGTTTCCTTTCATTTCAAAGCTCTCCACAACCTAATGAGAAAATGTCTTTCTGGGTTGGGCTGCATAGCATGAGAGCAGCTTTTATAGCAATGCCCTTAAACTGTTATTCAAACCACCAGTGATACATTGTTTGGTCTGGAGATGTCAGACAGAGTTTAGCTGTGTGTCTGCTGCAGTGAGCAAGCTCATGCCTACAAAAGTGTCTCTTTTTGCAAGAATCCAGCCTCTAAGACTGACAGACTGACTACAGCTAGATCAGCTCCTGTGCTGCTTCAGATATCAGTCCCTTATTGTGCTATTCCTTCCTATGACATGCTCAGAACTTAGCTAAACATTGTGGTTTCGGATATACATCATTGTTTTTGAATCATACTGACAGCTACAGTGCAACACAAGGGTTCAAAGATAAGGCCTGGGGGCCAGAATCAGCCCAGTGAGGACTCCACGCCAGGTTTCCTACTGATAAATAGCCCCATTGTAATTCATGCTAGACCAAAGTAATTAAATAACAGATAAACAATTAAATGACAGTCCATTTTTTAAAAACAAGGACATTTTCTATGACTTAACAAAAATGAAAGTCAAAAACTATCATAACTTTTTCTGCAATTTTACATCATGTTGTTTCATTGGTCCAGCCCACGTAGAAATGTGGATTATTAAACATTTTTTGTGTGTCTTTTTTAGATCAATATATCATTGAGTGGAAAGTGTTATGAGCAAAGATTTCTTAGATTTCATACTACATTAGACTGGCAATATACTGGAGTTGAGTGTGTTGTAGTGGTAGAGTTGGAGCAGCAAGGAAAAATGTATTTATTTTGCTCCTTAGCAGTTTAGAGCCACTCATGTATCACTGGCATTACGCTGCAGTGCCGCAGCATGCTTATGCATAGAGCCTGGTCAGTTGGTAAAATGGCCTGCATTTGTATAGTGCTTTTCTAGTCCCTAAGGACCCCAAAGCGCTTCACACTACATTCTAGAGTGAGTTCTAAGTGTATGGCTTCTTTAGCGAGTCATAAATGCACAACAGCTTTAGTACAGACTGCAACATTTAAACCTTTACATGCGCATTAGTTGGGTATGGGGTTGGTGGGGTTCCAAGTTGGAAGTCTGATTTAAGGGGGAGTTCTGACTTGGATCTTGGACATGGAGTGCACCATAAGCCAATCAACACTGATGTGGGTCAAAGATGAGTGAGGAGCTCAGACACTTAGTGGTCATATTTGCACCCTAACCTCCAAGCTGCTCTTCCAGCTGGGTAGCTCTGAACCACAGGAAACCATTTCTACTTGGCAGGACAGACAGTATCAAAGGCTGAGCACAGAGGAAACGCATACACACACGCACCCACAGCACAAAACACACGGGATGCCCAACAAACCCATTCACATCCCAACCCTACCAGAGTGGCGAGCGGCACCGACCGCACACAGGCAACTACTTAGCTGTGGGTTTAACTGTGCACTGCTATAGTAATTGAAAACAACCCAAGTTTGAAACTTGGGCCCACTTCTCGGCTCCTGGCTGGATGTGTCTAATTTCAGTTCACGAGCACTGAGGACGAAAAGCTGAACTACTGGGAATGCACTGAAAAATCAGCCGAGTATCAGACTTGTTGACTGATTATGGCCCAGAAAACGCTGTTCTAGATTCTGCTTAAAACAGATCATTTATTCTGTCATGACTAGATGAGCCTGTTTTTTTAAGCTCTCTTCAGAATCTCCTGTTTTTGTGTTTGCAGCTTTAAATTCACCTGGCTGCCATTGGCCACACACCCCTTTTAGATCAGGGTAATGCCTTTTCCTAGGAGCGATTATTATAGTTGACCAGTATAGCAAGGAAAAAAAACACAGGAGGGTTTGATTCAAAACTGGAAAAGGCATCTTAGAGTTAGCGACAGCAGAAGCGGCTCTAGTGAGTAAATAAAAATAAAGAAAAGCGCAGCTGCTGGGTTGGAATTGAAGAGCAGATCTGCTCCAGTTCATGTTGATTCAGACATAAGCTTCCTGATCTATGAAGAAAGGAAAGAAACAGTCACTTCTCAGATTTTGTGGGTCTATAGACACAAATGAGTCACGCAAATTGGAAGCTGCTGAATATGTCCGACCACTGGCTGAAAATTACTGTAACACAAGGGAGGTGGAGCACTGCAATTTTAGGTGACGCTATGACTTTGTGCGTCTATTTACTGTTTGTGCTCTATAACACTGCCATTACTGATTAAGACTCAGGTGTATTAAATATATTGTTTTAATAAATGCTAGAAATGTTAGAAAATGGTGTCGGCAACATGTAAAATCTGAATTTGATGCCAACCTCACGATTCGACAAAGTTGGTACAGGAGAAGGTTTACCACTGCATTGCATCACCTCTTCTTTTAAAAACTGAGGGAACCAGTTGCTGTCATTTTGAAAAGCAAATGTTTACTCAGTTCTTGCTCAATATTGGATTTCAGTTGTTACATAATACGTCAAATTATAGGCATTTGATAGTTTTGCACTGCAGCCAGCTACTTCAGAACCTGAACTGTTATGCATGTTGTTGTACATAACTCACTTTTTCAGAAAAAGGAATGTTTATACACTGGTCAGGCATCACATTCTGACCACTGACAGGTGACGTGAATAATTTTCTCTTCATCATGGCACCTGTTACTAGGTGGGATATATGAGGTAGCAAGTGAACATTGTGTCCTCAATGTTGGCGTGTTAGAAGAAAGAAAATTGGGCAAGCTTAAGGAAGTTAAATGAGTCTGACAAGCGCTAAACTGTGGAGTGGTCAGTGATGAACCAGCAACAGGACAATGGGCGGTCAAGGCTCACTAATGCACGTGGCGAGCGAAGGCTGGCACCTGCATTATGATCAAACAGATGAGCTACTGTAGCTCAAATTTCTGAAAAAGTTCATTCTGTTTCTGATAGAAAGGTGTCAGAATACAAAGTGTATCACAGTTTGATGTGCATGGGGTGCATAGGTGCAGGACTATCCACGACTGAAAGCACCAACAATGAAGGTGGGCTGGTTTGATGAATAACAGTTTTCTTTTAATGTCACAAGGCTGTGTGTCATTTACCTGAAGAACACCTGGCACCAGGGTGCATTATGGGACTAAGGCAAGCTGCTGAAGGCAGTGTGATGGTTTGGGCGATGTTCTACATGCAAACCTTGGGTCCTGTCTTCCACGAGGATGTTACTTTGACACGCACGACCTACCTAAGCATTGTTACGGATCATATACACCCCATCATGGAAACGGTGCTCCCTGATGGCTGTTGCCACTTTCAGCAAGATAATGCACAAAACAAGGAACACAACAACAAGTTTGAGGTGTTGACTCGGCCTCCAAATTCTCCAGATCTCAATCCAATCGAGCATCTGTGGGATGTGCTGGACAAACAAGTCCAATCCATGGAGGCTCCACCTCACAACTTACAGGACTTAAAGGATCTGTTGCTAACCTCTTAGTGCCAGATACCACAGCACAGGGTCACGGGTCGAGTGGAGTCCATGACGTGACAGGTCACAGCTATTTTGGCAGCAAAAAAGGGAGCAACACAACATTAGGCTGGTGGTCATAATGAAATGCCTGATCGGTGTACATTGGTGGAACAGTGATGTGATGGATAGCATTGTTACCTCGTAGGAGGGTACTGGGTTTATATAGAACATTGGGTCTTTTCTGTGTGGGTTCTCTTCAGGTACTCTGGTTTCCGCTCACAGTCCAAATACATGCTTTTTAATTGGTGGGTGACTCTAAACTGGCTGCAGGTATAAATTGCCCTGCCTCTCACCTATGACAGCTGGGTTAGGCACAAGACACCTTGGCCCATGACCCTGAACTGGATAAGCAGAGGAAAATAAATGGGTAGATAGCTTTGCACATTCACTTTGTATTTATTTTCCTGATAATGACAATTCAGTCTTGGTTCCGTTCGGTCAGGCCTCATTTAACTGTTTATGCAGACATTTTTTTTGTCTTGTAGAATTGAAGCAATTTCTCACTTCGTATCCACTGGCTGTCACCGTTCTTTGCCACACTGTTGCAAAGAACTCAGCCTCACCTCACAGGCTGCACAACAAGCGTTTCTTTCTTCCTTCTACTTACAAAGAGACACATTCATGGAGAGAGAGCAAGAGAGAGACAGAGACAGAGAGAGAGAGAGGGAGAGAGAGGTAGGGAGGGAGGGAAGTTCACACTTGCACTGTGTTTCCTAAGAGATAAATGATCAACAAACTAAGAGTGAAAGTGTGTGCCTGAGTCAAAGCCATGGAAAGTCAACAGTGAATGTTAGTATGTGCATAGTTCAACTCTGATTGTGTGCGTGGGGAGGATGTCACCTATGATTACAAAAACAGAAACGCTCCAACTACAAAGCAAAACCAGCACAAGCAGGTCATCAGCAGAGAGGGATAGCGGGGGTTCCCTCGTCCTCTCTTTTCTTTTGGCTCTGGCCCTCCTTCGCTAAATGGTAACTAAGAACAGATGCTTAAAAACAATTAGAAAAAAAAGCCAATGGGCTCCTTGATTTGCAGCAGAAGAGAACGGCGCTTGCAGACTCCTTGGCTGTGAGAAGGAACGTGCATGGACTGGTAAACTGACTGTGACCCTGGATGACTCTCAGCCAGCCACCAGAGCCACAGAAAGCTGACTGGGGAGAACATTAAACAGTGAGGTGAGGCAAACCTCCCCCACAAAAATCATAGACAGAATCATGATCCTGAGTGACTCTTTAAAGTTTTAAAGGAATGTGATTTACACTCTTTCTTGCAGTTGCACTTCTCAGAGTCAGCGAGGCCCTTTCTGCCCCTCACAAAGCTCCTCTGTGGGAGGGGCAGTGATATCAAACTGCATACCACAGCTTTGCTACATATTGTACCTCCTACAGAGATACAATATGTAACAGGTATGAAGGACAAAAGACAAGATAAGGCAAAGAGTAGACTGATTCATGGGAAATAGAATAACTAGAATATCCTTTTCTTTATGTGATACTAAGCATCTGACCACATGTTGTTTTTTTTTACCAGTAAAACTGAAACCCATGACAACCTTGATTTCTGCAAAAAAAAGCCTGATAGCAGAAGGCCTGAACAAACAACTCTTATGAGGTTTTCACCTCAGCGCAGAGGCCATAGTGCTGATTACTGCCTCTCTATTTTCTCCTACACCTCCAAGCATATAAATTCATATGCTGCATTTACTACTACAGCACTATACAGCGCTCAAATAATTACTGATAAAAACATGTCAGAGGAGCTTGTTCCAGAGTCTGAAGTCTCTTAGCAGAGATTTTATTTTTTTTAAATTTTGCTTTTGAAAACAACAGAGATATCTATAGTTAACTGGGAAAAAAACAACATAATTTTAAATGCATATTGCTTTTAATACTTGGATTTAAAAAAAATCCTTTGCAGTCAATAACTTCCTGATTTCTAGAACCCATGTGTCATGGTCCTGGGTCCTTTTGACCCAGTCCTTGTGCCTTGTTTCCCTCTTCTATGCCCATGTTCTCTTCCTTGTGTGTCATTCCATGTTCCCTCCCGCCCATCATCCTTATCCTTATCAGCCTGTCATGTCTCTCTCGTCTCCTCTCTCTTTCTCACTCTGTCTCTCATGTTCCCTCACTCCTCCCTGTCTGCCTGTGTCAAGCTCGTTTGATAGTCTTGCGTTCCGTTGTTTCCTGTTTTATTGTGAAAGTCTTGCAACCCTTGTTTAGTGTGTTTAGTTTTGCTCCCCTGGCCTTGTTGTGTCTAATTCGTCTCTGCTGTGTCTCTCATGTGTTTTCTGTTCCCTCATCATTCCCTCTGTATTTAAGCCTCTGTTTCCCTCAGTCCACTATCGTGTTCTCCCTCATTCATGGCTGTGTATTTCATCGTGTGTTTCTCCGTATGTTTAGGTTCCGGATTTGCAGTTTAGTTTAGTTTAATTTTGTATCACCTGCACACCAGCAACAAAGCTGTGTCCTATCCTAAGCTGTCCCATCCTGCCTGCTGCACACAGCCAGCTCATGACACCATGGACATCATTAGCTGCTATGTCTCCTCCCCTGAAATGCAGCTGCTATGATTTGCTGTTTATTTGTGGGTCTCTATAACTTCGGTTTTGTCTTTAGTAACTGAAAAGCTGCTCTACTAGGTAGAGCTGAGTTGACTGACATGGCCATTGCATTGAGAATCTCTTGAGTCGCTTCTGAAGTTTGCTTTGGGTCATCATCACTTTGTACCGTGAAGAGCTGTGTGATCAGCTTTGCAGCATTTGGCTCTTCTGAGCAGGGAGTACAGCCCCACACAATTCATTCAGCTACTTCTATTCGTCACATCATCAATAAAGACTAAGACCAGGTTCCACTGGCAGCCACACATGCTCGTGCCATAACACTGCCTCCCCCATGTTTCACAGTTGATGTGGTGTTTTACCCACCATGTGTTGTTTCTCCATTTGTCCGCACTTTTCTCTTCCCATTCTGGTATAAGTTAATAAGTTGGTTTCATCTGCTGAAATCGTTTTTGTTTGTTTTTTTGTTTTACAAAACAATGCAGGGTTTTTTGTGTGTAATCTGACCTTTCTGTTCTCGAGTGCAACCCTCTATCTCCTATAGACTGCAGCTCCTATTAATGATAGGCCCACATCTTTTAAAGTTTTCCTGACTTAGTTCAATGTTGTGAAGTTGTTTTTCTTAACTATAGGCATATAGGGTATAGGCATCACCACCCCCTGGCCATGAAATGGGTTGTTAGTCAGTTTTCCAATTAGTTTTGAGGCTCTGGAAATGGGAGACTGTTTAAAAATGGCACTAATTCCTTACCTGGTGTTAATCCCCTTGAATTAAAGCTTAAAGTCTGCAGTTCAATCACATCTGCATTGTTTGATATAAAATCAAGTATTCAACATGGTAAAACATTTTGGTTACAATATTAAACTAATTTAAGGATGAAGAAAAAACAAATGAGCTTCACATGCTGTTGCAATTTTTCTCTAACTGGATGTAAAGGTGTTGAGCAGGAACACCCCAGTAAACATCCAGCTCCTTTGATCAAATGAATCCTGATGCTGACACCATCATATATCAGGATCAAGGAAAAAGTCAACATGCTTTTTTAAACCTTTATATCCTACAAGCCACACCAGCTGTGCTGAGCAAGGTGTGACAAAATTTTCCCGGGGGGTGCTGCAGGCGCGTAACATACCTTATCAGCAGCTCCAGTCCTAAGATTCTCTCATGCCCCTTGCACACCCAAGTTTACTCAAAGATACAGTCCTGACCCTCCCTCCTTTGGCCTAAAGCCTCACCCCATCTTTCACTATAACTCCGAGCTGAGATTACAGCAGGAGGTAAACTCCAGTTAAGAGACATCAGATGGGTCTTTGTGTGATGTAAAAAGAAACAGAAGAAAAAATAATTTAAGGGATTCATCGGGCTGGTCACACAAAAAGGGCAAAGTGAACAGAGCTCCAAATTCTCACAGCTACACTACAGAGAAGACAGGAGAAATGCTATACTTTACAGTGTGGCTTTGGCCTTTTAATGACATGCTGACAGTGCACCTTCTGAAAACAAGGACTTTCCTCCTTTCTAACTGAGAACAAAAGACATCCCAATAAGTACTTGGAAGGTCACTTTGAAATATAATAGGCTACAGATGCTAGCTACCCTGTTAAAAATCAATGATATAACTTCGGTGATTACTTCATTAAAGCACTGTAAGTTGTTACCTTTAAATATTCTTTGATTATTTGTCTAGAAAACATATAAAAGACAAATCTAGTTGCAAAGAGATTAGACATAAAGATACCCAAATTTAGACTGTAACCGTGACTATTACTTCTGTAAAATTTGAAGCCAGTTTAAAGAGGGCATTTGAATTCCAAGGTTGCTACTTGGTTTTAAACTGGATTCTGATGTCGACTGCACTTTTATGTAAACATCTTTTACACTGTACACAAGAGCCATTTTCAGCTTTCGATATTGATGCATTTGCTGTACTGAAACATGTTCTTGGCCACTGCTTGGACAGCTGTTTGTTGTTAAAAGGCTGTTTAACCTCCTGAGGCCCAAATTTTTTCATGGCATGCATTTTTAATTTCTCTTTGCTATTTGGGCTTTTTAGTGTTCGATCCAACACTATAAAGTACAACTGAGTAATGATGTGCAAAACTCTTTATTTGGTGTCTAAACACAACAGCACTTTTCCTGAGTACAAAAACAAAATGAGAAACAATAGTTGTGCCGCTTAGAGCAATAAGGCTCATTTGAAAGCCATTTGAAAGAGCAAACTTTTGTATTGTGGTCTAGACAACCCAAAATGTGATGTCCCCATATGTGGACACCAGATCCTAGGAGGTTAAACTCAAACAAGAAAACAATTCAAAAACAACACTCAAAATTTAACCTGATGATCCAAAATCAGTGAAAGTTGACTAGATGTAGAGACAGCTGCTCGTTAGCAAATCTAGTACTGATGGTGAAATTTGTCCAGATGACGTGTTCGTACCCAAACAAAAATAAACAAGGATCAAAAGTCATATTCTACACAATCTTTTTACAGAGAATACATTTGGACTATAATCTCTAACATTTGCATTTTTAACTAACTTAAACCATATTTTTTCCAGGAAAAGTTTGATTATGAATGCATATTTTGGGCTGTTTCGCTGTTTTACAAATAGTGACTTACTCCCCTACATTGGGCGGCTCTGACTCAGGTGGCAGTGTGGGTCATCTACGAATTGAAATTAGTAGATGTAAAGTTTTTAATCTACAGTCGAAGTATCTTTGACGTGTGAGTGATCAAAGATAAAAAGCACTTAAGCACAGATAAAAGCGCTTTTGAATGTGTCTGTGTGTGACTGGGTGAATGAGACTTGCAATACAAAGTGCTTTGAGTGCTCAAATTGAGTAGAAAGAAACTATATAACTACCATTCATTTATGTATTATAACTCAATTATACGAAACTCATGGAAAAAGGCATATTTCATATCTAAAGCTAATTAACATATAACCTTGGGAGTGTCAGGCTTCTTTATCCCTATCTCACAATCACATGTTGAAACAACACATTAAATTATTGCCTTGAGAAACATGGGGCAGTGAGATGAGTGGATTTATTTGCAATGACTCACCAACAGCACTTCTCATAAATTGGTTATCAGCCCAATAACACTTCAAATAAAGAGGTATATCTATTTCAGAAGTAAAAACATATTTTTAATAATGCATGAAAATTCTGCTTTAATGTCTCACGGCAGAGCAGTTCAAAGTTCTCTTCAAGGGGTATCTGGATGCATCGTGCCTGCAGGCATGGCTTCAGGAGAAGACATGCTGAGAACAAATCAAATTGCCATACTTGTATTCCCTTTGTCCACTGGCAATGCATTAGACACAGGGCAATATTGCAAAGTGCAGATTGCCACATTACATCTGGTGACATGAAAAGCTGCTTTGCAAGACAAATTTCGAAGCTGACCTGTGAAGATGTGACTATGGCGATGTTATCTGTGGAATTATCGAAGCCAGTCGGGACGTTATCAGTGAGGTTAGACTCGCTGGCTTGATAATAAACAACACGAGATATGAGCCACTGGGGGGAAGAGAAGCACATGAGATCTGAATGATGGATGCTCTCTCATTAGCTACACGGCTACAGGCCATGAATAGTATAGATGCATAAACAAAGACCAAATGTACAGTGGAGCGTTTAGGCAACTTACACTACAAACACACTGATTCATAACCCTAATTATATAACTGTGCGTTGAGTTTGATTAACATTGATAAAATTATGACTCCTTAAATATTATTTAAGCTCATGAAATAACAATGCCTGTATAATATATCAAGCCAAAGAAGGAGAAACAGATTATTCATTAAATCACATATTTAGTCACGTATTACTTCTGCATTAGTTAAGCAAGTAGATCATTTATATTAAATTATTACTGATGTGTCTGTAGAGCTGAGATCCAGATGTGACGTATTTTACATACTTTTATGACTTTACGAAGATCATTTCCAAGAGTTTCTATGTAAATTTTGGAAATTAACTGCATACATGCTAACTGCTTCAGTCCTACCTTTCCAGGAGCTTTGGTCTTGTTGTTGTTATTGTGGGAGGCCAGAATGACGTCTTCGTGGACGCGATCCAGAAGCCATAAGAGAAATTCCAGGGCATCGTGCTGGGAATTACCACGAAACTGTGATCCATACTTGGACACTGTAGCCTGAAGAAAAGAAAAGCAGACACAATTTAAGTCTCTTATTTTATTTATTTATTTATTTCAACGGATGGATCGACTTCAGAGAGAAACCTTCATTAAAATAATATCTATTCCATTCACATACTCCCCCATTCTGTTTTGGTTGTTATTTGAGTTTTATAATTTGACAGCCTGTTAGATTTAAAGCAGTGTCAGGAGAACCCAAAAAAGTGCCTCGTTAAGATATCCTTTCTACACAAGTTACTCCCACAATATGCGAATCTCTTGGACTGCTTGTTTACTGGTTTTAACAGCCCCAGTGTGTTCGCTGGTATAGCTGAGCCTCCTGAATGGGCAGATGTACCCTGGGCTTCTCCACAGAACGCTGATCAGAGGAATCCCAGAATTGCAAATTTGCACTAACGCACTTCACGCTTCCCTCGTCTCAGCCCAGCCCACGCTTTGACTTAAGAATGTGCAAAATCTGCCTTTTGTGTAATACTTAAAAAAACATGCTTTCTAGTAAAAGTTTAGCCAATCTGCATTTATCATCTACCCACCTTGTTGTCTAATTTAACTAAAATTTCAAGATTTTCATATCAAACAAGAGGTGCGGATAACATTTTGCTTAAAAGCAGGTTGAAGACTGCATCAACTCAAGTACAGTTTAATGTCACTTCACATGTGAATTGCACACAACTCAGTTAGGCAAAGAATTTGCTTCGTGAACTGCAGCTGGCAGCCCGGAGAAGCAGAGGCTGTGATGAGAGATCATTGCAGAGGGAACAAAAGACTGACACTAATATGTGATATGCCTCTTAAAGCTATTACACCCCAACGTGATGTAGGGTGTCTGCCTAAGCTGGAGGATTGGGAGTCGAGAGCTACCATTTCAGTTCTTTAATAAATGGGTAGATATGCTGAATTTAAAAAAACAAAACAAAAAACAGCTAAACCAGCCCTGAAGTGTCCTTGTGCAAAAGCAAGTAAATGAATTTTGCTTCAGCTCGCAATATAAAAGGTGCAGTTGTGCTGGGCAGCTGTCCAGCCTGACTGTGTGCAGCTGTTTGTTAGGAGGATAGAGGAATAGATGTGGAGCTGGGACTGCCTCTTCAAAGTAATTACTGAAATGTGGACAGGAGCAAAAAGTGAACATAAAAATTCATAAACATAAAAAATGCTGGCATAATCTCGGCTGAGCAATAAGGTTCTCTAATCTTGTCTTCTGATCTTGTCATGAAAGTGAAGTTTCCCTTGCCTCATGCATCTCGAGGAAGCAAAAAGTGAAGAGTTTTGTCACTGCAATAGCTACAAGATACGGCAGTCGGAAGAGACACCACAGTTAATGAATACAGAGCTGCTATTTTTAGCTGAAACAACTGGAAATCCACGCCTCTGTTGACCAACATTTCCATTATGTTAACCCTGTGAGGACCCTGACACTTTCAACAGTTTATGATTCACCCGGCCTCCTTCTGTGAAAATGCTCAGATAACATTAGCTCTATAGTACACAGTCTTTGTTCTTGGTAGCGTATATCAATATAATCTAAAAATATATAGTATCAATCCATTCACTGTTATTCCATTTGCTATCCCACATCTGAGTCTGGAAGACTTCTGGAGAAGCCAAGACCCATCTTAGGCCACCTCCTCAGCCTCTTCTGGAGGCATTCTCAAGGTCAGCTGAGACATGAAATCTCTCCTCATTTAGGAGGCGTCCCCGTCAGGTGACACAACAGTGTCAACTCGCTTCAAAGCCTATGCTGTCAGAACATTATTGAGAATTTTTAGCTTTTAAAATTAATCACGAGCCAAGTCATTTGTGAGGTCATAAAACAATAAAACTGAAGCATCTGAACAGACTCTTTTTCAGAATCAGAATACTTTAATAATCCCTGAGGAAAATATATATGAAATTATGTATGTTTTTGCAAATATTGCGGGCCTCACTCACTATGTGTTCATACACCACACTTAAATTATTACTTGTTATTTTCCCTGGCTCTCTTCCACACTATGTCGCTTGTCTTGTGTTCCTCATCTCACCCCCCACCAATCACGACAGATGGCTGCCGCCCCCTGAGCCTGGTTCTTTCCGACGTTCCTTCCTGGAAAAAAGGGATTTTTTCCTTCCCACTGTCACCAAGTGCTTGCTCACAGGGGGATTTCTCTGTGTTGTTGTAGGGGCTCTATCCTACAATACAAGGAGCCTTGAGTTGATGCTATGTAAATAAAGCGGAATTGAACTGAATTGAATTGAATTGAATTGAAGATAACACCTGGAAGCTACTGTGTATGTGATATCACCATGTTCATGTTGCCACTGGAGCATCACACTAATTCCCTTCCAGGACTGTCATTAAGTACCTTATAATTTTTGGACTTAGAGGTCTTATTCTGCAAAAAGAAACCCCAAAACCAATTGCCAGTTGGGGTTTATTTTTGTTTAGGGAAGGATTGTGACTTTTTTTTTAATTGGACCTTTCACACTGTTAATTGTGTATCAAAAACTGGAAGTTCTGAAGGCAAACTTCTTCCAAGTGTGGTCTTTTTTTTTTTAAAATCAAAACTATGATGCTGCTACACGAACTATCAACATAATATGAGACTGTGCAGAAGCTACATATTTTATTATGGTAGACTATGGTGACTTCTAATCAGAGCTATTTGCAGAGTCAGACCATGAACACTGGGTTATGGGTAAAGTGACACTGGCAGTGATGGCTTATTTTTACCAGTATAGATGGTGTACCTTTACTATGAAAAGTCTTAGGCATGTACCAGTGTTTGAAATAAACCCTCTGCAGTCTCAAATATGTGTCTTGTAAGATCTAAACAGACTTTACATTCGGTCCAACAGCCCAGCCTAGGATCGCACTATCATACCTTACAGAATGAGACCAATCAGGGGAAAATCAGTCTAGTAATAGGGCTGCTCGATTATGGCAAAAATGATAATCACGATTATTTTCACTGAAATTGAGATCACGATTATTTGACGATATTTATTTCGTCCGCCAGAGCTTATATTATTTTTTTTTACATGCTGTAGTGCCATTTGTGGGAGCATTTCAAGTTGCTATACATCAATACAACTGTTATAGCCCATATTTTAATAATGTGTATGCATTAAGTCCATAGTAACTACATTAATTGCAAAAAAGTGCAATAAACTACAAAAAAATTGAAAATCGTTTTTGTTTTTACATATATTTCTACTTGGAGAAATTTAAGAGGTTTATCCCTCAAAACTTTAAATACAAAAAAGTTGCAAAAAATAGTTTACAACAACAGGAAATTTATTTTGAGTGTCTTCATAGTTTTATTTTTGGAGATACAGCAATTTTTATATACTGCAGGAAAAACAAAAAAACAATCCTATGATGCAAATTTGCAAAGAATGTGCATGTGCATCAAAATAAACTATTTCCAGCAGTGCAATTCTAAGGCCTACAAGTAAAAAACTAAATTTTCCGCAAAAATGACGTCACTTGCGATAGTTCACGTTGACGTCTTTTTCAATGTGGGAAGTGTTAAGAACAGCTGATCGGATCGGCAAAGTGTTTCTGGAATATTATGTTTTTGTTCCTGCAAGTGCTTTTTATGCAATTTTTGCAAAGCTATATGTGGAAGGAAACCGTGACCGAGGACAAGCTGATGGCATAAGAAGTAAGTACAACTCCTCTGGTTTCATATGGAAAAAAATTTATTGTGCTAGCTTAGCGTTCAGGTTCTACAGGGATTTAAAAATAGTTACACAAAACGAGCATGCTGCTCTGACCGGCTTTAAAGGTTTAACAATAACAATGTATTGAATAATGACTTTAAAAAATAATATAAAATAGTGTGCAAATACTGATAACAGTGCAAATGTTTGCAATATAAGAAATAAATGAAAAATGTGAACTTTGCAGTGTTGCTCTGTGGTGCAGCTACGACACCATAGCAAAGTTTACACACGGTGTCTACTTGATCCACGTCTGACTCCGCGAAGCCATAATGTTTCCACACCACTTAAGTTTTTTTTTTTTTTTACCTCTCTTTTCAACCAACGGCAGACCACTCCTCTCCAAATAACTTCTGCTTAGCTTTCCGAGCTTCCCTCGGGTCCTCTTAATTGTTGTGACGGTGTTCGAAATGCAGAGCAGTGCGCTTGATTTGCCACATGGAGCAGCGCGAGAGTAAAGCATGAGGGAGGGGCTAATAATCGGCTCAGTCATTTTTAATGATCGTTGAAAGCCCAGATCGTAATCGTGATTAAAATTCGATTAATTGAGCAGCCCTAGTACAGCAGTCGTTTACAGCCGGGGAACAAGCCTGAGGCATTCAGGCTCGTTTTGAAGAAATGCTTTGACATTAACTGTGAACCATGACCTGCGGTAACCTAAAGCTTTTGTGCAGCTAGTCATTACAGCAAAGTAATAACAGTAATTACCATCAGCCCTCTGAAGGTGGCAATTGTGTCAGTGATATAATTAAGGCTGTGGAAAAGGCCATGTTTTTGTTTTTTGTTGTTTTGGTGTCTCTGATATAATGATAACAAGCCACTGTATTTAGACAAAGTTAAATATTTATGCAGTTCATCCATCATCAGTTAACTATTTACTTTTTTTTAAGTTCAGCTTTATATTTCATCCATTTCCACTTAGCTATTTAAACATTCAACCTATGATTTCAGGCGCTTGTTAAAATTATTATTGTTCCTTTTTAACCATTGGTGATATAACTCTCGGTGCTTACTTCATAGTTTTTTGCCCTCCAAATATTTATGAAGCAATAATATTCAATAATATGCAACAAAAATATATAAAATCAAAGGCGTATTTATTCATATAATTAATCATTAACCAATTAAAAATATGCTTGGTATGTATGTATATATATATATATATATATATATATATATATATATATATATATATATATATATATATATATATATATATATATATACACATAGTAAGATTCCATTAAATTGAACATTTTGTATTTATGTAACAATATTACATGGAAAACTTAAATGTAATCAAATGAATTATTAAAATATTTTTTTGTGTATTTTTGATTCAGTTAAAATAGCAACAACCTCACAACCAGTTACTTGTAACGCGCATTACTTTTCTTCAAGTAACGAGTAAAGTAAGGGATTACTATTGCAAAAACGGTAATTAGATTACCGTTAGTTTCCCGTAGGAACGCTGCGTTACTGAGTTACTAAAACCGAGATTTTTTGCGAGAATGTCTCATGACAGTGACATAAGCAAGTGTGGCAACATCTGTGTGCAGATCAACAATGGATAATATATCAAGTGCGGTAGAGAGTACAAGCGTGCAGCGTTTAAAGCGTGGAAGTACTGACCTTACTTTAAGTTTGATTTTACATAATATACATATTTTATGTGCTGGAATGTGCAGAAAATAGGTTTAAATATTAAACAAATTTCTTCCAGTCAGAAGAAGAAGAAGAAGAAGACGAAGAAATGCATATAATTAAATTTTTGCTTGATGCATAAAGTTAAAAGATTAAAACTAATAAAACAAGTTTTAAAAAAGGACTTTTCCATTTGATTACATTTTGTATGATGGATTATGTAGAAAAAGTAGAATTTGGCTGAAAGATCTATCGCTTTATCACCTATTCGGGTTGTAAATCGTGTTTTTAAAAAGTAACTAAGTAACTAAGTAATTAATTACTTTTGAAAATAAGTGATCAGTAAAGTAACAGGATTACTTTTTTGGGGGAAGTAATCAGTAATTAGTTACTGATTACTTTTTTCAAGTAACTTGACCAACACTGCTCACAACACTATGACCATTATCACTATCACTGCAGTCTAATGTAGATCTCTTTGTGAGTCATGTCCTGCACCCTGCAGCATAGATAATTGTGCAAACCTTAACATGGAGCTCGTAATTACTCACACATACCTGTGACAAAGACCCACTTTCACCACAGCATATGCTTCCCAAACCGGCCTATCAATACACGCCGCTAGGAGGATTCCCGTCCAGCCGTCGCGCCTGCTCACCCTAACTCCCAAACTCCCTTCTTTCTCAGGCCTCTCATGTTATGGAAACCAGTAAACTGGCTGTTGAGTAATTGTTTGAGTTTCAGGCTCCGTTCCTATCTAGGCCCCTCTGTGCAAACACACCACCCCGTTGGGGGGGCGACGATGAACAGATCAAAACAACACATCTGCTCACAGGTTGAAGAAACTCGGCACCTCAGCCGCAATGTGAGAGACACGTCAGTGGGAGCCGAAGCCTTGGACACACTGCCAGTGCTGGTGTTATCACAAAGCAACCCAGAGGTACTTAATCTTTTTTTTTCTGGTTTTTTTGCAAATACTTATAAAAGCTGCCTCCCTCCTTCTACCTGTGCTGTCCTATAAGCCAGGTGGTACTGGAATGTAGCACAAAGCTTGTTTTTCCTCCACAGCAGGACTGGAACAGACCTCTGCTGAGTCATTAACTGTAAAGATCTGCTGATCAAACCAGGATGATTCGACATTTACACCACCAGCAGCATCATTACTTAAAATATAAAGTGCGGCACTATAAATTCTACCTAGGGTCCTTTTCAAAATGAGAACCCTTTCCAAGCCTGGCCTTTTATCTTTTCTTATAAAAGTCAATTTGATATGAAGATGGGTACTGTGGTTTGTCCTCTTCTGACAAAAGACGCAACTTTCAGATACCAGTAAAGAAAGATAATCAACTTAAAAAACGACTAGATTAATAGAGCTACTAAAGCAAAGCTTAGTCCTTTGTGGAGAATTGTTTATTATTGGTTTGTGCTGTCTGGAGTTCCTGCAACTGGGAGCTAATTTAGCCTCTTAGAAACAGGCCTCAGAGCTATCTGATCATTTTATAATGCCTCCCTTCAGGCAGCTGTGGTATTACTCAACAGGCAATTTCAGAAAACCCAGACAGCACGAACTCTGGACCTCCTATGGTCACAAACCACAGCCAAGAAATCCAGTGTGTGTGTGTGTGTGTGTGTGTGTGTGTGTGTGTGTGTGTGTGTGTGTGTGTGTGTGTGTGTGTGTGTGTGTGTGTGTGTGTTTGTCTGTTTATAGCAGGAAACATCTCATCACATATAAAGAAGAGGGTTTTTTTTCTTTTTCTTTTAATCTTGGCAAGATGTTTCTCTGCTCTCCTCTTATTGTTTTAGTAATAAAATGTGATATCAGAGTCTCCCGAGATCAGAAGGAAATGAAAGTGTGGGATCGAAAAATTATTGGCAGCATCAATTATGTTTGATGGGGGACTTTTTCGGAGAGAACAACAAATGGGACAGCAAAAGAGTCAAGACAAAAAAAAATAACCTCCGTGATGATCAACACTCCGTTTATAGGCTGCGAAATCCTGATAATCTGGCTATCTGGCTTTCAGGTAAACCTTCCGCTTCTCTGTAACCACAATGAGGTGTGACAAAAAATCATGCACGTGTCTGTGCTGCAGGGGTCAAGATCTTTCAGCAGTCATCTTCACAGAGTAATTAGCATTTCCAAGAATAGATCCATTGTGAGTCTCTTTGTTCGCCGCTCCAATATTATCTACTTCTTGCATTGAGCTAAGGCTCAGAGAAATCCAGAGCAAAGAAGAGCTTCAGGCAGATAAAGTACAGTTGCATTTCCCCTCCTATCTTCAGCGTGGGTAGAGTAGGAAAAGCCTGAGGGTCTCCTGATAGTGCTCACTGTCCCTGATCCTCAAGGAAGAAAGTCTCTTAAGTGTAAAGTAAATCATCTCTTTCTGGTGCTCACTTTGCATCACAACTTTTTCACCTACTATAAATAAATACTGTAAAATAGAGGTGACCAAGTCAGGTAAATCTAAACGATTTTTCCCTTAACCTCTTCTAACCCAGTGCTCATAAAATAATGCGAGCAGAGTGAACCTTTTTAAAGTTTTTGTTAGTAGTATCCATCAAGTCTTCATGTGCAAACCCAGCAACAGCATGAGAGCCAGGCACCTGCTCACCTTGTGCCCTCAGACTGCTGCAACTCTGAGCACCAGTGTCATTATCACCTGTCAGGGAAACCCTGGAGTGTCAGGGCAAAGCACTGCGCCCTTGTTGTTGACCATGGCAGAGGAGTTGGTGCTGTGCTATTATACAAAATGATAATCATCTGAACAGGACACTGAGAATAATCATAGTGGTGTTAAAGGCATACTGTCTGAATAACATGTGATTATGTGTGTCTAAACAGAACACCTGTACTTACCAAGGAGCTAATAATGCAGTAACTAACTGGTTGCTACAGTGCCCTTTTTAATACTGTTTCCAGTACCTTTCATTTTGTGCCTATGTGTGCCTTTCACGTTAGACAACTCACAACCACCTGCAGACTAAATTCGGGGTGGTGGTGGTGGTGTGGGGGGGCGGTGTACCTTGAAATCCACAGACAGCTGAGGGGTGTACTCCAGAGTCCAGAGGGCTCTGACAAGTGACGCCAAGTGCTCCGTGACTTCTCCCCTGACATGCCTCGTCCCGTCGCTTTTCACCACCCCGTTCATTCTGGTTTGGCTCATGTCCATCTTGTATCGCTCCAGTCCCAGATACTCCGCGAGCAGGTCGGTGTTGCTCAAACACTGGACCACGGCGTTCATGAAACAGGTGTTGCCGTGGTTTTTCAGTCCCAGCACACCTGGGATTTTGTCTCCGTATTGGTAAAGTAGTTTCTCTCTGCCGGTGCACAGAGAAGACGACGTGCTCGAAGTGTTTTTCACTACCCGATCCCGAACTACTTGTACATCCTCTCTGATTATTCCTGAGCTGGCGCTGAGGGTGCAAGGTGCGCCATTCCGAAACCCTCCATCATCATCCTCCGCGTCCTGCGCGTCAGCGTCTCCAAAGTGGGTGAAAGTGCCCAAAGTTTTGATAATTCTGTTCATAAAACTCCCCACAGACTTTAACGATTTTTTGCGGAAAAGCTTCCCAGATTTCGGCTTCTTCTCTTTGCGCTTCTCCTCCTTCGATGTCAGCATTTCCTCCTTGTTGGCTCTGCTCTGTTTCTCCATGACAGTACCTCTACTCCCGTGCCGAGCTATTCTGAGACTGATAATTGTAGGAATTCCGATTCCGGTCTGTCACTCCTCTGCCAGCGTCCCTTGTCCGGATAGCAGAGGGGAAAGCGCACGGGGGTGCCACCATCGCGGAGGAGCCAAGAGACACAACAGCACACTGTTATTCCACCGCGCTCTGACTTAAAACCTCCCTCGTCCATCCCAACACTTACTGAAGACGTTCATTATCATCCCGACACCGCTGTCACAAACAGCATCTCGTCATGGCCGGGACAATGCGAGCCGCTGCGCCGTCCAGTTGCAGCACTGCGCGCTCCTCTCCCACTGCACCCATTCGCCTTCATAAGAAGGCTTATGATTGTGTAGCTGCCCCCTCCCACTTTCCCCACACACGAATGACCTAAGAGAGCCCTGTATATAGCTTGATTTGTGGTCATACAGGCCGGTCATTTAAAATCCTGAATACAAATAAAATATTATGAACGTGATGCACTTCTAAAGTCAAAACAAATTCGGTAGAAAATCACCCCAATGATGTTATAAGATTAATACAGTTGCATTGGATAAGCATTTAGATCCAAATATAAATATACGTTTAACCTTTAAAAGCAGCTCAAGGCAGGGGAGAGCAGTGTGTCACGATTTCTGAGATCAATCATCATCAGTTTTGCAAATTATGAACAGATCTTAATGACCATTAAATCACTGTTTTGCGTTCCACAACAAATACACACCTCTCAGCTTTTTTCATGGATCCTGAAACAGTTTTTTGGAAAAACAGACCTGGAACGTAAATGTGTCCGTCTCTAAGGCACTTCCAGTCAGTTTCTGTTCTTTAAATGTGCTACAGGCTATAAATAACATATAACATGATGTGACAGTCAACACAAAAAGGTTCAGACATTTTTCATAGTCCACAGTGGTTTTAGGTACATTTTTTCATTTCCAAAGAAAAAAAATATTTAACACAATTCAGTTGGATGTATACTGAACACTGAGGGTAGAAACAAAGTATCGATCCTGTCACACTAGTATTGATCCAATATCAATACCAACATTTATATCGATACTATCAATTCTTGAATGAACTCACCCTCTTCTACTCTTAAGACAGAGTGAGAGGAGCTGTAAAGAGTACATACCGTTAATGTTACAGTTTTTCAATGAAACGGAAAAACACCAGAGCATTTGGAGTAATGACAAATGCTCTGGTAAGACAGACATGTTTGGTACAAAATAATTAAGACAGCTTTTCAGTGGAGCAACCTCATACCAGCTGTGAAACATGAGGGTGGAAATTTTATGGTCTGAGGTTATCTTGAGCGTTTGGAAGCTTGTAGTCAAGTGAGTTATGCATCCTGTCTCAGAATGCTTAAAGATAATGAGGGACCATCTGCCTGAAAGTTTAAGTTGAACCACGAGTGGGTCTTTGCAACAAGGAATGGCTCAAAAGGGAGGGTCATGGAATTTGAATCCTGTTGAAATTAGGGGGGATTTGAAATAGTCAGCATGTGTATTAAAATAAAGATGTGGATGAGTTTTGTATGAAAGAGTTGGTCACATTTTTTTTAGGAAGACATTGTCAGAGAATGTTGAACTGTTATGAAAGAAAGGATTTCTAGTTTAGCATTGCTAGTTTCTTTTGCCATGACCCCCCCACCGCCCCACCCCGCACAGAATAATTGTTTTTATACTTGATAATTTGGTTGAATAAAAAATTGAAAAAGCTTTTTTATCCCTGCACTTATGTTCAAGAACTTTTCCATGTGTTTAGCAATTATATAAACATTTTACATCATATGAGTTTTAATGTAAAATCTTACTTGCCTCTAGCAGATAGAGTTTTGAACTGAACAATACATTTTAATGTTTTTATTTATGTACCACCGAGTCAAAAAACAAACAAACAGTCATTTCAAGTCACTTTATATTGTAAAGACAGTGGGAAGGAAAAACTCCCTTTAAGCCGGAAGGAACCTCCAACAGGACCAGGCTCAGGAAGGGGCGACCATCTGCTGTGACCGGTTGGGGGTGAAGGGAGGAAGACAAGACAAATGACAGTGTGGAAGAGAACCAGAAAGTAATAATAACTAATAATTAAATCTGGAGTGGCATATAAACATCATGGAAAGCTGACAGCAGCCCAGACTTATTGCAGCATAACTAAGTAAGGGTTCAGGATCACCCGATCCATCCCTGACTGTAAGCTTTATCGATAAGAAAAGTTTTAAGTCTAATCTTAAAAGTAGAGAGGGTGTTTGTCTCCTGAATCCAAACTGGGAACTGGCTCTGCTGAAGTGCCTCCCATTCTACTTTTAAATACCCTATTAAAGGGAAATACTGGAATGAAGTAGAAAACCATTTAGACGTCAGCACAAAATCGAATGCAGCATGAGGCTGTTTTATGAAGAAATCAATAATGCTATTCTAAAGTCATCACAAGTGTAAGATCTTTCATTTCACATTTCCACATTCCACAGATCCTTTGGCTGAAGATACATTTGCATCAGTGCATCTTTTATATGGAATCTCCTTTATTATTCCACGTTTTACTGCCAGCATACCTCAACTTCTGTTACACAATGAATCTTTTTTTGCGAAGATGATATTACTTACGTGGGTAACGCTGTCAAAGCTCCCTGCAGTCAGCTCTCTCCCCTGAGGCCAATGCCAGTAAATTAAACTCTTGTTTATTGGCCTTTCACAGAGATATGGCTGCTAATGAAACTGCTAGTCTAATGTCCTGAATTCTAGCAGTTCTGAATAAAAAAGAAGGGGTGCATATCTTGAATGAACATGTGTGTGTGCGTGTGTGTGCATGTGTGCGCGCGCGAGTGACCCCAGTAGCCTCCAGCAGAAATTCATTAGCTAAGCCTTGGAAGCTTTTATCACAGGTTACAGTGTTCTGGATTATTACTATCATTACTGGGCCGTGAAGCATGGGAGAGCTTATCTCGTTTGCTCACCACATAGATATGTTTAATCACACTGTGCTGTCATTTATAATAACACTAAAAACTGCAGATTTATTGCAGCAGCGAGCAAAAGCGTTATGACCAAAGCTCCTCCTGCCTTCTAATGCAACCTGATGAGTGAGACTGAGCCAAGTTTTCTCCGAGAGCCTCCTACTCTTCTTCCCTTCAGAGTGGCATTGATGATGATATGAAATACCTGCTGTTGTTGTCGGTAGGAAACAACAATCCCACCAGGAGGCTCAATTTGAGAGGAGAGAGAGAAAAATCATGAAGTGCTCTAAGCTGAGAGCCTGAAAGAGCTGTCAGTGCATACAGCAGAAGGGCTTGCAGTCTGATTACTACACGCTGAGTCTGAAGGCCCGTACCCAACCAAGCAAAGCCGGAGGCCTACTTTCCAAGCAGCATCTGACTCAAAGAGGAAGTCTCTCTCTGTCTGTCATGCATCACTTCCCAAACACACCACCTTTTCACGTGAAGCCACAGAGGCAATGCAAAATATAGTCAAGCAAATCTAACTTCCATGAAATTAAATCATGTTTAAATTGAAGTCGTGCTTCTGCACAGACTGTTTTTTTTTTTATGTTTTCTTAGTCACAGCAAATCTGAGACAGACAGATCTGCTCAGGATTTTTTTTTTAAGTCCAATGAAGCTACAAGGAAGTCTGCCAAAAGTCTTGGACCAAAATATTTGCTTCATTCACTATCCAATTTTTTAACTTCGGAAATAATGAGCCTTGGGCACCTTTGAGTGGCTACCATCTATCATTATAATGCTGAGCTGTCTGTGGCAAAGCCGTAATCACCTCTGTTTGGCAGTTGCCTCCTTCCTGTTTCAGCCTCCTCTTTCAGTTATTTGATGTTATGTTTAGAGAGATTCTCAAACCCCCGTCTCCCCTGGACCAGTCGCCAGTCTGTCGCAGAGCTAACATAGACAGACAAACATTCACACCTACGAGAAATTCTGAATCAACAGACATGGGGAGAACACACAAACCTTGCCTCATGGTGGATTCAAACCCAGGACTTTCTTGCTGCTGGTGTCTGTTCAGGGTGAGTGACTCTAGCAGATCCCAGGAAGGACATCCAAGATTTTTGCCTAGAAGTGCAGTCCTAGGAGGGGCAATGATACCAGGCAGGACCCTTAAGCATCCAGGCCTCTCACAGAGGACCCGAAAAGACTACACACAGGTGAAGAGGGACGACTTTTCCCCAACCAGATGTACCGGATGGCCCTGCCCTTCCCTGAGCCTGGTTCTGCTGGAGGATTCTTCCTGTTAAAATGGAGTTTTTCCTTCCCACTGTCACCAAGTGCTTGCTCATAGGGGGTCATCCAATCATTGGGGTTTTCTTTGGATTATTGTAGGGTCTCTACCTTAAAATATAAACCGCCTCGAGGTGACTATTGTTGCGATTTGGTGCTTTATGAATAGCATTGCATTGAAATTGAATTTAATTAAAAATGCTATAAAGCAGATTGATATGTTCCTGCATGCACGGCCCATGCTTTATTGTCTTTGATGTGAGGAGGCTCGCACATAAAGCCGCAAGCCTTTAAAACATTAATGTAGTACCAACTCAAAGTTCTGATTATAAGGATAAAATACACAGCAGAGTGTTTTTCTTTCAGAGTGCCGCAGCATATATAATCAGTTCTGCAGCGTCTTGGCCCAGTAGTTAACTAATGTTATTCCTCTAAATGAAGCGCTGGTTTTCCCTCCGTGACACTTTTACTGCAAAGAAGAAAATGTCATCCCTAAAGATGAAGTAGACAGCAGAGCCCATCTGGTTTCCTGAGTCACATATGCTGTATGCTGCGGGAACAAATGCTGCCTTAACTGATAGAACAATGCGCTATCACTGTCACGCTGCCCTGTTAGGGCTGCCTTGACACAAAAAAATACAACCAGAGGCAAGAGCACACCAGTTTATAGTTTCTGAACATTTCTGAACTTCATCAAACATAATGGAGCACGGTGAAAGTTTTGTTTCATTTGACTTATGGTGTTGAAGCCCCGCTGTGGTTCTTTCAGTAATAATGGGAGGTACTGTGGGGCAGTGCAGATCACAATTATTTGTGACCACTTGACAGACACGGAGAGGAAACAGCACACCCTGAGGAAAACAAGTATTTTTACAGGATGTTTTGCAAAAGTTATTAAAAAGTTTAATAAGGTAATGGCAAATATTAGGAACTAAAATCATTTCAATAATTTCTTTACATGAATGTGTTTCAGCAAAAAGAAAGCAGAAGGGGTTGAGTGGGCGAGTTCTGGCTTCAACCGGGTCCCAGATTATGCAGGCCCCATCTGAGCTGGCAATAACACATTCCTTGTCAATGCCTTTAATCTTAATGCATTTGGCAGAGGCCTTATGCTTTCTCATGGACTCCAGGAGCCTGTGAGTCCTGGGCTGGATCTCCCACACACGCACCTGGATGGAGAATAGACAGCCATCAGCTTAACAGCACACATGAGGCAACTAACACAGCACTCCCTCCAGAGACTGGTGCCCAGGCTACTGAGCTATTTCTATTCATGCCCTATTTCATCCACCACCAGTCCTATTTTCACTGTATCAGGACTGTTATCAGTAACAGCAAGAATTCAGCAATGAACCAAACTGGCTCACATTTAACACTGTGGCAGGAATGCCTTTTATTTCTTTCGCTCAGCACCGTGCTTAGATCATGAATATTAAATATATATTTTTATTAAAGTCCCCTGGTGTGTTTTTATCTTTCTTCCCGATCCTCATTATTCTTTTGCTAGTTCAGGTGGTGGCATCAGCTGTCAATCCCAAGCTGTTTGCTGTGAGACCAGACACCATCCTCTGTCCTCTCCCAAAAGTAAACACTTTTCTCGCCATTCCTGTCGAGAATAAGAAAAATATTTATATATATATTTTATATTTATGTATATTAATGGAAGGAGAACGTTTGTTTTGTTTTGAAGCTGTTATAATTGTTGACATCTAGAAGAAAGAGGGGCATATATGACGGGAAGTATCTGCAAACTAAATAGAAAAGCGAGAGATGAATAGCAAAAAACACTTAGATTTAGTTAAATGAAATCTGCTGGTTAATGATGCTTCTATCTGTCAGGAACTGTAGAACAGCAGGCACCCGTACTGGATGCTTTGCTGCAGTAAAGGGTTTATAATTGCCTGTAGTGCCCCAGAAGCAAACCGAAAAGAAAAACAACCATCATTTTTATAATTTCTATCATCTCTTTTAATAATTCAAAAATTTAATTTCTTCAGAAATAATAGACAAAACAAAACAAAAAGACAGCCTTCTAGTCCATCTATCCAGAGGACTCACACAGGGCTTGTGCTGTAGCGCCCTCTACTGATGTTTTTTTGAGTTTGTCTTGCAACAATTTCCATTTCAAAGCAGAGACATAATAACAAATGAATATTTAACAGATGATGCTGTTACTGATGATGATGCTACCGGTGACAACAGGCCAGCGCTCACAGCAGTAGGACTGCCACAGTGCATGAGCATCTGTTACAAAGGGCTGCCCATATCGTTTGCACGGTGAGCTCTGAAGTCTGTGAGGGCGAAAGAGACCATTTGTGCTGCGTCAGCATATCTACGCACAGCCACCTGGTACTCTGACGGTGCACCTGCAGCCACAAAAATGCAATCTGCTACATTCTACGTAAGCCGTGTTGTACCACTGATATCACCAGAAAGGTGATGCCATGTTTGACCTCACGAGAGCAGCAGGGGATCCGCTCCATAACAAGAGGCACTCAGAACAGGAAGAAGAAGAGAAGAAGAAGGAAAAGCAAGAGTGCAAACTCGCTCTCTGGGCAGCATTTACTTCTAAGAGAACGTAATTGCATTTAGCTCATTCATGATATATAGAACCCCCATACACCAGTGTCATGTCCTAAATGTTGCCAATGCAAATAAAGGAAGCAGAATTTTGAGCAAAGTTTTAAAGATAAAAGACATTTTTATAAAAGCTTGACCTTATTTGACCTTTGTCCTGACTATTTCTTTTTCATTCGCCTTTTTTACTCACTGCATGTACACACCATTCTGCATTTAATCAGTAGTTATTAGCTAATCTGTTGCTCTCTTCCACAGTGAGTTTTCTGTTCTGTCTCCTTCCTATCACCAGCAACCGGTCACAGCTGGCTGCCCGTCTCTGAACATGGTCGCTGGGAAGTTTCTGTGCCATTCACTATGTCTATGTGTTGCCAATGCAAACAATGGGAGAAAAAAACATAGCTTCTTAGCTCTATATATCATTATTATCACTTTGACCTTGAAGGAGGGATCAGAGGTCAAATGTGGGATATTTTAAATCTTTATACTGTAGTTTCTATATGTACAATACACACCAAACTTTCTGTGTTATAAGGCTTGTTGTCAGTTTTCGACCAATATATCACTGAATTAGGCTTGAAGACCTGGAAGGCTTTGAACCCTTAAGGCAGATCTCTCATGTGTTTTCTTCATAGTAGACTTCACAGATTTTTCCTTGGTTTCTGTTTTAAAATATCTGATGAAATATGTCTCACTCTCCTCCGTGTTGCCTGCAGTGACATCTAACGGTCTGTTGCCTCAAGAGGAGTTTTTTTTTTGAAGGAGGTACAGATCAGAATGTATTCTGGTGTTGTGGGATTTTCCCTTTTCTAACAGATCATTTTCTGTCGTTGCATCATTCCTCAGCAAACTGGAGACCTCTGTCGTATATTTGTGTTTTTGTACACCTTACCAAGGTGTACCAATATATCCGCCCTTCATGAAGAGTATAACATTCAGTTATGTCCGAACAGATATTAATTTAAATGTCTGGACAAGCTGCTGTAGTAATTAAGCTTCACTTGTGCAACTGCAGAAGTCTGATAATTTATTGTGTCAGTTTTAGCTAAATAGAACAAATAACCTTAACACAGCATCACAGTTGCATCACAGTCTGCACAGTTTTCAGTTTGCTTATGTGTTCAGTATTACAGTCATGGGATTTGGTTTTACCTTTTCGATGCTGTAAATTACCTTGATGAGACTAATTTCCTGATAAATAAGTAAACATGCTGCTGTTGACTGGCAGTAAATTTCAATGTGTCTTAGTAAGACACGAAAGCATGAATCATTGGCTAACCTTGCTAACTTTATGTCAAGCCCTCGATAATCTAGTGCTAGTGAATAAAAGTAGTATTATACACCTGCACAAATATGATCAGTATGAACCACCAGCCTGGGCCTCTGTGGAGACACATTACAAACACTGATGAAAAGTGTCTGATGTGTGAATTCTTCTTGTCCAGGACTCATTCATATACTGAATGAGTCCTGGACTGACACTCACTCAACAACAAAACTTTGAGAATCCACTGATACAATGTTACAGGGAACCTGTGAACTAAATACTTGGAAGCCACGTGGAATTTTCTAGCATTCATTGAAACACTTCTTATAGTCATGAATGACAATTTCTAGTTCAGCAACAATAGTGTCAAAAAGACCATCAGACAGTCAGAGTTTCATATGTAAAAATATATATGGACCTGTTCATGTCAATGTTTGAGCTTTTGAGGAAAGATACAAGGTTTATCCATCACTAGCCACACATATAAAATATATTACCATTCTGTTACAACAGCATGCATACTCCTGCACCCTCTGTCATTGTCTCTTCTTCTGCTTCTTCAAATTTGGTGGCTGCAGACACTGGTAAAGAGAGAGGATAGGAGAAACTGGAGAACAATAAATTCACAAAAGATGACAGTGAAAACATTTTATCACAAGAAAGTGATATTTTAAAAGAGAAAAATTCAAAAGAAATAATTCTGAGGAAGAGATCTCAGCTTTCACTCGTTTATTCAATTCTCAGAGAAGAGCAGTTGCTGTCCTAGCGTAGTTTATTGATGTAGTCATATTGTCATCATTCATTCTCTGATGATACAGATCCACTATATCAAGATCCATTACCAAACTAATCTATACAACTTAATTTGACAGGAAGCCTCTGCAGTGGTGATTTGATGTGACGAGTTTGCACAATCCCACAGCAAGAACGAGAACAAAAACATTATTTATGTTATTATGACTAATTTTACACTCAAAAGCACCATTGATGCATACCTCAAAGTCATTTTCATTAAATTCAGAAGAAGAAACAGTTACAAGTAATTACTCTCCTTCGTGTTGTAATAAATAATAATGTTAAAGTGTCAAAATGGATGAATACATTAAGATCCATTAAATTATCAGCATAAGATAACAATAAAGAAGGATATTCATGCCATGCTGTAGCACAATACTCCAAATCTGGAAATGCAGCAAATAAAACAGGTAAGTTGTCATGAATCGCTGTGTGGCAGGCAAGCAGGAGTGGTGGACCCAAAATGCAGAACTCAGACACGGAAGTGAAACTTAAGGCGCAGCTTTATTGCTGGGAAAAACCTCGTACAACTAAACTCACCAAAAGAAAACCAAAAGTCAGAACAGCGGAACCAAGGACTGAAACACTGGAAAGAAACACTAAACTGGAGCAGGAGACCAAACACTAGGAACATAGAAGCAGAACACACAGCTAGTTGAGGGTACGACGCGACACTGACACAGAGAAACACAGGGCTTAAATACACAGACGGCAGTAATCAAGGGATGAGAGACAGAAGGGGAACACACCTGGGAGAATCACAGCTGACGAGACAGGGGAAACGTAACTGAGCACACTCACATATGACACAAACCTTCACAATAAAACAGGAAACTCAGACACATGGAACCAGGCAAGACATTGAACTAAACAGATAGATTCACAAACAGATGGGGTGACACCATAGACAGAGACAGACTCAAAGGCAGACCAAATATAACACACAGAACTCAAACAATAATAATCATCATCATCATAAACTAGAAAATGATAACTAAAAGCGCTGGGTCACCGACCCAGGACCATGACATAAGTTGATTATTGTGCTGTTTGTTTTTCACACAACATCTGAATAAACTAGTTTTAGAAATATGCACACATAGTATTTAAAAAATGTACTCATAATGCAAAGTCGTAAATATGTTTGTATCTCTAGTGCAACACTTTACTATATTTACAATGTATTGTTTTTTCACACTTTCAAAGTAAGTCAAGTATACAACACAAATTAAAGGATGTATTTTGCATTATTTTTATTTTTATTTTTTGCATAATTAAATGGGATTTCCCTCCAGCTGCAACTATCAAGACGAGGGGTGAGCCCTTGAAAATGACCAAGGCCCGTTCCATTAGGAATGGCAGTAAAACTCATTTTATGTCATGCCATAAAATCCAGACGATATCTTTGCAGTGCATTTTTAAGAGCAAACAGGGTTTTATTTGTTTCTTTGTTTTGCATAATGTGTCGTGAATCACTGCCCCCAGACACTTCAACAAAAGCGAGGTTCGCGGCAGAACAGGCGCCGTTTAGAGTCACACTCTTTATTAGGGTCACACTCAGCTGGGTGGGCAGACCACCCAGATGTGTGGGTGGGACGCTTTCACGTCTACGTACCCAGAGCTTTGCCGCGATGACAAATGAGGAAAAAAAGTGTCATAATTCTCTCTTAGACATAAATGACCCATGACACCTTAAATCAAAGCGGCTTCAGTTGTCCTCTGCGGCTGACCTCCGGGGTGGCATCTGTGCAGGGTGAATTATGGCAAAATGAAAGGCGCATGAATGCCTTTAGAGCTCTCTGTATGTGACATTAATCCCCGAGTGGGTAGCATGACCAAAAAAACAGTCTTCCTTTATGCCAACATCGTTTCAAAAGTGGACTTGTTCCCACTTCTTGAGCCATGTCGCTTCAGTCCTGCAGAGGGCAGTATTCAGCAGAGAATGTGGCCAAGGGGTACTTCTGTTTTTCTGAAGCACGTTGGAGAGTCCATGAGTGAAAACCACAGAGGTGGCCCAGAATAATTATGTCATAGATTTTGACAGAGCACATCCTTTAATTATGAATGACTTAAGTCGAATGATTGTAATATGGGCTGCTAGTCAGAGTCAGTCCGCAGTGGTGGTTTCTCTTCAATTGCAGGGTGTTTTATTGACCACTTTGAGTCCCCTGCATCATTATGGTGCTATTTGAGTGCAAATTTTACAATCACAGTGGAAAGGACTGTTCACTTTCTTTGGTAATCAAGTTTGTTGGATGTTTTTAAAGCATTTTTTCTTAGAAATGTTATCAAGCAAAATCTGTATGGACGGTCCTTAAGGACACACGGTGTGGTCTTGTCACAATATTGTTCATGCTTCAAGTGTCAAAGCTTTCTCCTCTCTAATGTTATTTATAAAAAATCTTCTTTATGTTTAAAATTCCTACTTTTCTTTGTGTTCTGCGGATGTGTGGCGTAGCTTTTGGTTTTAAATGTGTCTGATGGGTTTAGCTGGTCTAGGCACAAGGCTAATTGGATAAGCTTTTAATCTTCACACCCTTGCTGCTCACGCTGCTGGATTCAGGGTGAAGGATAGAGGTGGAATGACTTGTTGAGTGCAGGGATACAGCCATCATAAAAGTCCTCAGCTCATGTTTTTGGACACGCTTCTTTTGTAACCAACAGCTTGTGCGTGCATTTGTAGTGTTAATATTTTTGGAAAATTGTCAAATCATTTGATCAGTTCTTTTTTTTTCTTTGAGGAGGATTTTTTTTTCCTTTTGTGTCCTGGCTTGTTGCCTCTATTGGGCCGAGGCATTTGATGTTTTTGTGGCGGGACGTTAAGCAGATACTGTATGTGTTGAAAAGTCAGGTATGCGCTTGGATTACTTCTGTTTACAAAGAATTCCACATGATGTAGTAGCAGCGCGCAGCTATGTTTTTGCAAAACCACAAAATAAACTACTTCTCATATCACCTCACTGGTTTGACTCTGTTCTGAGATAAACATTTGTCGGCTGTTAGTGAAAAAACCCAGATGTTTATGGAGTCAAATCCATGCATGTAAAACATTGTGATCCATAACTGTGATTGAGTGCAGAGCGTGTGCTCAGAGATAGTTTTATTCTTCTTCTTGTGTGCCTACTTTTATTATAAAAATTATATTTATGTTTTTCCGATTCTTACATGATTTGCAGTATGCATGCAGTTTAGAAACGCTGTGCATTAATAAATATTGAATAAATAGAAAAGGTGGTAGTGTGCCTGCTCCAAAATGCCATGCTAACAGCTTGTACCAGGATATCCTTGAGAGGTATTTCCACCATCAAAGGGTGGTGGTTCCTATCCAGTGTCACCAATACGAAGGAAGTGTCCTTGTGAATGAATATGTGTGTCAGTGCTGAAGGCCAAGTAAATGTCACCAAGTCTAATTGTTGCCCAGACTGTGTTACAGAGATAGAGCGAGTCCTGCTGAAAACTCACACCAAAGCAAGTAATAAAAAGTCGACGTGCATTTCCAGGACCAGTGCTGAGGTCGTCTGGTATGCACTTCTTAATATTAGGCCGGCAATATTTTAAGCGTTAGGTTTAATGTGTGAGGTGCAGTCTAATAAATGGTGATAAAAATCTGTCTTCAAAAGCTCTGCTACCGCTTCCTAAACTGAGTGTGGAGCCGCTGAAGAGGAGTAACAGAGACAGAGTGAGTAAGGCAGTACAGATTCAACCTCAGTTTAGACTAAAGTATCTTAATAAACGTTACGTTTTCTACACACTTTCATCTTTTTCAGAAAATGACATTGATGAAGCCCAGACAAAGCACCACCATGAGGAGGAAATCCCTAAAATCCCTCTTCTGTCGTAAGAATTGCATTGAATTTGATCCAGATTCAGGTTGCTCTCAGGGTGAATTGTAACTAATAACTAATAAGGACTTTTTCACCCTTAAATTCTACCTCAGATACCCTACTTTAATATCTATGCTTGCTATTTTCAGTGCATAAGTACTTTTGCTGGAGCCCTACTGATAGATGAATTTTAAGACAGATACTGGTACCGATATTTGTTGATTTGAAAAACTGACTTTCTGATATATTGCCTGATATTATTTTCCTTTCAGACATACAAAGCATAAACACATTTCTCTAAAATCTACTATGTGTAGTTATTTGTTTAATTGGTTACTCTCTGCTCAGCTCTGTACTGATCTTCCAAATAAGTGATGCTAACGGGGAAGTTGCATAATACCCTCTAGTGGAAGAAAATGCAACCTCGTCTCTTATAGCATGGTTAAAGAGTGTTTCTTTTTCATTTTTCTTCTTCTATACCCACAGATTAGCAAATAACTAATACTGGTCTGTAACTTTGGTCCCAGCGGTTTCAGGTACTGGTACATATGTAGCAGTGCACTGTGATTACCTGGATGACACACATGATGTGGAATTGTTTGGAAAATGTTTGTTGAATCTTCATCTTTAAATGCAGAAATCCCAGATGAATTCTGTAATAATTTCCAGGAGTTGACAACTGGCCATGCTTGATTTGAGACAACACTTCAATCCTCAAAATTCAAGCATTGTAAGACAGCTTGTGGTAAGCAAATGGAGACAGTGCAAAATGAATAGCATAACCTTTAACCTCAGATATATTTTGTGAGGAGTGTTATTTATTTGACTGGTGATAATGGTGACTATCATAAACACAACACTTGAGTATTGTCCAAGAGAGCCATTTTGACCATGTTAGTATGCTAATGTTAGCTAACTGCTTAAGGCAGTGCTGTAGGTTCCTAGCACTGTTGACATATTTGTGTGAATTTGTTATTTTGGCATCTGCAGCAGCTGAAAGAAGTTCAAAGTTTTTTGGGCCTTAAGCGCTACAGCATGTGTGAATGTGTATATGCCAATAACAGCATGCCTGTGCTTTGTTTGTGTCTTGGAATATGTACTAGCAAATTGCAGACATAAGAATTTATGCGTGGCACCATGTTTCCATTTATGTGTTTACGCTGTGTGTGTGCAGAGGTCTTTGAGGTATTTTGGGAACATAAACTTGCCATAAATGAACGTCATTAGTGGCGATTGTTTGTAGCGCGCACGCAGCTCGGTGCAGCAAGGCACTGCAAAAGAATGCAAGATGTAAGTCCAAGTTAATCAGCTCCTCCGCTGCTTTTCTTGGCATTGGCCAGGCCCACCACAATGCCACAGCCCCAGAGGACGGTGTAATTACACGCTGCTATCGCGCTAAATAGGGCTCTTGCTCCAGTGCAGAACAGTGATGACATGATTAGTGTTTTCCTGCTCATCTAGGCCCTGTGAATGGCGATGATGACAGCTGTATGTGGCTGGGGAAACAGCGTTAGATTGTTCTGCAGTGCCCAACAACACCTACCACAGTGAAAGCTTCTTGTGTGAGCCTCACAAATTAGCGTTAGAAGAAGGACGGCAATCTGTCTGCATTACGTCATTGTTAAGCCGAGTTTGTGATCTGTGGTATCAAAGGACAGCTGATTTTTAGGAGACGAACGAAGATAAACTGTGTTGCATTGTAAAATTACAAGTTAGAGCTTCACTCCAATACTGGAACCACTTTTTGCAAAGCAGATAGGATTGTGCGCATGTTCAAAACACCAGAATAAGGTTTAAATGAAATGATAAACATACGAGTACAAATTCCTGCAGAAACTCTATAAATCAAGGCAAATAGTTCACCGTTGCCTTATATTTTATATGTGCTGTCCTCCTAAAAGGAGCTTTTATGGAAAGTTTTACGAGGCTTTGCATTAAAAGAAGACCTCTGCGCCTCTCGTGCCTGACACCTGTAGAAATATTAAAGGGAACTTTGCACTCCATTAAACGTGAGGCCCGGTGAGGAAGTGGCGGGTTCTATCATCAGAGCAAACCCTTGACGCGCAGGAAGGCCTTCACCCAGAAAGACTCGAGCTGGGATCTGCCACGGTGTGAGTTACTGGCGCTCTCCTCTGTCCTGCAGGTGCTGGTTTTTATAGTGAGGAGCTTTTGGGAGTTGGCGGAGGTCGCTAGAGGAGGTTCCTTTAGGGAGTAAGTGACGTTCGCTCTAAACGGCATGTACAGAGAAGTCAGGAGGAAACGGTTTTAGTCTGAGCGATGAACGAGGCTGTTAACGGTATGCTTTAATAATGTTTCCATTAACGACTTCTCATTAAACACCTTCTGTTTTCCCCTGTTAGCAGTCCATAAGCTCCCTGCACCATTTCAGCATTTTATTAAAATATAAGAGCTGGGTGTCTTTTATAATATATCACATAACTCATCCAATTTTCCACCTCACACTTTCCTGGTGAGTGGATGAAATGTCTTTAAAGTGGTTTAGCAGTATCAGTTCAGCGCAGAGGTATTCCATCCCAGGCGAGGTTTGTTCTTGTTATTTTTAAACTCCAGAGGTTACATCGATCCATAAATCACCTGGCCCACAGTGTCGAAACGTTCAGCTCAGCCTGCCTGTCCGACGGTGGATTTATGATTCGCGGGTGTAGCAGCGAGCGCCAGCGCAGTCTCCTCTGGGCTCGCTGCCGCTCTCTTGTGCACTTGTGTACATATTTAGAAAAAGTGTGGGGTGGCTGAGTGTTACTCGGTTGTGGGTCAGAGCGCCTGATCCTTTCTGTTAGGATGCTGCCTCACCTCTCCGGCTGCTTAATAAGATAACAGCACTAAAAGCGTAACACACATCCATGCGAGAGCCTTTTATAGGTGGGAAGAATCAACACTAAAAGATTTAGGTTCAGGACAACTAGACGCACACAGATACAGTGCAGAGCTGAAACCCGAGGGAGGGCTGGGTGGTGACTGTAGAAAGCCACACTGTAGGGTCTTTTTTTCTCTTCCACATTCATCTTGTGAAACTATGCGATTTCGACAAAGCTTGGCAAAGGGGTAAACAGCAATAAAAGGGGATTGGAGTGTACAAGTCTCCCTTGCCAAGTGTTGGAAAAAAGATCTTCCCTACATTCAGCCTCTGGCAAAAGATCCTAGGCTGGTGATGTCATCTCCAGGTCCACAATTTCTGTTTGTTTCACCTCCATTATATGTGGAGGTTCAGCAGAACTGAATCTCATGTGGCTTCTACCCTTAGACACATTTTCCCTTGTTTGGTGTCCAGTTCAGGCTTCAAAGTAAAAGAAAAAGTTATGCCATTTATCCCCCAGAAAATTTTATTATTCTGACTTGTTTATTAATTCAGCAGGTAAAAAAAAATATAGTATTCTTAGAAGAAAAAGGAGGTGATTGATGGGAAGGATGGATGATTCAAAGTCCCACAATATCAAAAGGCTTTCTTTACTCATGCTTGTAATGTCAGTGGCTGACCCAAAAACTATAGCTACAGTAACACTGGTTGGTTTGAATCATCATCACTTTATTACCTTTTTTGGGGTTTTGTAAAGTTTAACATCAAGTGTCATCAGGTGAAAGTTTAAATGTGCCCAAAACTTTGGTTCAAAACCAAGTATGTGAAAATTTTAAAAAGAAGTGCTCATAAGACCCAGCTCTGCAGCCACAGAGCTAATAACAACACTGTGGGCTCTTCATCGTGTGTTTCTTGTGTACAACACGACACTACCACCAAGCAAAGAAACGGAGAATTAAAAACAGAACATTTCTTCTAGTTTTTAAACATTTATGATATAAAGTAAAGCTAGCGCACAAAATAAACTGCTTACAAAAATGATGAGACCACCCATAGTTTTTAAAGTCTCCTAGTGTAGGGATTTACAGCTTAGCCTAACAAGTGAAAGCTCCCCAGTTTCATCTCCGGGGGAGACACAAATCCCTCTGGAATTACATCAGGTAGAGTATTTTGTATTTAAAGCAATCTGCCAAAAAACTAAAGTGTGCAGTTACCTGCTGTGGTGACCCCTTTGTGAGTAAGAGAGCAGCTAGTAGATAAGGACTTAACCTATGGCACGATGTTGTCCTTGAGCAACAAACCCAATTTTCGGTGATTTCTCCCTTTTTCGTCTATTTACTTATTTTGTCACACAAACAAACCTTTGACTTGGGGTGGAGCAATCCTTTGAGGAAGAATAATGTCATTTTCATGCATGTTTAAATTTAAATATGCATATTTGAAAAAATATGTGTAAGTTCAAGAACATCTAAAGAAGTATTTGTATTTGTTTATAGACAGATTCTAATTTAACGTATTTATTTAAGCAGGATTTTTTTTCGCTTCATTTTTCATCTGTGATTCATGGTGGGACTCAAAGCTCATACCACAAGAACAGAGTGAAGTGATGCATTTATTGCGGCATTCTGATGTGTAAATCTTTCACCAGCAAACTCTGTCATCGTGACATTTCATTCCTGTGCTGGACTCCCACCCACAGTGTCAGGAAGAATTTGTCCTTTGCCAGGCTCTGTGTAATACGCGAGTGAGAGGATGTATGTTTCCTGTCAGTGAAGAGCAGTCTTCTTATTTCCTGTGGGGATGTTTGAAACCTTTCTGCACAAACATTTTCATTGGCCCTAAAGCTGATTTTTACCACAAAAATCTTCAACCTGCCAGCCACTGTGTTTCCCCAGCTGGTGGATAACCTCCACTCCTCACGCATCTCACCCTGTACCATTTATTTCCTCTTGTCTGCCTCCTACTGGCCCATTTTTCAGCACCTTTCAATAGGCAGTCATCATGAGTGAGTATGACACGATTTGTGCTGTGAGCTCAACTAAAAGCAAAATCAATTTAAATCTTAGTCAGTTCCAGTCAAACACGACGTAGAAATACATACTTAGAAATGAAACATTTTAGGGTTTGCAGACAGACAGGTCACTAACGCTGTCTTTTAAAAAGTGATTGTCCAATAAAACATTTCAAAAGCTGTCACGTTTTGAATTTTTCCATGTCTAAGCAATGCATGATGTAATACACGTCACTATAGTAAGAAATGTAAGAAATAGTTAGAGAGTGATGCATTTTTCTTGCAAAAGCAAAAGCACAATTTTAAAGTGCAGGAAGCAGTGTATCGATTTTTAACAACTCAGTCTTCACAAAAGGGCTCAGTTCTCAGACTCGGGAGACCAGGTAGAAGTTCACACACTCTTTTGTTAGGAGAGGATGGCAGAGTTCAGTGCACAGGATATCAATTCGATCAGGGAGACAAAACCACAAGGTGCAGGCAACGATGAAAACCACGAGTGCACTCATGGAAAGTTTAACATGGAGGATAAACAGCTAATGTTTGGCACACAGACAAAGGCAGAGATAGAGATGAAACAAACACATTTGCAGAACTTAAGGCTGAGGAAACCAACCACGGAGGTGGTGAAAATGAATGGACTCAAAATGGGCATTTCTGGAAAGAATACATACTATATAGTTAAGACAAAGAGTTGGTACCGCACTACATAAAAAAGTCTGTACACTTTCATTTCTGGCCATTCATGCAGGGTAAATGAAACTACTGTGGTTGCCCTAAGAGGTCTAAATGCACTACAGCTTAAGAAAACTCCAACAAATATAAAAATGCAGTAAACAGCTAATAACAAACATGTATCAACAGTATTATATCGCTTTACAACAGCTCAAAAATGCTGCTTCATGTTCCTGGCAGTGTTCTTTAATTCCATGTCTTGTACACCCTTAAAGCACTGAATCCTGAGTGCAGTCAGCTCGAGCCACTTAATATGGAAATATTAGACAATAAATGCTAACAATAAGATGATCCCTATGAGCAACTTGGCGACTAGAAGGGAGAGGCAGCTGTCTACCGTGATTCGTTGGAGAAGGAAGGAAGAGAACCAAAAACTACGCGATAAAGTAAACCAAAATTAATGACATGCAGTAGAAAAAGTAAAAAAGTAATATTGATGGACTTAATTTCAGTTTAAAAGTTAAAAAAGAAGATTGTTAGGCTGTAACTTCATTTATTTTCTACAGTGTATGGGCCCAAGCCCCCTTTTCTGTAGCTTCAAAGCAGACCGGCAAGCCCTCCCCTGTGACCTCCCCTGCATATGCCTGACTCTGGTCCCAGCCAAAAATCCAACTATGTGGCAGGTTGGAGATGAGGAAGCCAAGGGTGAGAACAATGGCGTGAATGTGATACTTTGAAGTTCCTGCATGCTCTGGAAACAGGGCAAGGAATCACCTGCCATAAAGGAGTGTGCATAAGTGCTATGCTATTTGTTCTTGTGCCTTTGGGTGGTTATGGGTCTCCAGGGAGGGCTGGCCCAGGTTCCTGTGAGATCACATCAGTGTGGATTGGGCAGGAGTCCACCCGGAGGTGGAACTAATGGGCCCATGTGTTCGCAGACACTTCTAAGAACCAGATGCTGGGAAGAGAGACGTCCATTGAGTTTTTCACAACAGCTCCCCCGGAGAGAAGAGAGGGGAACCTCGTCAAGCTTCACACACATGCTGGACGTAGAAATGCTGGACAGACAGGAATGCTCTCTGTGACACACACACACACATTTTTAGCTTGTTGAGTCTGCACAGAGGCTGTTTCCACTCTCTCCCTCAGTGATGCGGCACGCAAGGTGAAGTAGTCTAATAAAAAAAAGATTTGGGGCTTACATCTATCTTTTCCATATGATTCGCCTGCCCCAGTAAAAGTCACGTACAGGACTTTAGTGGCTGTAGTTTTGCATGTTATTGATGCAATCTTGACCTCTCCAATCTGACATCTTATTTAAAGTGGATAATGAGTTCCATCTTCCAATGTGTTCAAGCTGTGTCACACACACACACACACACACACACACACACACACACACACACACACACACACACACACACACACACACACACACACACACACACACCCTCGATGGGTAGGATTGTTTCTGTGGTTGTTAAGGCCAAACAAGTCAAGGTAGGCCTACTAGCAACAGGCTACAGGATCAAGAGAACTACCTGAAGGCTTTAAATTTCTTTCGTAGCTTACTGTTTTCTGCATGAACTCATACATTCACTGTGTCTCACTTAGCCACGTTTGTTCTATTTATTAGCCATTTTTCTTTAATAGACCCAGAATTACAAGAAATAAGTGTTAATGGTCGCCTTGTAAATCTCAAACAAGATGAACAATGCTCACTAACTTCACAAGAACTGACGCTGCCCTAATTGCTACAGACACAATAAAAGAGCAACACTAAACAAGATCTCGTGACTGGCCGCCCCAATGAAAGTTTACCGTGCCGTCCAGACACGTGAGCCGCAATCTCGAGTGCTGATGCTGTGAGAAACCTCCATGTGAAACTGAAGGGGAATGCGTCTGTCACCAGTTCCAGTCCAAACCGGAAGACTGGCGCAGGCCAGAGCGCGCAGATAATGCGACGCCACCCTCTTCCTTTTCTTGTGTATAACATCCTCGAGTTCTGTCTGGATCAGAGCTGAGCGGTCACATGTATCCTCTTGTAAACCCCAGAGAGTGACTGTTTGTGGGCCATATTAGTGTCAGAGAGGGTTTGTCCAAGTCATCTTCTGCAAAAAAGGTTTGCTGCTGACAGTAGCGGAGGCTCCCCACATGAGGAAAAACAAGCACAAGAGGTCAGCGAGACCTCTCTGATGAGTGCTTAATAACAAAAGAGGTACAGATGAATCAGAAAATGAGATGAGGAACAAAATAGGAAAACAAAATGTGAGTCAGATCTGGCCAAGATGAAATTTCTATCCAACTTCCAAGGCTTTGATGGCTATTAGTGTGTTTAAAGTAGAGCTGTAGTCAACCAAAGCAAATTTTGGACAGTTGTAGCTTATTTTGAATCAGTGTATTAGTTGCGGGTGGGAGGGGAACGCACATGATCTCTAGATGAGTTAAATCTGCTACAGTGAAAACTTGTCTTTGTAGCATAATAAATAATTCAGTGTCATTATTTTGAACTTAACTCCTAACTATAGACTTTCTGTGTTGTTGGAGAGGTGGCTTCGCACTACCCTTGATCTGTGCAGGAACCTGATAAGAATGTGTAGCTGGTGAAGCTGTGCCTGTGGTGCATTATAAAAATGATAAATAGGCCAAACATGTTAACATAGGCCAATGTCCATACGTTCACATTCAAAGCCTGGGGCTTTAAACATGAAAGCTGGTGGAACAACCAAACAGAGACAAATTAGGTTACTGCTTTTACAGGTTATGCCATGTTAGAAGTTGAGCTGTTTGCATTCAACCATGTTTTCTTTCTATTTTTTTTTTTTTTTGGCTGTTCCTTTGAGTAAAAATGCAGCCACACTGGCGGCATATTTGACATGGTGTCAATTAGTTTGGAGTCAGCTCTGAGTAAAAGTTCAATAAATATAAACATTAATTAAGCTAGTAGTTGCCATTCGGTTTTGACAATACCACAGCTGCAAAAACGTGAGGGAGTGGGTTCCTCTCACCGCCAGAAACTGTGGATCAGTCTTGAAAGGCTGCTGATGTCACACGTTTCTCATTAGGAAAGTGGCAAACAGTCATGTCAGCACATCACCCACTGGTGCTGTGCAATACTGCAAATTTTGGTGTCGATACGATATGCAGCATTAGTATTTTCCAGAGGGAAATCATATGTCTGACTTGGTTCATCTGCTAGAATTAAAAATCCTCACTGCTTGTGTTGTGGGTCACAATGCAGGATGTTTTTCACAGTGCCAGCACTGACCTCAACTGTAAACTCAGGTGGAAATCCGCTGGAGAGGTTAACACAGTTGGGCAGCATAGTCCGTAAGCAACCTTGGACACACATCGTCTGGACCAGGAGCTTTCCCAGAGCATAGTCTTACCCGCTCTCACCCTTGCCTCTGTGACAGACAAGGCTGGAGGAAGACGTGTGAGAGGGGAAGTAGCTGCCACATTAGACATGGAAGGGAAAAGGCGAGCTGTGGTTGAAAAGCACACTTTTGGAGGAGAAGATGGAGTTGCAGTGAAGATGCCCACATGTTCAGGAGAACTGGGGGAAGAAGACGGAGGAGCAGGAGTGGGCGTAGTTGTGACTGCAGAGTCAAATCTATTGAAGAGGAGTGGTGTTTGCACAGATGTGGTACTGAACAACGTACAATGTACTGATCTTACAGGAGATAAACAAATGTAAAAATTGATCTTGTCATGCTAGTATCAATCAAATACCAATATCAGAGTTGTTATCAATACTTTCAGTATTTGGATATTGATCCACTCCTATCAAACAAAAATCAACCAGTCAATCCTTAAACTACAGCCATAGCTTTTACTTAAAGTCCAAAGTTGATGACGTGAAATTACATCTTCATTACACGCTGCACCTTCAGTGTTTGTTCAACACCCATTCTTCAATTACTAACAATTAATTCATTAAGTTCAGGTAATCCCTTGGACATGTGTCTAGACACTGCTCGTTAAGGCCCAATAAGATTCACACCACTGCTTACAGGATGAAAGTGCATTGAGATGCGCTGTCACACTCTGATAATGTGTTCGTGTGATTAGAAGTACTTGGTTTATCAACGTTTTTCCCCACCACATGTGAAAGGCTTAGCTGTTAATTATGGTCTAACCGTGGAGTTCTTGTTTCCTCGAGAAAAACAAATCTGGAACAGGTTGATATTTTTTTTCTTGTAGGGCTGGTTATCTTGTCTGTGCACATACAAGCATCAGATTAGTCGTGATAGCCCTGTGTTGATGTTTTTTTTAATGTTCTTGTCTTTTGTGTTTAAAAAGAAAGAGGTAGAGAGATGTTTTATCATTTCTCACACAGGTGTAATACAGACTCTGTTTGGTCATAGAGAATTTAACCGTTCCCCCAGATGGTAGCAGACAGCATGCATCGTTCAGGAATCTTAATCATGATTGGATGAGGAGAAAGTGGGACTCAAAAGCTCCATCCTGGTCACAGGGGTATTTTTAAGGGATAGATGATGTTAGTCTCTGGTTAGAAAAGATCATACAAATTAGTTTTTTATACTTATCTTGACAAACCACTTATTGCATATTAAACATTGTGACTCGAGGAGTGGGTTTTCCAGCCTCTGTGTTAACTGTGCTGGAGCTCAGGAGTCCTGGCAATCTGTGGTGCTGAAAAATAAAGTGCCAGAAAAATGACACTTTCTGGACTGGTTACTTGAGGCTATTTCAAAAATGAGTGAGTCTCCACAGAGTCCCATATTAAAAAGTCCAACTTTACACAATTAAAAACATATTTACAACCTGTTGAAAAATGAATTTTGTTCACTATAGAAAGTGTATTTGCAGATGTGGCAACACAGGCACCTCCCCAAATCTGAGTCACAGCATTGAACCTCACAAGAGTTTCTTTTCTTTTGTGTTGTTGATGCTTTCTGGAGCATTTCAGTGGACTTGTCTGACCAATAAATGGTCTTCTGTGTAGTACAGCTCACCCAAAAAGTTTCTGTTCCACTTTGATGAGTGAGATTATTATGTTGTTTATCGCTAATTAGCAGTTAGCTTGCTAGCATTAGCCGATAACTTAAGCTGTGTCGACATACAGGGCCTGCATCCTTTGAAGGCTGCATTTCTAGGCTTATTAGCCCACAGCGAGGCAATGAAGGCTCTCCGTATTTAATTTAACAAAGCCTCCTGCAGGACAGCACTGTGGCATGGTGGAACAGTGGTTAGCACTGCTGCTTTAAAGCAAGAAGGTCCTGAGGTCAATTCCACCATCAGGTCGCGGTCTTTCTGTGTGTTTGTCTGGGTTCTCTCCGGGTACTCCAGCTTCCTCCCACTGCCCAAAGACATGCAGTTAGTGGAGATAGGTGAATTAGAAACTGAATGGTTGTCTGTGTCTATGTGTTTGCCTGGTGACAGACTGGCGACCTGTCCAGGGTGTACCCTGCCTCTCAACCTAAGATACAGCCCCCCCTCGCGACCCTGAAATGGATAAGCGGAAGAAAATGGATGGAGAGAAAGCCTCCTCCAAATGTGGCACACTAATGTACTTCTTATTCCGGATATGAGGGATGTATTAGCTGGATCCTTTGTGGTCTATCCTATGTCACGATTCATTGCATATCTAATGGCACATGGTCCACACGAAGCAGTCAAGAAGTCCACATGAGGTCAAATATGGAGACTTTTTTTCTAGCAAAATGTTAACATCAAGGCTTCAAAGGTTGCTAAAGCCATCATTTGCTTCCTATTTATGATCCTAACAGTTCACACATTCGCAGCTGGGTGCTGTAAATGGACTGAGCTTTTCTACTCTGAGCACTCAAAGGGATTTTTACAACAAGCCAACACAAGCTATTCTATGCTTTCAATTTTAACACTACTGCAACACATGTCCCAGAGATCACTGTCCAACCTGTAACACCAGTGAATAAATTATGCAGCAATATTTCCAGTTTTACAAACTGACTCAACTTGCCTTAAAAATTCACACATAACTGACAGCAGCGGCCAATAACGATTTAAAAACCAGCCCAAAATGAATTTTTGTTTTTAACATTTTTTAACTGCTTACATGAGACACGCTGAATCAGAAGAGCATAACATATTAAAACAGTGATGAACGAAGAACGTTAAAGGCATAAATCTTCCTCAAGAGGAAAATGGATGTGTTTTTCTGTTCAGTGCAGTAATTCTTCAAATGTTTGCCCCACAGAGGACCAGCTCAGCCCCCACACATTATCACACACAGGGGACACAGAGACAGGGTGATCATTTTTAAGAAAAATTTTAATTTGTGCACCAGTTTGTTTTGAACAAGGTATTTACATGTAGCATTTTTATAGCATTTGAGCTTTTAAACTAATTTGTAGGACACGGCAACAGGTAATCAAAGCCATTTGGACACTTTAGCAACTGCTGATAATCGTACAAAATGTCCTAACAAAAATCTCAAAGCCATAAACCCAAGGTCGCCATCCTGAAGGTCTGTGTCTGTGTGTGCAGGTATCTGAAAATGGATTTCCTCCTGGCTCCTGGCCTCCGTGTCTCCCTCCTGTGACCCTCCTGATGATTAGGGTGAGTGAGGCGTGTTTGATCCCTGGGTTGATGCTGGGCTTTTGATGGCCACACCACTTTGATGCAGCAGCAAAAATTGAATCCAACCACCCACTGTGAAACACGCACAGGTAGACATTAACACACAAACACACATCGCATCCGCAACAGCAGCATCAGGCCTCACATGTAGAGAGGAGGAGCTGTTTCTTTTTTCTCTCTCTCTTTAATCCCGAGCATTGATATTTGTGGTATTTTTGACACTCTGCACCCACTATTTGATACTTTTGAAGGAGAATGTAGTGTTAGGCCTAAATCTCAGAAATAATATCTTTTATTATCAATGTGTACATTTTTAAATTCCTGTTGACATATATTTGTCTTCCTCTGAGACAAATTCAGTGCTTGTTTTAGACCTCACAGGAAATACAGGAAAGTGCACAAGTAATTGTCTCTTGCACTGTCCACTGCTTCGCTGTGCAGCGGTTCTGCTGCTTCCTGACTGTTTGATGCCTCCCTGTGTTAATCTGAGCTAGTGAGGAGCCTGATTTACTAGCAGCGCAGGACCACTTTCCTTTTGCTCTGCTTTTATGTCCGCTTCAGCAGGATGGAACAACAGTCTGACTAATGGCTTAAGCAGACGCAAACCTCTTAAACACACGGCTTGTTGGGAAAAAAAAGAAAAAATCAATGCTTTTTAGTCACAGTACATGAAGACAGTTTCATTGAATAGGATTTATTGTAAAGCCAAAATCCAATACTCGCACACAAATTTGGAAAATATGCTTGTGTGTGAGTTTGATAAAATTACTGATTCTAAAGTTCACTAATCGGCTTGCCACGTGACTGAACTCGGCTTTAACCATTTTCATGTCACAGTATTTAAACTTCCGACTGATCTCTCTACACCACAAAGATAAGCATTAGCTACAATGCAGCGGTTACAGAATGACAGCTTGGCTCGTCTCGCCGTTCTGGGGCCTCTTGTGTGCTTGTACTTACAGACATGAAAAATTCCTGTAAATGCACTGAAACAAGATCAGTGACGTAATTAATACGAGGAAAATGAAAACAAGAAGCCCTCTGAGAGAGCAAACCATCGCCAAGGCGGGATTTACTCTTAAGGGAACTGTATTGTGTTTTGTGTATATTCATTTTCTTTTCTTTGTTCTTTTTAAACGTACTTAAATCAAGTGTACTGCAGTAAAACTCAGATTATGTGGCAGTAGGTAATTGGTAATAAATAACACGAGCTTATTATACAATAGTATGGTACAGTATATGACCCCACGCTGCACCGCTACAAAGTTTTATCAGAATTCATTTATTTTTGTTATTTATTTATCCTGTCATGATTTTTATGATTCCTTTAGAGATGCAAACCGGACAGAAAGAATGAGATTTTCATCTTAACAAAAGGAGCCCATAGACTCCTCATGGAGCTCGCATAGCAGGATGTATGTATGGATATATGGACATTGGATGTTGGGATTCTCAGATCACACATCATGGAGCGTATTAAGTTAATTCTTATGATCCAACTTTACATCTTCTTTAATCCTGTAATCTGTGTGGATAAATCAATCTCACCTGTCCTTCCTCTTGACCAGAGTTTGATTCTGTGTTGCACACCACAGCTCCACACTGGCTTCCAGTTAGATTTAGAATTGATTTAAACATTTTAGCTATTTTTAAAGATCATAGGACTCGTATGTAAACTATGAAGCAGCTCAGGTTATCTGAAACGGGTGACGATCTCAGTGCTGCTGAAGCCGTCACACCACGCCATATTTGATGTGCTCCAATATGATTAGTGTTGAAACCAAACCAAAGACGTTCTTTTTAAGTTGTCTTTCACTAATCTTGTTCCCAATCTTAATCATGGTTTTATTTGGCTTCTCCTTTTTTTTTAAAATCTATTTTAATTTGGAGGATTTTCTTATTTTTTCTAATTTTTTGGTTGTCTTTGATCTTAAATGTTATTTCATTTCATTCATACTTCTTTTATTAGTTTTAGTTTATGATTCTTATCATTTTACTGCTGCTGGTTTTATCTTATCTATTTATTTTTTTTTTACTTTTCTTTTGGCGCATTGTTGTTGTTTTTTTCTGTGATTGTTGTTCTTGATTATTTTATTCACTCAACTGATTTAGTTTCACTTTATCCATATCTTGTTGCAGTCTCTGTAGCTCACGTTTCATGCAGCACATCGTGCTTTATTTGGAATGAAAAGTGTGATATAAATAAAATTTTGGTTTAAACAGAAGCATGCAGATGTAGGAAAACTGACAAAAGTTGCACTTGACCAATACCAATGTTATTTAATAACTATTCTTATAAGATGCTGTTTTTTAAAATGCTTTTTCTTATTTTCTGTCATTTACTGTTACAGTTGTGGATGTTCATATTAAACATGGGCAAAGTGAATGATAATAATAATGAGGTGTGCAAGCCCAATTTACAAATTGCTGTACATGCTCTGATTTTTTCTACTCTTTGCTCTGTGTGATGTCAGAGGATATTCTTAAAATGGAACAGCCAATCAGGAGAAGGTGAGGGTGGCCTTAAAGGGAAAGGCGCTAGCAGCCTGTTTCAGACAGAAGATGAACTGAGGAGCCCTCATCGTGCAGTTCTAAGTCTAGTAGGTTCTAAAAAGTGTGAATATTCTACTTCCTGTTCTGACCACTGATTGAATACAAGTTATCAGACTGCACACTAGAAAAGGGGGAAGGTTTTGAGAAATTGTTTCACATTAACCTCGCAGCCGCTCTGGAAACTGAAGCGTGGCATTTGCAGATAGTTACCGACCGCCTTGCATGCTTTTCCTAAAACTAAATCTCACCATAGGTCTGCGTACGTTTCAGCCTCACACTCGACCCAGAACTGTCTGCTAGCCTCTCAGATCTCCACGGATGGGCCAGAGCAAAAGAAGGAGAAATGGTGATATAGAAAGCGATTGTGAAATGTGGGAGCGAGGAGTGTTTGGCAGGGCTCATCTTGTTTGCTCAGTAAACCCCCGAAGCCTGTGTTTCTTCGCCGAGGGAAATGCCCGCATTGTTGGGCCCGGAGACCGTGGTTACGCGCCAGCCCGGGGCCCAGCCAGGCAGGTTGGGACAAACAACAAGATGAAGGTCAGCTAATATAACAGTTAATTCCACTTCCTGGTCACCATGACACCCAGGCAGGGTTTATTTGAAGATCCCAGACCCTGAAGTCACTCTGCACTTTGTTTAGTCAATGAGTATTTCTGGTCCAAGCCAGCACTTTTAGATATGAGTGTATACAGATGAGAAGGGAAGGGAGGGAGGAAAAGGGGAGTGAGCCAAGTCAGTTTTTTCCAGATTCTACACATTGATGCAATATATCTGTAACACGCCAGTAGCCTTGGTAGTATAATTTATTGAATTTGTGACTAAACTACACAAGCTGAGCATTAACTACATCATCTGCATCTTTATTCAGCTTCACGGGAGTAGACAGTAGACAACAAGACTCACAGAACTGGCAGATTCTGTCACGAAACTAAATGAAAACTAATTTTTTAACTAATAAGTTGAAATTATGTAGGAATAAATTGCTCAGTTATCTCGGAAAAAAAGCCAAAAAAGTTTCTACTTTGGCATTTAATTTGAAACTACAAAAATGTATAAATTGCTTGTAGTTTCTGGTAAACTGTGTCTGGTGTCCCTTTGGATGGGGTGCCACTCCAAGGCAACTGAAGGACTCTCCTCATGGCACCAACTCCACAGAGATCTATCCACTCTGGCATCCCCTGGACCCGGCAGCGTAAATGAATAGACATTAAGCAGGGCTAGTTTATGAGCTGATTGTCTTACCGATCATTTAAGTTGAATCACGAGAATGCAGAGAGGGTGGGGAGGGGGGAGGGAGGGGTTGCATGGGTGAAAAATATAGCACACACCATCCAAAAGCCAAGTGGCTTAATCTTGTATGGGAATGTTAATGAGGGGAAAAGGAGAGCTAACTCTTTCTGTGCGCGCTCTTCTAACCGGGATGGGATCGAGGCCTCTCTAGTGGGGCTTCTCCGGGATGTATAAGAAGAGCCTTTGTGCTCCAATCTAGTAAGCCAGAAATACAGCTTTTGAACTATGTGCATAGGAAGAAAAGGCAGAAAAGGAGACGCAGTTTTGGGAAAGAGTGAATGAGTGAATGGCCGGGTGGGGAGGGCCTTAAAGGTGTTGGTGTCAAAAGCAGGGGGTGTAAAGCATTGTGTGTCTGTGCACGTGTGTTCGCATACGTATCACGCTGATCACATGGCGGGCCGATATAGAGGACTTCCTTCTGTCTCCAAAGGTGCATCATTGTTTGTCTCTTAATTATCCATTTCGCTGAACCCTGACCACTGGGAATCAAAAGAGCGGCCATCGATGGATGCAAAACACCACTAAAAGAAACAAAGGAGAGGAGCTATTAGAGAACCTAATTTTGTCTTTATCTAACAATATAAAACTCCTCTAGATGACTGCTGTTGTCAGCTGGCGCCATGTAAATAAAAGCGAAATGAATTGAAAAATACCAAACACCACCTGCCTGAAGATAAACTGTCAATCCAAATTCCCGAGTTGTCATGTTCTGTCAATCTTCACGCACATTTGCATAATTGCGAGTTGAAATTTGCTCTGCTTTTTTTTTTTTTTTCCATTATTCCTCCCGTCCTTATGAGAAGCAAAGCAAACAGAGGTTGGAAATGCATTTAATCAGCTGAGAAAACACAGTGTTGTTTTGTTCTCTGTTTAGTCGGGTGCTTAGGAGCAAACAAAACAGCATCGGCGGTGCAGCTCCGGTTTTTACAGAGGGTTAAGAAGAAGGAGCAGGAGGCCAAGTGGGTTTCAGAAAAACAAAAGACTGTGATTACATGTAGTTTCCAATCTCAGAGTGAGCCTGCAGAAATCTCATGCATAAAATCAGGAAAAATCTTTCCTGACTTGATAAAATGATGGAGGCTCTTTGACTAAAATTAAATGTGGTGCTACTCGCGGAGCCCTTCTTGAACTACTGCTAGTGATTTTCCTGGAGGTGCAGAGGTCGTCGGTGAATACTGATTAGAATTGATGGATTTAAATATTTGAAGTTGTTTGGAGTTGTGAGATGATGCAAAACAAAGCTCATTAAGGTTGTCCTGTGAAACATCTTTAAAGTATTAATCGTTATGTTTTTGGTTTGCATGCGTTTAAATGCATGCGCGTCATTCTGTCTCTTAATGCGATAGACTTCATGTTAATAATCCATTCGACTTTGACTTCCAGGTCTTCCACATCAACTTAATGACCTATTGGTGAAAACGTTACCAAAAGCATGATAACTATGATTCTGTGTGCGGTGTATTGTCAAGATTTAGCACCACACAAGGAATTGAAATATCATGTCACATTTGACCTCTGACCTCTCCTTCAAGGTCAATAGACTGATCTTAAAGCTAATTAAAATGAGAATAGGTCAGACTGGGAAGGACATTTTGCTGAGGGATACTTTGGGAATATAGTTGGTTTGTTTTATTATGACTTTGTTTTGTGCATTACTGTAACAGTTATAACATTTAAATACATAACAACTTGAATACATGAGCAATTTTCATGAATGTGTTCTTGAAAATCTGGGAGGGGGAAAAAAATAAACGTGTTATCAAAAAAAAATTTTACACCTACTTTTTCACGTAGCCTTTCACAACGACTGTGCTCTGTGCTTGTTTTTGCTGCAAACTTCTTAAAGTGCATTTAAAAAGAACAAAAACAGTAAAAACAAAATATTAACAATGAAGCTGGAGGATGAATTGGAAATACACTGTAATTACATTGTAATAAGGTTGTTATTAGATGGGTTTCTTTGTTCATTTTCTATTGACTGCTGATTTAAACCTGTTGGTGAGGGTCTATGCACGGGAACAAGGTGCTTCCTGCTCCAATATTGTGGTCATTTTATCAGAATGAATTTTTAAGAGCTTTTGGGTGTTTCATCGATTTCTCAGTGTATGGATTTATTCCAAACTCGTGCTGAAAAAGCTCATACAAACTTCATAGCGTGGGCTCTTGCACAACCAGTTAGCAGGACCTTTCCTTTTACTATTTTTTCCCCAAAGTGTTGGACTACTTTGAGGCCACTTGGGTTTAAGGACCTTGGAGCACGCTGTGTCTCTGTAGACTTTTAAAATATGTGGAAGTTACATAGCCCCTGATGTGATGTTGTTTCAACATTGCAGACAGCCACAGTGGTCTCATAATGGCAGCTGGTTACCTTTCGGGGAAAAACAAGGGGGCAAGGAACAATACGGAAAGGCAATAAATTCAAACCGTCTGGTTGTTTTTATGGGCTCGGTCTGATAAAGAAATCAGGGTCTTTTCCATCCTGTTGTCATCAGCAGACATATAGGATATACTGCTCGTCATGGGACTTTTTAGCCACTTGCTGTTTCCATTTCCTGCACAGCACATAACCGAAGGCCAGCGGGCCACCCTGCCACCAAAGCTACAACCTAAGCCTGTTGAGCTATCAGAAACACCCTGCTTGGCTTTGTTTTCCGAGGAGGACAATGGCTGAGGGATTCGTCTGTGTGGAAAGTTCCAAGTTGCTGCTGCTGTGAAAAACCCGACCCCGCCGTTAGGTCGACTTTGGGTAACTTCCACGCACAAAACTATCGTCATATTGTGTCTGTGTGTTTGTTGTTCCAGCCTCATCTTTGTGCATACTGAGAGGGAAGTTCACACACGCCCAGATCTCTTTTCAGCTCTCCCATCCCGCCCAAATCATGAGAAAAACTACAGTCCAGCGGTCTCTCTCTTGTGCAACGCTCGGACTCCGAAAGAGTCTGTTGGTGGAGTGAGATTGTTGGTGTTTTCAGGCCTTTATGACCTCGCTAACAGAGCAGTCAGGGAGCTCGAAGCATACCTTTAACAACAAAACCTAATAGACTTTGACGATGCATTTATCCACTGAGCTCCTCATATCTTGCTCTTCTCTCCTCTTTTTGCCGTTGGAGTGATTCTGTTTCTAGTGATCCTGGTGGCCTTATATTAATGGAGAACACAGCTTAAGCTTTCAGCACTCGTTGTATAATTGGTTGGCCCCTTCGGAGTGTTTTGCACTGGGCATTGGAGGAACAGTATATCAATACCCCTCCATGAGCCAAGACAGATGGACTCTCATTTGGACCAGGTTCAGAATAGTGTGCTTTTGTGTAAAAAAAGCTCCCGTAGGAATAAGTTAAGGGTTTCCACCGAATCCAAAACCTCCCAGCTATAACAATAACATCTGCGGTTTGGATTAGACACGTTGGTGATATCACCCTTTTTTAGTAATTTGCCTGCAGAATCTTACAACCAGTCGTTATTGTCTGTGAAGTCTATCGAGGCACAGGATCCAACACAAATGATCTGCGCTGCAGGACACGGTTCAAGTTCTTTGGCAGCGGCCGATGTTTTCATTTATTTGCTGCTAATGCTTTACTATTGGCTTCACATTTTTCTGTCACACTGACACCTCAGTTTAAAGAAGTCACGTCTTCGGAAAAACGAACCAAATCCTGTAGATTTAAAACAACGTAGCAACGCGATCGTTTTTCAGATACTTTAATTATGTAAATGTAATGTAATCTTTGACAACGGGAATATACTTCAACAAAAACGAGACACTATAATTTGTAAGTGCTTACTTTTCTGTACAGCATAGAAATGCTCCTTGGCTCCACTCAGTTGCTTTGTAGCAGAGAAAATATGATAGTAATTTGTACACAATATGGACAAAAGTACTGCCACCTACACTTTACACCTGCATGAGCTGCTCAGCCATGGAAATCCATGCATGAAGCTCTTGGCACACAGTTTTTGTACTGATGTTAATGATGTTAAAGATGTGGAACTCTGTAATTTTACGCACTAAATGCTTCTGTAACGTTACACGGTCCGACACTTTGTGGCTGAGTTGCTATGGGTCCTAAATGCTTTGCAACAGAGACAGTATAAAAGATGCACGTAGCTGCTATGACATCACCCACTAGTTTTCTTAAGTTGCATTTTGAACCCTCGACATGAGAGTTTCCTCCAACATAACTGCAACAAAACCCTGGATGTGTGAGTCTGGTTATGAAACAGCAAAGTATTTGTGATTACCAACTCGTTTGCCGTTCAGTTTGATACCACACATAATCCTGCATTTTCAAACATGTTATAACAAAACAGAAAACTGCTATAGGACTGGAAGAGTTTTTGCAACCACAGCTGCTATCTGGTAGCCTGGTTTTTGGCACTTCCAGGCCGGTTTCATTTATCTGAACCAGAAGCTATGTCCATGTTTTATACACTTTATGCTTTGCAATAATAGAACTTAAGCAGAGGTGCTTAATTTTATACACCTGGGGACATAGGACTGAAACATATAAATGATAAATTTAAGATATGTAACCTAACACGTTTGTCCCTACAGTTTAAGTGTAATGGCACCAAAAAGAAACATCTTCATGGCTCTTATGCACAGTTCCTATGCAATACTGTGCAAAAGTCTTGAGCCACCCCTTCATTTCTCTATATTTTGCTAGGAAAATGGGAAATGGGTGTTTTTTTGTTTTTTGTTTGGAGATATCTCCACACATTGATGAAAACACAGCAGACACGACACTGGTTCATTCCTTGAATTAGATCCCATCATTTTTATGCTACAATGATCCACAGGTCAGTGTTAAGTGGCTTAACGACAAAAAATAATAAATAAATAAAAAAGGCCAGTTTGTCTTCAAATGGTTAGGTAAAGATAAACTTTGAAAGACCTTCAGAAAGTCAAGAAAACTTCTGGTCAAGACCACTTTAAAAAATTACAAGTAAGTCCGGCTCTTTGAAAGCAAAGTATAAAGAATAAAGGGGTGAGTTGAGACTTTTGCACATGAGTGTAATTTGTTAAATTGATGGCTTTTTACACTCTTTATTCTGTATATTGTGCAATAAATCTCAATAAATGTGCAGCTTTTTTATTGCAACGATATGTCAAGATCTAAAAGCTTTAAACTCAACATTGATGCGAGCATCTGGTATTGGATCTGACAGCTGCAATGTCTACATCAGTATTTTGTCATTATTTAAAATGTAACCCTTTTTAACTACCTGCTGCATTAAAGGCAAATCTGTGTGTTTACCACTTTACTGTGTGTCAAATCCACTTATTCTTATTCCTCCTGAACTCTTTTCCTGTACTTAGCGTGTAACTACCAAATAAGTATTTGCATGAGCTCTCATACCCAAATTATACTTTTGGGGGGCTGTAATCTAGAGTGTTACCAGAATGGAAAAATCTACAATTTTATATTTGGCAGGACTTTCAGGAACATTTTATTGTGTTAGATTCTTCTTCTTATGTCTTGCAATGCAAAATTAATGTTACAAAGTGGTTTCCAGTTGCAGCTGAAACTTGAAGCAAATAGTAGGAACTGTGTTGTTGTGTCGTGATAGCAAAAGAAGCTTTTTGATCATAAGAGGAAATAGGAGCTAAACATGCAATTTCAGCAACAGATCCTCATTTGTTTGTTTTTCTTTCTTTTCTTTTTCTTTTCTTTTTTTTTGCACAGCTTTATTTCAAATTAAATTTCAGGTCTGTTAAGCTGTTCAATAGCCAAACACGCATCAATCATTTTCATTACAGCCGTCTAAAATCCAATGTAAAAGTAAAAAATAAAAGATCGACAGCAAAACACCACAAAAGCCACATTTTTTTGTCATGTGTCATTAAATATATTCATTTTCGATAAACATAATATATTAGTATTACAAGACATTACACAACCATTTGCAATGGACACTGCTAAACAACATTTACAAGCCAATGTATTAACATGAGCAGATAATTATTCTGATATAATATCCATGGAGAACAAAAGTCTGGCGGGCCGTACCTTTCTGCAGATGCCTGCAGGTTGAAAAATGTCGGTACAGCTGAGTGAGCGAAGACTTTGTAAAAACTTTGTAATCAACAAATACATACAGTATGATGCACAGAGTACTGAGGTGTACCCGTGTATTTACGTCAAAGTGTACATGTGTGTATTTGGGTGTTGCTTGTGTGCGCGCGTGTGTGTAAATTCAGTCCAAGTTTCTCTCAGTGTATGTGTGTGTGTGTGTGATTGTGTGTGAGAGAGAGTATGTGTGATCCCCTGGGTGCACAACATGAGAAATTTGTCTGACATTCATTTGTTTGTCTTTTTCTTTTATTAAGCCTCTAGTATTTAAAAAAAAAAAAAACTCTGGTTAATTTCACATGGATAGATCTAGTTAATGTTTTAACAACAACAAAAAAGTAATACTATACAGCTATATAACATGTAGACAATCGGTCATGCCTTTTTGTCCAGTACCAAGTCTTAACGATGAAATTCAGTCCTCAGAAAGTCGTTTTGAGGTGAAGAATATTTTACACAGTGTGCTAAATAAACATCTGTGATATTTTTTTTTTTATCACTCCACAGGTTATTTTCCCACAACATTGAATATTGTGTACAAAGTAAATGTGTACATAATTCACAATCATCATTAGCCAGTCAGCTACAGTAAATAGTGAGCATGCAGTTTGTCAGTGGTATGAGGTTTGCTTGATAGGTCGATATTCTCTCTCTCTCTCCCCCCTTTATTTAATGAGGTGAAATAGTTCACTTCATCAGTTCTCCCACTGGGAAATGCTTGGGAAGTCCAACTTACAATTAGTCCTTTATTAAAGAAAAAAAAAAACTACATTCTGACTCCACTGTAGTTGTGATTTATACAGGGTTGTTACAGTCCACCAGAAACATCAGCCTATGGAGTCATGAGTGAGGCAAGCGGGGTTTCTACTAGCTATACATTCTATTAAATGGTAAAGGCTTGTTTTTTTCCCTTTTTTGGACAGCACTCTAAAAATGTTGGAACATATTTTATATGTTCTTAAACGTCTGACTAGTAAAAATAAGTGCATGGTTGACAAATCTACTCTACACCTACTTGATGCTACGGCATCGTCTACTAAAAATAATGTCTATGTATCCAAATATGGTTACTTTACATTGCAGCGGTCACAACCACAACATACTGTTGATATATCAATAAGCGCTGAGCAAAGGCTTGCTTGTAGTGAGATCATTGTACAGAAAAATGGCATTTTTTTTCTTGTTTTACTGAGGTAACACTCGCCTATGAGCAAGAATGGCACTATAAGACAACAATTACCATTTTTTCACTTGTATCTGAAACTTTTTTGCTAACGTTTGGCAGGTTGTGGAGAGAAATTACGGCCGTGCTATAAGTCTTCATTGAACTAGACAATGATTTTTACACCACAGTGGAAAAAGATCCTCTGAAGACACAAACAGGGTGACAGAGAAGATGTGTCACTCTTTAAAAACTGAGCAAGGGGCTTTAATAAAAATGCATTGTGGGTAAAATGATCAGGGTGAGACATATCTGTAACACTAGGTGCAAACTCTGCAATAATACAACAAAACAACCGCTGAAAGACAGACTGTTGAATGAGCTCCTTCACAACTGTTCCTAAAGAAGAAAACACTAAACTCTTCGCTCCAGCTCAGAGCAGCAGCACTCAGTCATTTCCACATTTCTCCTACGTATTACCTGTCTCTCTATTTTTAATTCTTCCAGTTTTTTTTTCATCCATCCTTATCCCTCGTCCTTGATTTCATCCCATCAGAGGCCTAATTCTGCCTCTGACTCTTTTTTCCCTCTCCTCTGCAGATACTTTTAGCACTTCCCCCTCTTGTCGCGCTGTTGGAACTTCCTCAGCCTGCGGCCCCACAGGTCCTTCCAAGGGATGAGGAGGCTTCCCTTGTCGGCAACTACGCCGCTCTGCCCAGGGGAGTCGTCGTCTGTACCCAGGAGCAGGTACTTCCTTCCGGGCTTAATCTTGGGACATTTGCAGGCCACGTCCTTGGCGCGCACCCACAGCAGCTGGTCTCCACGACGGATGCGGTGCTCACCTTGTTTGTAGATAGAAATGATGTTGACCGTGAACTTCCACCACTCGCCCGCCTTGTCACCCTTAAGAACGTGCACTTGAACAGCTGGTTTAAGAGAAAAGCACAGGTTAAGTCACCCACAAGAAAAAGTGATTCAAGTCATATAGTCATATAGTAATATAGTGTGGATATCAGCACCCCTTGTACTGGTTAAAATCTAAATATCTGGCTAAAATTACAGGTAAATGTCAAATTCTTTACCAAATTCAATGCAAACCAGCAGGGGTGTGTCTACAGCCGAGGTATGGGGTGCACCATTTAACTGAACATATAATCCCCAACACCAATTAAACATTAAAGATGTATACGCAATAATTGCAGCCCAATAATATCCTGAAGAAGACTGTAAAAAGTGTCATGTTACATGAGTACATTTAAGGTACTTTAAGTATATTTCAATATACTAGTATACAGTGAACTATTGGGGCACTTAAAAAGGATTGTATCTTATACTTCTTTTCTACTTTTCAATAAAGTATCCATCAACAAGGCTATTTTCAAATTGTTAAGCAGGTCTGCTTTCCTGATAACAAATATGCAATAGGATGCATGGCTGCATAACTTGAAAATTGTGACTTGTATACATGTTTTCCACATTGAAGTACATTAAAAATTTCTGACTAAATAGTTTGATTTCCTGTGGCCCCTCTGGTGCATTCTCAGTCACTCCCCATTTTAAAAGTCCTGGAAACAACCCAGTGACAGAAAAACATATTGTAACAGTGTCAACTTGTATAATATAATTATAATTATATAATTATATATCAAATCGACTTCTATAAGTATACACTACAGCAAATAGAGCCCTTCAAAATTATTTTAAATGACCACATTTGCCTTGAGATGAATTAGTGAAGTGGAAAAATAGTGGGAATGATTGACAAGCACCTTCTATTTCAACAGCGTTTATATATCATTGCATGAAAGGGTGAATAAAAATGTCTGTTTGAACCCAGTAATCTGCAGCATATCACAGGCCCCTCCCTTCATCTCTGACCTAGGACCTTTCCTTTTCGTGCCCCTGAGCACACTCCCTATTACAGCAACAGTTTCCACAGCACTCCCTGACTCCCTTTGCACTACGCTTTCTGATGTAGAACATCTGAAAGCACGCATCGGCATAAAGGGCACGGAGGCATTTTACTTTTAGGTGGCCAGGCTGGGTTAAAGAGAGAAGAAATAGGATATAGGGTTCTCTAATTCTCTTTTCAAAACATAACTGGCCAAAAAAGAAGTTTTATAGGAAAACACCACATCTGCTAGTAATATAACTTCTGAAACAAATGCTTTTCAACTGGTCTTTCAGGTGTTAGATCTGAACATCTAAACATGGACGTCCTCAGGCTAAATCAGGCCAAACCTGGTAACTATTGGTGCACCACTTGCAAGTGAATTCATACCAGGATGTGACTCGAGCTCCACTCGCTGACGCTTTCTTGTGTAGATTCTCCATCAAACCAAGCAGGTAATTACTGCATCACTAAGATAGCAGCAAGAGCTAAACAGCGAAGACGCCGGAGCTAATATGTCCTTCAAGTCAAGGACTCTTCCTGGGAGGGAGGGTTAGCTTGGTATGCATAGTATATCATCTAAGCTCCAGATTCTCAAAGAGAGGCCCGCGGGTGGTTCATCAAGCAATTATATTCTGCTTTTCACACATCAGTTGAATTATAAAACAGCAAACCATGAATTGGAATCCCTAAATTGTCATCATATTGATGGAGCTTGGATTTAGAAATGACTAACTATAGAGTGCTACTGAGATGTATGGAAAGTTTGTACACTTGTCCTCTTGGTCGATGTCCGTGCAAGCTTCTCCCGTGCCAGTAAGGACGCTTTTTAGCACCTAAACACAATCTAATCTGGACAAGACTTCATTAGATTCCATATAATGCTCATTTGTATACCCAATTTAACGCTGTGTCAGCTAATGCGTTACCTCTGCAGTTTTATAATAATAACAAAATAGGGTTTACTTTCTCTGTTTTTAAAGCAGGTTGGCCTTATAGTCGCCTTTCTGGCTTAACACGATCACTTTCCGTGTTCATCGCCCGTCTTATATCGCTGCCAAGAATGCAGAGAACTGAAGGAGTGGGGTGTTTAAGTATGTGTGTCGATGCATGGTGTGAGCAAATTGCACACAATTTCAGAAGAAAGAAGGTTTGTTGGGCTGAGTAGAGGGAGCTCTCACAGCCCCGCCATTCATCGCAGCCCTCTCCTTCATCCAGACACATAAAGGGTGTGTGAGGGGGAGGAGGGGGAGGAAAGGAGGGGCCACTATTTGTCTTCGCAGCCACAGAAAAAGTTCCAGCAGAATCGGGATGTGTTTCCGACCTCATGAGCTGTCCGGGTTCTGCTCCCAGAGCCCCATCCAACTTCGCAGCGTGAGAATCCAGTGGAGATAGCGCTCTCCTCCCCAGAGCTGCTGTGCTCGACTCATTGGAGGAGACTCTGTCAGGCGCAGTCTCTCTGTCAGGGTCTGCCTCTCTCTCTTTCTCTCTCAAGTATGTTTTCAGTCTTTGCGACGTATTCAAACACACACAAATCCACACACACCTTCTGCCACTTGGTTTGAGCTAAATAGACAGCACAGAGGGAACGGGAGCACGGGGTCAAGCAATCTATTACAAAATAGCGCACACTGTTTGGTGAGGCAGACTGTGAGAGGAAGTGTGAGATGATCCTGCAACTCGCACAATGGCTGCCAACCGAGCCTCCCTCTCACAGCCAAACTTCCCACTGGGTTTATCTTCTTTGGGTGTGCTGCGACTTGACACTGCGTGCCACCAACAGGCGAGGGCTAATGAAATTAGAGCTCACTTAATTACCGTGCAGAGGCCCCTGTCCCCTCTGGTTATCAGCTGAGTGAATGATCAGGGACCTGTTACCCTCGGGTGAGCGAAGAGAGGTGGCCAGCTAGGCTGGGAGGCCCTGCCTTTGAGCACCATCCCGGAGCGTCGGTAAACACGCGGCCCTTTGATTCATTGTCCTCCCTGTGGCAGGGAGAAGGGAGGGTATGTGTGTGCAGAGGAGGGTGTCAGGCGAGAATATAATCCCTTTATGTCCTCCGTCTCCGTAGCTACGGCAATGATGAAAAACAAAAATTGAATAAACAAAACATATTTCTTTTTCTCCGGGGTGGCAATCCGTCACCGTCTGGTTAATTTACCACCTGTTTGCGCCCCGAGGAATGCTCTGTGCCGGCGGAGTGCACAACTGTGTTTAAACAGAGGGCCCCTTCCCGTGACCCCCGGGGGGCCTGCATCGCCACTCACACATGGGGGTGCCCCCCCCCTCTCCGAAGAACAGAAAAGAGACTCAAAAACCCCACAAAAGCGAGGCGACAGGCCTGAGAAATGAATTAGACCACGGCAAAGGAAATGCATGCTAAGCAATGATGTCTGCCATAATGTCCCAGTGCCGCGCCGCCAGAATCATCTGCTTCCAGAGTTTTTTTCCGCTTTTTTTTTTCTTTTTTCTTAATGAACGTGGCAGATTTTTAGCTGCACGGCCTGTCTCAGCTCCAGTAACTAAGACTTAAGTCAAGGGAAATATGAATAATAGCTAAATTTGGCTCAGTAGCAAAATGTCACAAATGGACTGAATTATTGTCTTCCCAACTGTAACGGGCAGGGGCGGGGGGTCAAATACAGTTGGGCAATTTACAGTTGGATGCTGTTTAAAGTGTAACTGATGACGTTTCACCAATGATTTTGATTGAAAGACGCATTAGTCAGCTCTGACAGAGATCAACGTAACTGGAAAGGAACGGCTCTCAGCAGCCCTGATCAGGACAAACTTTTTGCAGCAACCAGTTTTTGCATGAATTGACATGAAGTTAGTTTTAGTGAGTTAACTAAAAACTGGGTGGTTTACCTTTTCCGGATAATGTGCTGAAACTTTTTGTGTATCTGTCTCTGTTGTTAACAAATGTGGTTCCAGTGATAACAGATAATGGATAACAGTGTGACTGATTAGCATTGCTGAAAATCTGCATTGAATCATTTACCATGTAGATGAAGGGAGAGATAGAGTGAAATTAAATAACTGCATATGTTATTTTGTCTATTTTATCACCCCACCACTGTGTGGTTGTGGTTTCTGCTTCATAATGGACCTGCATCATTAATCATCAAAACATCAAATATCCTGCAGCCAGTTTTAACACAGTGATAGTGATATTTATATACACCTGGCACTGCCGTGTTAACGGTTTGTTGCAGCCGCTTCGTGTCCTGCACATTCACTGACGACATAATTTGATTTCTGTGTATTTTGGCCTCCCTTATAGTTTGTGATTTGCTCTGAAATTGCAGTAGGTTTTGCAAAAAGCTTCAGAATAACCAGCCTGGGCAAAGCGTATGTGAGTGTGCATGTTTGTGCATCTCTTTGTCTTTTACAAACTCTGCTGCAGGGGTGCAAAGCTGCTATAATTTTAACATAGTTCAGACATCCATACTGTGATTCTTTTACAACTGGTTGTATATATATGGCTTTTACCCAGTACAAAATAGTGAGAAAGCAATGCATCCTAAACAGTTCCTAATCTTCACATCTAAGCATTACTTTCTGTGAGATATAATAACTAACCTCATGTTGTGTTTCAGCCTTTTAAAATCACCAAAGTGATTAGATCACCCTTTTTGGATGTCAAGAACAATATCAGACTCACATCTGCATTGTAAATTTTTAGCTGGAGCCAAAAGCCAGTTAGCTTAGCTGGCTATTAAGAAGAAAAAAAAAGCTAATTTGTGGAAAACAAAAATCACAAATTATAATGTGCATGAAGTGATCAAATTAAATTCAGGCAAGTCACAAAGTGAAGCTTAGTCACTATCCCAGAAGATCAGCTAGCATCAGCAAATTCCATGTTGGATATCTATTTAAGCTGCTGTAGCCTGCACATAATCGCAGTGCATTTGCATGCCACTTTGCAACCCACCTGAACACCAGCCCCACCTTTTGTGCTGTGACTGACTTAATCAGTATCAGGTCTGTTGATTCCTGTTTTGTCTTGCTGCTTCCCCCTCCTGCTTTCAAAGTATTTGTGTCAAAAATGGTAACAGATCCACTGCCAAATCCAAATTACCGTGCATGGAAATAACAATCTTCCTTTAACTATAATGATTGATTAAATTATTAAATTTCCAGTTTTCGGCCAAAGTAATCTATTGCAAGCCAAGCTCAACTCAAGCCAGACTTTCTTCACGTTAGCTGGCTCCACAAAACCTAAAACCCCAGTAAGAGACAACCGTGATGGTTGGGCTTACGAAGCCCCAGCTTTCTCTTGTTAGGCTTTGTGTGTGCTCACATAAAGTGAGACTTCTGTCTAATTTAGTCAAAAGAAACAGCTTGCGTAGGGCTGTGAAAAAAACTCAGTTATTTTGGCAAAAAGCAACAGAGGTGCTACAAAAAAAAGGCCAGATCAAAGTAAATTTCACATTACTGACTAAATATTCACTACTAATACTAATAGGCCATAATGGATTAAAATCTTGCAGTGCCCACAATGTCCCTCTGCTCAAGATGGCACATGTGCAGGTGCACCAGACGTTTTCTCATGAAATTGAGCTCTACGGCATCAACTGGACCCATTGTGTTTATAGGCAGCGAAATGGTGAGCATGACCCAAAGAACACCATCCTCTCAGTCAAGCACGGAGGTGGAAACATTATGCTTTTGGACATTTTTCTGCTTAGGGTACAGGATGACTTAAATTAAAGGGCAAATGTATCCTGAAATGGATGGGTCTTCCAGCACGATAGTGACAGAAAACATACCAACTAAGGAGTGGATAAAGAAGAAGCACAATACGATCATGTAGAAAATTTGTGCGCTTCCAAGCAACAGCAAAGAAAACGAAAGGATTTAGAGTTTCTGTAAAGATCAGTGGGCCAAAATCCCACCTGAGATGTGTTCAAACCTGGAGAATAAGTACTAAGTGATGTTTTGCTTGAGGATCAAATACTTATTTCAATCAATGAAATGCAAACAAATGTATAACTTTTAAGTAATGTGGTTTTTTTTTTATGGTTTATTGATTGATATTCTGTCTCTTTGCATCAAAATGAAACTACCATAAAATATTTGACACTGTGCATTTCTTTGAAAGTGAGCAAATTTGCATATTCAGCAAAGGACCCTTTCATTACTTTCTCCACTGTATAGTTCCAAATGTTTGTATACGTACTTTAAATACTTTTTTGTTACAATATGACGTTTTTAACATATCATACTTTTGCTGACATATTAATTTTGTCCCATACTTTTCTCATACCTCACACTTTTTGATGACTGGTTCTAATCATGTAAGACCAGTAACTCGCACCAGTGTGCCAGTTGCAGCATCATCTGACCATCCACATTTGCGTTCAGGTATGGATCCTGTACGCATTTACATTTTCAAAACATCCTCTATTTCCTAACAAACACACTCTTTTAACACAAACATCTGGTATGAAGTCAGGCTGAGTGTGGTGACTGGCCAACTATTTTTATATCGCTATAGCCACGCAACTGCACAAGCAACTTTAATAAGTGACTTAATCAAGGTTAAACACCCACGGTGACCCATGCTAATGGTAATTCTGATGTATACGCACCTTCAAACGAGTCTCTATTGTACTCATGAGGGATAAGAAAAAGAAATATGTCACAAGCGTGATGCGATCAGATCAGCTGAATCAGCATAATAAATGAGCAATTACAACTTGACAGAATGTTGGCTGACGGTCACACATCTTGAAAAGCTTAATTTTCAGAAGAGTGCTTTTTTTTTATAAACCTTTTTTTTCCAGGGGTCAAACATGTTAACTTGAGTGCATGGAAACTCTCAGAGAGAGCAGAGATGGTTTTATATTAGTGGACGTGTTCTAAGGCTATTTAAAATAACCTAGCAGTAAAGCACAAAGACCAGCTACATGGTGTGGACTGGCTATGCTCCGGATCAGATTAATTGAGACATTTGACCTTGTGACATCTGGCGGGGCATGTTCCTGTGTGCTGGGCTCACTCACCGTAGTCTTTTTTACAGTATTTCTTCAACGTGATCTTCATTTTGCCCTTGGAAACTTTACAGTGAGATTCACAATCTGAGGAAAAGAAGACAGAGAAGGGGAAGGAGTTTACGAAAATGTTTTAAATTTACATTCGCAGCATGTGAGCATCGTCAGACAGGGCTTCAGATGGATGACCTTCACATTTAGTCCCTTACGTCACGCTCCTTGTGCCCCCGGGGTCTTAAGGATGCTTTCAAAGTGCCACTGTGAAGCAGATTACAGCTTACACAGATCCTCCTGTGTCCGTCAACACGCTCCTACCATACGCCTCCCATGTTTTTCCATTCCAGCCCGTTCCCTCGTCACTGTCCTGGCATCCCTTATGTCAGCTCTGAGGGCTGCTGAGGTCACTCGTGCACAAGAGAAGGTCGCAGGGGGGGGAATTAACCGGAGACCTACCAGACATTAGTGGGGACCCTTAGCACACTCTAAGCCACATGAGGCGAGAATGTGAATACTCTATAAGGCTGGCCGGGGCTAAATGTTCTGGATCCCTCCAGAGAGTAGCAGTGACAGAGAAGCTCACAGACTTATGATTAATGTCTCAGCAGCGTCCCCCCCCTGCACTTTTACCTCACTGTATGTGAACGTGGGTTTGAGCGCCATGGGGCTTTATCGATGGCCACTCTGGTGTGCTGTCACCCCGCCAGGTACCTTTTGTAATGAGGAAGGTGGTGGTGGGACCAGAGGCCAAACTGAAAATTGAAATCATTTGTTCCCTCCACTTTCCACTGACTGACACAAATTGGAAGCAGACCATCTCCAAGTGTACCCCCGCCGCCTCCTCCCACTTCCCACTCTGCCTCTCACAGAGCAATAAGCCTTGTGCTCCTTTCTCTGGGGGGATGGGGGGGTGGGGGGTGGGAAAGCTGGGCTGGGCAGTCTGAAGAGAAAGGAGGGGGGCAATTGAGAGAGAGGGGGAACCTTTCAGCTTGCCTGAATATGGACAAACTTCATTATTTCTTCCAGCCCTCTGTCCAGTCTTCCCCTTTCTTCCCCATTATACTCTGTGTGAATGAGGTTGCCTGGGTAATGATGGAGAAAGAAAAAAACACCCCTCTCCTCCCTCTCAAAAAAAAAGGAGAGAGAGAGAGGGAGAGGAAAAAAGAGCGGTTTGGTACGTGGGATGAGGATTGAATTCATGTATGTAGAGAAAGCATTTCTGCTGGAATTCCTGGCTGGTTTCTGGGTTGGCGGGAAAAATAAGAAAAGAGGAAATCCCAAAGTAAATGAATCTGACGAGTCCATATCGAGCGTGCCTGATTTCCATGTAAATGAAGTGGTGGTGGTGGTGGGGCTCTTTATCTCCTGCAGGCCCCTGGGGGCCTTCATCATACCTTTCTTTGATAGCTGACGTTGCCCATTAGCCCCTTAGTGCAATTGCTGCTGTGGGCCATTACACCCACGGCACTCATTAAGGTCCAATCTCCTGCTGTGAGGACAAACGCCCCCTTTGTGTATCTCTGCAGCAGTGCCACGTTCTTTCTGCGGGGTCCCCAGGGACCACACTGCTCCTAATTTGGAGGGTGGTGTCTGTTTGGAGTCTCTGACAGGAATCCAAACTCCACACAGCCTCGGCAGTCACTATAGCAGGAAGTGGGGCTCGCAACAAAGCACGCTGAAGTCAGTGGCGCCACTCTCGTCAGACGCTGATCGATGATCAGAGGTGACTCAGCCTATTTAAACAAACCTGGATCACGGTGAAAACTCATTAATATGCTGAAATTTATTTAAGCTGCTGTTGGTTATTTAAGAATAATTTGAAATAGGACAGAGCTTCCCCAAAAACTGCTGCACATACTAGCGTGGCACATGATCCAATGCCAGCAGCCTGACATGGAGATTCTTGTCAGAGCACATGAACAATAGGTTCAGGCAGAGCTTCACTGCTGGTACAGCCAGCCTTGATTGAAATACAAACTGGTGCAAATGAAGCATGTAATCAGATTAGGGCCGAAACCCCGGGGAGGCTGCTGGGCAGGCTGGGAATACGGGCAACAAGGCCACAGGGAGCACTGGCAAAATATCTGGAGTTTACATCAGCATCAGTCTGACCTCGCCGACGTGCGTTTAGCTGAGGAGCGTGGAAAGATGTGCGTGTGCTCAAAATGCACTTCTGATTTCACGCATGGAGGAACAGTTGGCTTAGTTAAAAAAAAATCCCACCCACGGTGATACATTAACATAGCTGAATTAATATAAATGAAAGGGCAACAGCAGCTTGAAAACAGAATATGTAGTAAAAAAAAATTATTATTTTAAAAACGACACAAAATCTCTTTGGTTACTCACCTGTCGGCTCCTCATAGCTGCTGTAAGTCGCTGTCGGAGATGCAGCTGGGATCTCTGTGACAAAGTAAGGAGCACAGTGAAGAGACAATTTTCTCTGCCGCCATATTGTTCTGTATATTGAATAACGATAATTCCAACTGTGAGAACATGAAGGAATTTCCAAGTGCCGTCGGACACGAAGCTGATTTTGACACACAGATGTACTGAAAAGATTTCCTATTAATGTCCTGCTCCCTCCTGACTCTGGTATGTTGTAGGTACAGTGAGCCAAGGCCGCTGGTCTCGTTAAACTCGGAGCTGGCAGCGATTTAGATATACACAAAAATTTAATATCATACTATTAAAACCAAAAGACATTATCTGAAAAAGTTACAAGAAACCAAATCCATTCTACTCTACTAGCTGAGTCTCTTCCAGCTTTTACACCACATTTGTAACTGCCCCAGCAAAATTAAAGAGATCCTGGTCCAGCTGGTTTGCACTTTGAAATTATCTCTGTGAATTCTGGCCAAACACTCTGATTCTTACTGTACAAACACCACTGCTCCACTTCCACACATGGGCTTTATCAGAAATGTCAACCCTGTTAGCACAGGGGATAATCATTAGGGTGTATACGTCCACCGTGGACGTTGCTGTTGTCTTATCTGTTCATACCAGCCACCTACGATGTCCCGAGCTAAAGCAGCTACTAGTGACCCATCTTTGCTTTTGTGAGACGTTGGTGTTTACTGCCAAGGGCCTGGAATCTGCCAGGGGTAGATACAGCCAATAAACATATCAGCCATCAATCCCTTGGATTCATTCCGGGGGATTTACTGCGAGTTAACGGCCTCGAAGGCAAACAAGGCCATATTAGTCAAGCTGTAATCGTCTGTTTATCCAGACTCAGGCTTAAACAGCCAAATATCTATCCAAAGTGATGGAACAAGGGGATAAAAATAACATGGGATGAGAGACAGAGAGCAATGGATTCATGGATAAAAAGGCACGGTCTGTCCTTTTCAGGTCCTCTCTGTGAGGCAACCTGGGTGTCACCACCTCCAATTAGAGGTGTAGGAGGTGATCTGGTTAAAGGTGTGCTTGTAGCAACATTTAAAATGAAAAAGAAACACAATATTTGATAAATGAAAGTGGTAGAAGTAGCCCTTACTGATACAGGGGGCTATGGGAGAGCGGCTCTGCTGGTAGCCCTTGGCACAGCGGTTGCAGGTGATCCCCGTCACGCCGTCCTTGCAGGGACACTGGCCTGTTGTCTGATTACACGTCTTCCCTGCTGCTCCAACTGGATGGCAATCGCATGCTAAAGAGGGAAGAAGAGCACCAAGCTAAACTGTACACAAGTAAACAACTTGCAAGTTAAAAAAGAAAAAGAAAGGAAACACGAGCGGTTAAAAGTAAAAAACAGATATCAGCTTACAAATGACTACAGCATGTCTCGGGCCTGTCCTCTGCTGACTCTACATATTCTATACAATAAAAAAGTCATCTTAGCACTAAAACCTAGTAAGAAATCATTCGCATTAGAGGAGGCTGTGTTTTGCTTCCAGACCATCACAGATGGGGAACTGGGCCCTGCACCAGCATAAAACCTCAATCAAATTACACTGCTTCCCTCCGCCCATTACGACCATAAGATTCTTCATTAGGTCTGCTTTGGAAGGCACGCAGAAGGGTAAATAACTTGATTAATTACAGTGTTTCACTTTCACCGCGCAGCACGACACCAAATGTTTGGCGTGTGCGCGTCGCGGATGTGTCTGTGCGTGAGGGCAGGGAGCTCCTCGCGAGTCGGCTTTGAGTCCTCTGCTTCGGTGCGATCAGACAGGCTGTGCGCTCTTCAGATTGAGTTTCCAATGTAAAGCCTTTTGGCAAAAGGGCTCCTTGCAAATACTGCCTGAATAATGTTTCCCAGTAATGGACGAGTGGAACGCACTTCAAAGTGTGTTTAAGCTTTTAGTTGGGAGGATCGCACGTTAAATGTGAGAAATTTGTTCTGTGTGTGTGTCACTGCCAAACTTTTACTATAAAGCCAGTGTTTGAAGTTGAAGCCCAACCTCCCTATTAGTCCTGCATGTGTACCAGCAGAGTCATTCGAAATTTGCTTGAAGTGGTCCAGTAGACGTTGCTTTTTACTTGGAATTTATGGAGCTTTATGAACATTAGGGGATGCTTATTAAATCTTTCTTTAAGAAAGCCTAACGTCTTTGTTTTTCTTCTGCCTCATTCGTATCATATAAAAGCTTCTGCCAGTTTGCTGAAATAAAACCAAATGGTGACATTTTTAGGGATCTACCTCTTTTCCCCTCCAAGAAATCAACACCAGTGTGTTTTTCACATAAATCCAAGGGATGGTCGTTTAACGGAAACCATAGCTGCAATAAAATGATCATCACATAAGCTAACGATAAAAATTAACAATGCGATGGAGAGATGTTTTGTTTCAGTCGAAACATTTCAACCAGCTTAGTTTTCTTTTGACTGCTACTGTATGTTTGCATGTATATACTGCAAAATATCAGTTCATACAAATAAAATTTCAAGCTAGTATGGGAACAAAGCTAAACTGTAACTTCTGGTTTCTGCTCCACAAGTAATTAAACCTCATTTCAAAATCCTATTGACTTTATGACAACACTGATTAAAATCCAGGCTTGGAAGAGGTCTTTTGTCAACAAATGCTGTGAGACTTGCTTCATATGTCTGGATAAAGGCTGTAATCAAAGACTCAAACAATCCAACTTCGTTATTTATTCAATAATTCAGGTTTTTGCAGGAGTTAATTAACAAAATTTCCCATGAGCAACAGACCACAGGGAGTTAAATGTCACTTTGACAAAAGAGTTCATGAGCAGGTTGTGGCTTTGCTTCAGATACTAATAACAGCAGGATGGAGACAAGCATGTTGTCGTTTTCAGGGCGCAGAGAGTAAAGCCAACAACTAAAAGACATTGAAATATGACTTTGGAGGAGAGCTTTGGTGAATTTTATGGATATAACTTAAGATCCAGGGCAAGCAATAGAAGCAAGTATCTGGATGATGACTTTAAAATTAAAGTGGCTCTAATTTATTTTGCTGCAGTGTAAAAAAAAGAGAAAAAGCCTAATTTTTTCATGAGAGATTGTAATTTTATTATGGTGTTTAAGTGGATTAATGAATCTTCCACACACTAGGACAGAGTTGCTAATTGTAAGAGGAAACTCTCTTTAGCACATTTGAGTACACTCATGCTTTAAAGGTACTTACACAACATTATGACCAGGAGAAGTGAATAACACTGATTTTCACTTCATCCTGGCACCTGCGAACATTATGTACTCAAAGTTTATGTGTTAGAAGGAGGAAAATTGGGCAAATGTAAGAACTTGAGAGAGTTTGGCAAGGACCAAACTGTGATTGCTACATGAGTAGGTTAGATCATCTCCAAACCTGCAGCTCTTATGGGATGTTCTCGGTCTGCAGAGGTCAGTATCTTTGAAAGTGGTCCAAGGAAGGAACAGTGGTGAACCAGTGACTGGGTCATGGGCGGGCAAGGCTCTCTGATAGCATGAGAGTAGCAAAGGCTGACCTGTGTGGCCTGATCCAACAGATGAGCAACTGTAGCTCAAATTGGTGATTCTCATAGAAAGGCATCAGAATACATCACGGTTTGTTGTGTATGAGGCTGCATAGCTGCAGACAGGTCAGGGTGCCCACGCTGACCCCTCCCCACCACTGAACACACCAACAATTGACATATGAGCATCAGAACTGCAGCACTGAACAATGGAAGAAGGTAGCCTGGTCTGATGAATCACATTTTCTTTACATCACGTAAATGACTGGCTATGTAGAAACACCTGACACCTGCACGATGGGAAGAAGGTAAGCCAGCAGAGGCAGTGCAATACTTTATTTAATATTCTGCTGGAAAGCATTGGTCCTGCCATCCATGTGGATGTTACTTTGAGACTTCAGCATTGTTGCAGGCCATGTACACCCTATCATGGAAACAGTACTTTCTGGTGGCTGTGGCCTCTTTCAGTAGGATAGTGGACCCTGCCACGAAGCAAAAATGGTTCAGGAATGATTTGAGGAGCACAACAAAAAGTTTGATGTTTCCTCCATTTGCGTTAAAGCCTGTTGTTAGTTTTGGAGAGTTTTAAGCTATTTCAGTATTTAAACAGAAGAATTTACCATCAGTACCTTTAAAGATGGCTGCACGAGGTGACGAATGACATCTTTAATAGTTCAAAGTAGAAATTGGGGTTCTTCCAAGTCTAGTTTACATCTCCTGTAGCTCGGTGGTGTCAGATTTGTCAATCATGCTGCTTACCTCTGTTGTTGTAGGTGAAGTAAGCCTCATTAGCTTAAGCTGGCTAGCAGTGCAGTTACTCATTGCTAATGAGGGTCTTTAAGTCTGCCACTAATATGAATGTCTTAATCTTGTAAAATTATTTCAGACTTCTATCAAAGAAAGAATTCAGCTAAAGATTCAGAGTGATCATTATAGATGTGCCTAAACTGCCTGCTAACAATAACACTAACGCTGAAAGCAAGTAAGCATATTTCCTAAATATTATTTTTCTGAATCATATTTATTTAAGTAGTTGTAGACTTGACTCGAAACTCTTTAAGGTTTCCAAATCAATATTTGATCTAAAACTGTGTAAGCGGAAGGATAGGCTAGACTGTATATTAACCACTGGAAAACTACAGTACTATTGCCCTCATTACAGGTGTTAAATACCGGAAACATGACTTAATTTCATGAATGGTTACTGAATGGTTTAGGAGGGAAGGGGGGGTACGATGCAGTGAACCATGTACCAGTTCCATCTCTCTGGACTCACCGTGCCTAGTTAAATACTTCTAGGCTGCCAACCGTAGGAGGTAATTCGAGAAAAAACAAACTGTTAGGGGCGGGCGGCGTGCGCTGTGGTTCTCCATGAGCCACGTTTACACTGCGCTTGATGAGGGGTGAAGTTGTTAATCTGGGAAATAAAGCATGAGGCATTCCATGTAGCTATTGGAAAAGTAGGCACAGTATAAGGAAGAGCCTGTTTTTTTTCCCACTAAACCTCCAAGCAAATTATTGGGAGGAATGTTTTTTGTTGAGATGTGAAGTATTTTGGGGGGTGGAGGGGGAGCAGGCGGGCGCAGGAACGGAGAATGAAAGCAGACTTCCTCCTGGCTGTGTTGGCGCTGCGCTGTATTTCCTGTCCAACAACAGCAGAGTGGGATGGTTGGCTGAATTGAACAATAAATATAGCGGTTTTTAACTGATGTCACATCACCGTGTTTTTGTCACCTGAGGAGTAAGGCAGCAATCAGGCTGTTTGGGTTTGATTCCAGAGCAATGAGCAGCACACGTGAAGGGGATGGGAAGAAGGGCTTCAAGTGTTCAGGTTACAGTACAGCTGTTTGTAAAGACTTTGGAAAGATGTATGGGTGTTGCTTCACCATTAGGCGCAGTGAGAACCTCTGTTAAAATAACCTGCTCTTAGCTCTGACCCCCTGAACTGAACAACTCCCCAAATATAGCCTGAGAAAATGTTTATGCTGGCAGACTGAAACAGTGAACCATTCGTCATGTTTTAAGCTAAGTGCGCAGATGATCTATCAGGCTTCAGTTCGCCTCATGCAGCAAGCTCTGTTTGAGGGTGTCTCTGATATAAAACGCCTCTATAAAACGCATTTGTGGGCTCGGCTTCTCGTGCATTCGCTTTCCTTTCATGCGAGCTGGAGAAGTCTGAGTGAATTAGGAGAGGAAGCTGTTGTGGCATGCAGTAGGAAATATCACGTTGCTGTTCCGGTGTTTTGATAGCCAGCGGTGTACCAAGGATAGGGGCACCAGAGGATAGGCATTTCAAGACTTTGTCACCAGCCAATCAGAGCTCAGCGGTGGATGTGGCTGAAGACCACACTATGAGCATCTATCCAGAGTTTCTCATTTGTCATTAGTGTGTGGGAAGAGGTTGGAGATTAAATGCACAGAGGCAGGGTGAAATATTGTTTAAACAAAGCATGCTGAGGCACTGCTGTAAAGTTAGTAAAAAATTACATTATTTGTTATCCAGACTTTCCATCCAAAAGGCAAACTTTAGCCCGACTGATTACAGAAATAAAGAACAATGGTCCATGCACTCTTACTGTACATATCTCACACAGGACTGTTTGTGCATCTGTTGAGTATTTTGCTAGTGCATGTGACTGAGTGACAGCAGTTTGTTTGCTCAGGGCCTCTGAGCCTGTCTTTACTCCCAGAGGAGCTGCAAGACAGAAGGAGCTCAGCTTTTGTCCCCCACGCACATTAATCCTCTGCAGCTCGACGTATGTGCTCACACCTGTGTGCGCGTGTTGTTTTTCCTTTCTCCCCGTCCACATGCGTACGTGCATTGGAAGTATGAATGGAAGAGAGGGACGATTAGCGAGCTGTTTTCACCGCTCCACTCAGTGGATCAGCTCGCACCTTTGCTTTGTTATGTTTGTCTTGTCAGGGATTCACTGAGAACCTCAAATATCTGGGGAGCTGCAGGGGTCCTTTCATCGACACCAAGACAGGTGTGTGCTTTACTCGAAACTTTTCAACGAATTCTTGTCATACCTGAGCATGGTGAAGAGTGAGTGTATAAACTATTACAAAGAGCCTGGTTTTGGAGGTTACAGTTTCTATAAAAACTACATCTTTCCTTTTTTTTGTGATTTTTGTAGGCATTTTTTTGTAGTATTTCTTGGCCAAATTTGTATTACTTAACTTAAGTTTCATTTATTTTTTTGGTAGCATCTCTTTTAAAGGGCTGGGATTTCTGGATCCAAACATAGACTGTATATAAAAGATAGTCGCATACCCAGACATTGGTGGTGTGGGCATGTGGTGGTTTTTTCACACTTTTTTTGGAGCCAGAAATACCAATAGTCAATAACAATATGATTCTGGGTCATACCTAATAAAAGTCTATTTTGGAGGGTTATCTGGGGAATCCTCACTGGCTAACAACTTGCAATTTCGCAGTGAGATCTGACACACACTGGCTTCAAAAAACCACGTCAGAAACACCCACCTCAACGTTTCAAAACAGGACTTCACAAACCAGTTGGTGACTTCTTGTAGCTGCTTTCATCTTATGCCAACGGGATACTGAACACTGACTCGATGGATGTTTTTTTTAGACAACTTAGATCAGCGGTCCCCAACCTTTTTTGCGCCATGGACCGGTTTATGCCCGACATTATTTTCACGGACCGGCCTTTAAGGCAGCGGTCCCCAACCCCCGGGCCTCGGACCGGTACCAGTCCGTGAGTCGTATAGTACCGGGCCGCGAGAGTTGAGGCTCAGGTGTGAAATGTATGGTTTTTATCGGTTTTCAGCGTTATTTTGTTATCATTTTTATCGTTAACTCGGTTTTCCTGGGTCTTTTCACGTGTGTTATGAATAAATCTTCTGTTTTTCGGTACCGGTACTAGTTTTATTTTGTTGTATTTATCCGCGACACCTTAAAGGCCGGTCCGTGAAAATAATGTTGGGCATAAACCGGTCCGTGGTGCAAAAAAGGTTGGGGACCGCTGCTTTAAGGTGTCGCGGATAAATACAACAAAATAAAACTAGTACCGGTACCGAAAAACAGAAGATTTATTCATAACACACGTGAAAAGACCCAGGAAAACCGAGTTAACGATAAAAATGATAACAAAATAACGCTGAAAACTGATAAAAACCCTGAAAACGATACATTTCACACCTGAGCCTCAACTCTCGCGGCCCGGTACTATACGACTCACGGACCGGTACCGGTCCGAGGCCCGGGGGTTGGGGACCGCTGACTTAGATAATGACATTCAGATAATGTTGGGCTTTTATAATCCAAAGCACACCAACGCCGAAAACATGCTCAAGAGGTCCAGGTCAGTGGTACAGGTGAGTTGAGGTGACACCTAGTGGACATCTCTTTTCAAGCAACCACACCTGAAAGCCCTCAATTTTTGGCTTTAAGCCTTTTTTTGTGCAGCTTACAAGATATGAGATTTTTAGATGTTGCTTACTCAAATCTGTTTCGCCGGCTCTGTAGTGTGGTGGTTTTAAACATTTGCCTAACAAGCGAAACATCCCCAGTTTCATCCCAGGCAGAGATACAAATCCCTTTGGGGATATGTGAGGAAGAGTATCCGGTGTAAAAATCTGCCAAATCAAACACATGGAGCTACCTGCTATGCCAAACCTCGTGATAAGGCAGCAGCCAAAAGTCGCTTACTCAAGTCTGTTTTAAACTGTTGTGTTTCTACTTGTATACATTGTACCAAGCACAGCATTTTTTTTCCTTTTGGAAGACACCTTCAACATGTGTCCAAAGGTTGGTCTTAGAGAAAGACTGAGGATCATTCATATTCCAAGAATTACACCATACCATCCTGTTACCTTTGCAAGCTCTGCGGTGAGAGATGGATTTGGTCATGTCCCTGTAGTAACCCTCCTTGCAGTAGTGACAGTGGCGTCCTGCTGTGTTGTGGCGACAGTTGAGACAGACTCCACCGCTTCTACGGCCGGACAGCTTGTACAGCTCCATGTTAAAACGACAGCGGCGGGCATGCAGATTGCAGTGGCAGGCTGAGTGCATAGAGAGAGAAAGAGAGAGGGAGACTTTCATCACTAATGCAGAAACTCCTACCTTGACATTTTGCAGCTGGGCTAAGCATAATAAGTTCATTACTTAGTTTATTGAATTTAAACAACCCTTTGTGGTAATGCCATTGAAAACCGTTCAGTTTTTCTGATTTTCATGTTTTCACTTTGGTTGAGTGGTTACACAGTCCCCTGTCGTTTGACACACTCTAAACCCGTGGACACGCAAAACCAAATGCGGTGTCATCAAGCTAGAAAACAACGCTGTTTTTCTTAGCTCCTGAAAAGGTGACGTTTTAGAAATATGAGCTTGTTATCTGACAGTGACGAACTCGGCACACAAGTTTAAAGACTTACCAAATTGCAATTATGAGGCAGCCAAATTCAGTCTGAGAAAATGCACTTTCTTAAAAAACATCACAGAGTTCAATCTCCCAGTATGGGTTCGTCAGAGTAAGACGAGGTTATTGAAACAGATGGTGTGCTGTGGTCTGGATTGGAAATAATGAAGCCTCTAAAAGAAACGTCCTGGTTCAAGCTCTGTGTTGCTGGGCCACCTGCTTGTGAATTTAACCTCTGAACTCTGGTGATGTCTGGCAGGAAAACTTTCTTCCGCTCTCCCACGCATCTGAGAGACTTGTTAATATCGACCCCAAGATACATATTGCACTGATGCATTAAATAAAGAATTCATTTTTGAAATCATAGCTCGTGTGAATAAAAATGACATTGTACCTGTTTAATTTATCACACTTTTGTCACTGGTCACACAGTTCAATTCAATTAGCTATTAGATTATTAGCTATAACAAGAAGTGTATCAGAACAAGTATTATTAAACCAAGTACAAGTCACTGAAATGACAGTAATACTTGGTTTAAGCAATTAACAAGCTAGCTATATTGACCTGTGAGCTTGGCTCAAAACACACAAGTGACACAAAGTGTGTTTCCTCCAAGAGCCACTTGAGGCTGCTTCCAAATGTTGAGCAGAAAATTAAGCATGGGGAAAATAAGCATAGGCTAGTACAAGTGTACAGTGTTGATTTTGTATAAATACTTCATTAAATTCTATGAAAATTGTCATAACACTGAGGTATTTATGTCCTAACTAAGCTAACGTGCTAGAGCTAGCATTAACTAATACTGTTTACCTTTCTGGCTCTACCTCCTTGTCCAAAGTAAAAATAAAAAAACAAATAAAAATCAAAATGGCAAGTCAAAACTTTATAAGCATAGTCCATTAAATACATACGGAGCCCCGCAGGGGACATGGGAGAAAAAAAATTAAGACGGACTTTTGCGAGATCTCGCAAAACAAAAGGGATAGATAGATAGATAGATAGATAGATAGATAGATAGATAGATAGATAGATAGATAGATAGATAGATAGATAGATAGATAGATAGATAGATAGATAGATAGATAGATAGATAGATTGAGAAGATTGATCAGAAACCCATTGTCAGGCTTTCCTGGTGAGGTAATCATCTTCTCTTCGCCCTTCACCGGACATTCAACCCATATTTGATAAATGAGCAGGATGAAGGCAAATGTGCTTGTTTTCTTTCTAAACCTCCGAGGGCCTGGCGTCCACATATGTGGACATCACATTTTGGGTTATCTAGACCACAATACAAAATTCTGCTCTACGAGGGCCTGATATCTACTTACGAGGATATTGTACTGCCACTGTTCTATTGCAATTTTAAACAAATGTCCTCATATGTGGATCTCAGGCCCTTGTAGAGTATCATCAGGTCCCAATCAGCACAAATAGCAAAGGGAAATTAAAAATGCATGCCATGAAAGAGTTCGGGTCATGGAAGGTTAAGGCAGTCGTCTTTATTTGTTTCACCAAAACGTCACCAGACTAAAGTTTCAGCATAATGTCGGCAGACAGTACATGATTGCTGTAATCTCTGTTTCAGTGTTAGTGCTGGTTTTTCACTTTGGCTTTACTGTATGCACGTCCCTTTTCATTCAGCCCATTTCTTACCGTTCCTTCGCAAACACTGGCTCATGTTTCTGCACATTTGCTTTTCATTTCTTGTTTTGGTGCAAATAACATCTTTAAGGAGTTGCATAATCTTTTCCATTGTTTCCACTAACAGCTCTCTTGCTGGGGCCACGCTTCCTTTCAATTAGCCAGGTAGAACAGCTTGTTTTAACATATTTAGATTTGTGCAGGTATTTGTTTCAGACTCGCAGAACACAAAGTGATTCCACAATTCTTCCTCTACTTGGAAAATATATGTGATGAATTAACCTAATTTAATTAAACTTGTTTGATTCATGCGTCACACATTTCAAACTTTGTTTTGTGTCATATTTGTGCTCGCTCTATTTGCTACAAAGTGGTCCTTCAGGTGTTTTGATTCTATAATTTTTGCCAGGTCTTGTTGCATGCGTTGCCTTTTAAGCAAAAGTGAAACAAGACACTGCTTTGGGGGAACTTTAGTGTTTTTTGTGGCAGGGTAATTTTGCAAGTTATTTTATATATAAACACCCAGCACGGCCCTGCGGGCGGTTTATCCTTCAGGCTCGGGTCCTCTACCAGAGGCCTGGGAGCTTGAGGGTCCTGCGCAGTATCTTAGCTGTTCCCAGGACTGCGCTCTTCTGGATAGAGATCTCCGATGTTGTTCCCGGGATCTGCTGGAGCCACTCGCCTAGCTTGGGAGTCACCGCACCTAGTGCTCCGATTACCACGGGGACCACCGTTACCTTCACCCTCCACATCCTCTCGAGCTCTTCTCTGAGCCCTTGGTATTTCTCCAGCTTCTCGTTTTCCTTCTTCCTGATATTGCTGTCATTCGGAACCGCTACATCGATCACTACGGCCGTCTTCTTCTGTTTGTCTACCACCACTATGTCCGGTTGGTTAGCCACCACCATTTTGTCATATATATATATATATATATACATATATATATATATATATATATATATATATATATATATATATATATATATATATATATATATATATATATATATATACCATAATTTCATATTTGTTTTAATATTAAACACATTTAAATTCTCAACTGTTATCATCTTTGTGTTATATATATATAATTTATTTTTTCTTACTTTTTTATTTTTTTTGCCTCTGTCAGTCATGTACCATTTTTATGAGCAGCCCCCACAGTACCTCACATTTTGGTAATCTCTCCATCAGTGCGCTCTTCTTGCTGTTATTACAGGGAGATGCAGGCGATAAGACTGTCACATATGCTCCGTGTTCATCAGTGGTCTGAATCACGTACAAACGGATTCACACCTGCCATAAGAGACCGGAGCTGGCAGGTGGCTGGGATTCAAAAACACTGCTTTTGAATGGGAGGCCCAGAAGCGCGCGCACACACACACAGTAAAACACAGAGGTGTTTGGCAGCTGTCGCAGGCTTATCTCCCACACCTCCCTCCCCAAGACTGATCCAACACGCACTATGCCAGGCTTTGAAGAACCTCTCTCTCTCTCTCTCTCTCTCTCTCTCTCTCTCTCTCTCTCTCACACACACACACACACACACACACACACACACACACACACACACACACACACACACACACACACACACACACACACACACACAGGCTCCCTCCTCCCTTTCCCTCTTACTCTCTTTCTTATCCCAGATGTTATCTCCACTTAAGGGAAGTGTGAGGGAAAATGCAACAGGGCCTTTTCATGAATAGGTAACGGAATGCTCTTAGTTGTCTTTCTCCAAGAAGGCCAATGCTGGTATTGCACTTTTCATCTTTCCACATACTGTAACACTTAAGTCATCATTTAAAAACACACAATCACTTTTCAGACACAACAACATTTGACAAAAAAAGCAGGAAATACATCTTAATTTCATTCTTTTTTAAAAATTTGGTGTCAATGATCCTTAATATTTACTTCACATGGGAAAAAAAACTTCTATGTTTGCGAGAGCATCATGAAAAATAATAAGTGCTATCTCCTCAGCTGTCCCCAGGCTCTTCTAATGAGCTGTGTTATCTCATCCACACATCCCCACTCTGCTCACACTGCCACTGTAGTGGTTTTCCTGCAGTGACAATAGCTTGAGTGCTGATAATAAGCCATGTGCACAGTAGCAGGCTCCAAATGCCTCTCAATAAAATCTGTCACACATTTGCCAAATAACTGAGTTAGTGAAAAGCCCAGCCACAGGTAAATCTCGGCCAGTAACTCCAATAATTCCACTGTATGCTGCTGCCATCTAATACTAAAACTGGTGCAAAAGTTCTCAGTCGGGTGACTGCAGCTCATTAAAGAAGAACATTTAGCTAATTTGGTTAAATAAGCTATTTTATTAGGTCTAGCATACTGTATGCAATCAGAGAGACACACTGCAGGACAGAGCTTCATCTTCTATGAGTTTAGAAAGAAATGGTTACTGCAAAACAGCTGCTTGCTTTGATTGGACATCCAGAGTGGCAATGTGTCTTTTCTGGGTCTGCTTTCATTTGGTTTCAAGGGCCTACTTAGAGCTATGCTATTGCAATCTATTTATGTTCAAGTGCCATCTATCAGGGTTAGTAAGGAAGCGCTCCCGGTGGGTGTGCATATTGGATGAAAATTACGCATCCCACAGCTTGGTGGAGGCGGTTTTTCGTCCCGTCTACAAGGGGGGGGGGGATTACACTTCAGAAACAATCAAATGTCTGTGCACGATGATCTCTAATGAAATTTTGTTACGGATGGTTTGAAAATGCGCCATGGCGGCAGCAGGAATTTACCAACCCTGTCAACAGGTGTCAGATGTCTAACCATACAACATGTATGAGAGGGTTGTGCGAGGGTTGTATTTTTTCTGTGTGTGTGTGTGTGTGTGTGTGTGTGTGTGTGTGTGTGTGTGTGTGTGTGTGTGTGTGTGTGTGTCGGCTGAAAAGAATGTGCCGCTTCTTCAGAGGTGGAGAAGGAACGAATTCCAGCGCAATTGTTGCTTATCCAGGAGCAATTATTCTCTCACTGTGTGTAATCCTGTACAGTCGCTGGTATGATGAGCGGGAGGCGTGCGCCAAATCAAACAGGGTTCATGTCTCATGGCGGTCTGTGATCTCAGGGAAAGACAGCACTTAGGCTGCAGATTACAGAGCCATATTTTCACGACAACAGTGGGTTTATTGATCTGGGCACACAGAGACACAAACGCGCACTTACTGCGAATGCGTCACGTGTACTTGATTCCAGTGCACAGAGCTTATACAATGCTTGCATAACACCTATGGCGCATATGTGGGTGATATTTCAGAAAAGTTGCAAGAGTTCATTCATATCCATGAAGTGCTTCTGTACTTTATGTGTATTATAAAAAGAAAAGTAACACTTAAATTGTATTAAATGACTTACACTATAATAAGTTAGCTTTCTCCCTCATTTCTACAGCTATGTCTCTGTAGTAGTGTAGTATCATTTAGTAGTAACACACAGAAAAGCGATACTTATATGTAAAGCTTTTTTAGGAGGTTCTCCAACACTTTTGATTCCTAGATGGAGCTCAAAAATACATTTACAGTTCCCCCAACATTTTATCATTTCAAAAAACATGTGCATAACTATTTTATGGCTTCGGCTATACAGTTACACCCTTCTTTACAGCTTATTGTTCTCAACTATAAAACTGTATTATAAAATATTTATAATAAAAAGTAGTCTTTTTGGAGGATTTCCATAGCGAATTTTATGCCAATGACATTTTACATACAGTATAGCAGAGTCATATTTTGACCATAAAGTTTTTCTTTTAATGTTATTTAATGCTGTATAGGCAAACACGTCCCCTGTGTGTGTGTGTGTGTGTGTGTGTGTGTGTGTGTGTGTGTGTGTGTGTGTGTATATATATATATATATATATATAGGCTATATATATATTTTTTTTTAAATACTGTACAGAGCTGTAGCAGTGTAGTTTTAATAGATAAGGTGGCTCCCTAATCTGATGCTTAAAACTAGAAATCCACTTCTAATAACGCAACCAAGAGCTTATCCTTAATTCTCTGGCAGTAGTCGTTGCTATTAAGGCTCATAAAGACGCCACGGAGTCGTTGATCACATCATGTTGCATAAAACGGATGGCAGAAAAGCAGATGATTGATGATGAACAGCCCTTAAATCTTTATCATAAATACAGTGTTGCAGTTGCCACGGCCCCAGAATGGACTCGTTATTAAAGTCAGTGCTTGTGTCGCACAGAATTCCTGGACTTTCTTTAATAAAGCACGTTTTACTCGGTGATGCAAAGGCATAAAAATGATCCACGACCCCCCCACCCCCACCCGCAGCTGCCTCCAGGCTCGCTTCCACCAGACTCACGACACCAAACAATGAACGTTTCGATCACACGACGCTGCAGCAGCTGCGATTTTGATGAGGGCAAAGACAACAACAAAGGACTTCAACAACAAGGACTCCAGATGATGAATCCTTTTACAAGTTTCCGGAGCGCTTTTGATGATTTCAGAAAAAAATTTAAACACTGAACGAGAACCAAATGGATCTGCAAAGGGGAGATTTCAATCTCCCGCAGAATATGGATCGGGTTTACGCATCGACCTCTGCCCCGTCACCTTGGTGTTATGTAAACAAACAAAGCATCAGAATAAGAAAATTATTTAAAGATTTCGTTTTTCTTTGATCAAGCCAAAAAGGAGATGGCATGAATGAGATAAACAACTGAGTCGGAACATGAGGAGTTGGTATTCAAGATGTGGTTTTAATGAGGCACATATTGGAGGTAGCAGGATGTTTGAAAAATGAGAAAGGGGCCTTCATTTTGCTGCATTTTATCACTCATATACTATTTATATTAAACAGAAAAGGAGAGACTCCACGTTCAGATATTCAATATCACAGGAGAGCCAGAGAGCCATTTCCTTATAGAGAGTACATGCTGTATTTTCTAGTGACAAGCATCCTTCTAGCAGCTTTCTTTATATTTTGCTAGGAAAATTGGAAAAGGGTTCAGTTAGTTATTGAAAGATGTGCAGAACACACATGGAAATACAATATATAATGCAAAAACTGTTTGTTTTGTTTTAAAAAGCGTGAAGGCCAATATTTGGTATGACCACCTTTATTCTTCAACACAGCCTGATGTCTCTTAGGCAGCTTTCTTAAGTAGTCTCCAGAAATAGTTCTCCAGGCTTATTGAAGGATATTCAAAGCTCTTCATTGGATGTTGGCTGTTCTTTCTGTTTCAGTAATGTTGAGGCCAATCCATCTCTGATTGTTCCATTGTCTGTTTTTCTATTCAGGTAGTTTTTTTTTCTGCACTAGCAGTGTGTTTGAGATCACTATCACTGTGAAAAATGAAGCTGTCCCTAATTAAATGCTTTCTACATGTTACTGCATGGTGGATCAAAAATCTGATGGTACTTTTCTGTGTTCGTGATTCCATACATTTTGACAAGATCTCTAACACCACTGGCTGAAATGCAGGGCCAAAACATAACATATCCTCCACCGTCTTTTACAGAAGGCTGTGGACACTCACTATTACACCTCTGTCCTCTGTACATATTATTTAAAGTTTGAACCAAACATTTTAAATGTGGATTCATCACTCCGCCAGACCTTTTGCTGCTGATGTTCAGTCCAGTTCTTGTGTAATTCAGCACACCTCAGCCTTTTCTCTGTTTCCCTTCCTCAATAATGGCTTCTTCCACTCTTCCAGTGACACCATTTCTGACGAGGCTTCACTGGATGAACTGATTCTATGTATTTTCCAATGACACACTGCACACCATGCTGAGAGAAGCTTTTGATTAAAAGCTCTTTGGGAATAACTTTGTTTATGCCAAAGTATGTCATGTCTGTCAAACTGTGGTGTCTTTGGCATATTTTTTATATTTAAAATGGGGAACAAAGAATGTGTGTTTTTGACAAGATACACTTCAAAATTGGTTCTTTGCTAAGTTGTTTGTTATGTGTAGACACAACGCTGGTTCAAAAATAAAAATAAAAATAATCCACTGAAAATGGTCCGGTAGAAGGACTGGGCTGAAAATGAGTCAAAAAGCAGTCAATGTCCAAAGAAGAACTTTGCAAAACCTTCAGAAAGCCTATTGTTCAAGACAATTTACAAGCAAGTCTGGCTTGTTGGACACAAATGCTAAAAGGAAATGAGGGATGGCTTGAGACTTTTTTTTGCAGTACTGTAGATCAAAACTATCCTCACAATTACAGTCCATATATTTTCCCAGGGACAAGAAACCAGAGCAACATGCACTTAACTACAGGATTTTAGAAACAGGATTTACTGCACTGTTTATCATACAATCACCAAGTGGCAAGTCAAGTTTGCAATTGCTTAAAAATCCACTTCCTTTAATAGTGAGTAGATGGTAGTTTGGGGGAAAGCAACAGAAATAAAAAAAACCCCACCAACTTAGCTTTTTTGTGAAATCAGTTTTTGTCTCAGTCTCGTGTCTCTGTGGCAGCGATGATGCTGCAAATTGTTATTTATAGAGCTCCAAGTCACAGTCATTTTATCTCAGGCCATTTTATATCGTGAGGTAAATAAAATCACTATGATCCTACAATTCCCTATGAGCAAGACCTCGGCAGCACTGGGAAGAAAAACAAATCCTTTTAAAATGAGATCTTCTGTGACCAGTTGGGGCGCAGCCAAACTGCAGCCGTGGGGCGTAATTTTTAAGGTGGACAAAACAGTTCTTTGACATATTTGTGGAAACTGTCAGAGCTACAAGCCTCTCACTGGGTATTTATCTTGACAATGTGATGAGCGCATCATAGCAAAGTGAAGCTTTTAAAATACAAGAAATCATTTGACCAGTTTTTAAACAATAGCGCTACATTTAGTGCGTGATCTTTTACTAAATAAGCATCTGAGAGAAGATTGTTGGAAAAAAACACAGATTCCCACTATGTGTGGTTCAATCCACACCTCTGTGTTCATCCACATTAATAGACTCAATACTTGAAATGTGCAATTCACTTGTATTTTTATTTTTTATTCCTATTTATTCTATTTATCCCCTTTGTATATTTTATTTATATTTGTCTCTGTATTTATATATGTGTGTGTGTGTGTATATATATATATATATATATATATATATATATATATATATATATATATATATATATATATATATATATATATATATATATATATATATATATATATATAACAATTCTGTAACTGTAACTTCGGTCGTTGCTGTGCTTTTTGGAAGTCGAATTTCCCAGAGGAACCCACCCGAGGGATTAATAAAGTTCTATCTTATCTTATCTTATCTTATTAAATAAAGGAGGAGGTCAAGCTCGTGTTAACGTTCTCTCCCTCTCAAGTCTTCGGCTTTGGCGACAGATAATAGCTGCACGGTCAAAACTCAGATATGCCACAATGTCCTCTTTGGTCCCCAGCTACTAAACTGCCTGTGTGGCCTTTGGGGCTGAATGATCACAGCTCATTTCAGTGCCAGCCCACGGAGATGTTCCACAAATCAGGTTAAATTCATGATCTTGGAGAAAGCACAATGCTGTGGCAGAAACATAAATAACAGTTAAATGTCTTCTTTTTGGTTCGTTTCATTTCTAGCCAGGCAGGATGTACATTAAAATACACACTGAGGCTACAGAGTGTCTGCTGGATTTTTGACTTGACTGTTTTCACATTCATTTTGTCCCCCCGACTCCACCGCGTTGCCAACCCACGTGGTCTACCCGCTCAGGGTGATTGGGTTTCAGCCATCAAGTGTCAACGCAAGATATGGATAAGGACCAGGAGTCAAGATTTGGGGCTAGGAATCTGTTGGCACTATCAGACTAGTTCAGGGACCAGGGTCCCTCACACACTAAGTATGGCTCATCGCAAACCTTGGCTTGGTGCTACCTATTAGGCATTCGTGACGGCAGTGCAAAGCTATCCACCTTGGGTTATTTGAATTTTTGGCTGAAAACAACTGCAACCACATCTTTTACACTTTCATAGAGAGCTAACATTACATCACATATTTTATGGTCTGTGACAGCAAAAGCAAAGCTGACAAGAACCATTACCTCTGTCCACTCCATATGAAGGCCAAAGGCTAACAGAACAGCTTAGCAGCATCTGCCTGCTTTTATGAGGGCAGATGCTATCAGGCTAATGATGCCATCACGGCTAATTTGGCAGCCACACATCTGCTCCTTGCTGGCAGGAGTTGCGACAGCTCCGCTACCATAACTGCAGACACAGAAACACAATGAGCCATCGCTCAGCTCACCTTTCACCTCCGATGAGCTGCCAGACAACACAAGGTTGCACTTTGTACCCGGGGACCAGATAAGAGATGAAAGGTATGAGTGGTGCTAATGAACTGAATTATCCTCACAATGAAAGACTGTCTAAAGCCATCCCTCTTTGCCACTTCGCCCAGGCCCGAGCATGTTTCTTCGTCTGTGTGAAAACGTGCGGCATTACTGTGTTTGCTTTTGGCCTCGGTGCAGATATCAATTGATGGGTTGTGTTTAAAAGAGAGACAGAGAAAAGAAATATGGGATTATGTGAAATAATCCCAGCTATTGGGTCTTAGTCTTTGTGCAGTTCTATCACACTTGAAAGTTGTTGTTCTCTCATATCTGTGTAATAAGAAAAACATATAGCTGCTCCAATCCAAAATCTAGAATAGATTAAATGACTTATATTTATATAAAACACATGAAAAGTAGATTTTTTTTTCACTACATGGAATTTAACAATGATTTTTTAATCTGTGCTTAAACTCTTGGCTCACATCAGCTTCGCTGAAAGACACCGAACACCTGTCAGCTCACAAAAAGGGAATTTCAGCAACTAAAGCTGGCCTCTGACCTAACAGGAATTTCCCTGTGGGTGTTAGGCATAATCAAGATTTTGGAAGCAAATTTTTTGCACAACACTGAAAGAGAAGGTGGCATGGCAAATGTTTCCCATGAAGCTTATGTGTATATTATTTTATATTTCGGAGTTCTAATAAGGTTGTCATTATACCACCAACCACTTTGTCTAATAGCAGAGTACCCCGCTGCTGATTATTGGTTGCAAAATGTGTGTAAACTCTCTGCCGACTGCATCTCTCAGTGTGGGAAGAAGTCTTTTCCCTGAGTTGCAGGTCCCGTCTCGCCGTGCAGCATGCGCTGATGTCATGGGAGGCGTTCCCCCTCCCTCTTTATGAGCACGGCTCTGTGATCTCTGGTGGAGATCAATTAGTTGAGCAATCAGCCCGCCCCTTGCTTTTGTGTGAGTAACTGCTCGTAAACCGTTTGGTTGCCTGGCGAACGGGGGAATGCACTGCCTCAACATAAACAGCCACCCAAAGTCAGCCTGGCCTCTCCTCCTCAGTGTAGTGCATGTCATTAGGTAATGCAGCGTGACATCAGCTCGTTGCAATTTACCATTAGCCAGTGTAGTTTAAGATTAGCTGGTAATAATTTGTGTGTCAATTAATGACCTGTTGGAGGTGATTTAAAAAGAGCAGCAGTTGCCTGCAGGTTTTAATGCAGCCAGGTTGATCTGTAGACATTATCCTGGCTTTACTTGCTTAAAACACACACGCAAAAAATGTTTATTCTAACAACATTCAGTGCATTCCTTCACAGTGTTCTGCATGTGCTACAGCACAATGAAGCACTTCCCAGTTTCTCTGCAGTGTGTGAGCTCTGACTGATCCGAGCCATGACCCGTTTTACTTCCAAGGGGGGCTGAACAAAACCGACCCGACATTTTGTAGCAGCCACATTTTGTAATTGTGCAATCAGTAATGACCAGAGTTATTCACTCCCCTTTCTAAACAGCCGCTGCTAGGTGGTGCCAACGATAACACACCCTCTCTTATGAATAATAACGCATAATGGCCAGTGTATCTCAGCCCATTTATCCTCTTGTTGTAGGATTGGGAGCGGTCCAGAGGAGGCGGGAGTGGGCGTAGCACTAGTTCAGTTTGCTGGAACATACGCCATGTAACTGCAACAGCCTCACTTGGAACCTCTGTTGCGTGTCACTCGTTTTTTCTGTCACGCTTTTCATCTCGTCTTTTGGAATGAAATGGGACACAGATACACGAGGGGATGGGGATGGGGTGGGTGGGTGGGTGTAAAAGAATGTGTTTACATGCTGGCTATTAGCTCTCTTTTTTCTTCTTCTTCTTCTTAGTTTTTCTTTAAATGTCCAGACCTGTTGTCGAGGCCTCTCTTTCACCTGATCCTCCCACCATCAGAGGTCATGTGTTTAAATTTAACGCAGAGCCAAATCTTGATCGCGTTTGAGGTTCGCTTCCTGGCAGCCCACTGGAGGAAACAAAACTGCACTTAAAATGACCAATTAAAGCACAAAGCTGATGGATTGGTGACGGAACATCCTGCTGTCACTGCTTTTCAAGACTGCGGGGCGTTCACTGGAGAATACTTCCTTTTTTATGCTCTGTGTGTGTGTGTGTGTGTGTGTGTGTGTGTGTGTGTGTGTGTGTGTGTGTGTGTGTGTGTGTGTGTGTGTGTGCGTGTGTGTGTGTGTGTGTGTGTGTGTGTGTGTGTGTGTGTGTGTGTGTACAACTGCGTCACTGACTAAAAATGCCCGCTGTGACTGTTGCTGAAATATTCTCTTGAGTAATAATCTCATAAAAGCTTATTAGCTTCTGATAGAGCTGTGTGTTTTTGTTTGATGCCTTGTATATTTTCATTTATGAACTGGAGCGCTTCCAAAGTGTAGGTGTGGAAACAGGCTGACAGGAGTGCTGCTCCTTTCCTTCCTCAAGTTTATGGGAGAGGTGATGAAAAGGTCCTCGGTCATTAAGGTCATTAAGCTTGATAAGCAAATTCTGTTCCCCCCGTTCTGTCTCTAAAGGAAGCTTATATGGTTATTGCATGCGGATTGCATCTAAATGCTATAACACCACTGTGCCCAGCTTTCTTAACTGTTCATCCATTACTTCAGTAGCTCTTTACACCCTTTAATGTTGAGGTCTAGGCTGTTCCACTGTGTTTTTCTATCCAGGTATGCTTCTACCGTGTTATTGTAATGATGAAAAATTAAGCTGCTGGCAGTCAGATGGTTCTGCATAGTGGATCAAAATCTGATATTACTTTCCTGTGTTCATATTTCCATCAATTTAAACAAGATCTCAAATACAAATGAATGAAATGCAGCCAAAAACATTGACAGAGCCTCCACCATGTTTCACAGATGGCTGTAGACACTCACTGTTGTAACGCCTCGCCTGATCCCTCTCATTTGTACATATTGATGATCATTTGAACCAAAGATTTCAAATTCAAATTCACTCCATAAGACTTGTTGCTACTCATTTTCATTCTAGTTTGGGAGTTAGTATGCATGCCTCAGACTTTTTTTGCTGTTTCTTCCTCTTCCTTCCATTGAAGGTTCATCTGCATCTCTCAGGTCCTGTTTCTGGTCTTTGTTGGATTTCTTTCCTATTTTTTAATGACATGATTTTCAGATACTGTTCATCGGCTGTAGATTAAAGCTGCCACTTCTTCTTTTGTCCTCCACTTATCCAGTTTCCCAGTTTCCTCAAATTTCTTAAGGTCACGCTGGTGGTTCAAGACTTTTGCACGGTACTGTAGGCCAGAGTATATGGAGTTAAAATTACTTTTGCATTTTTAACCTGCATAAGTAAGCAGTGGGATCTGATCAGGAGTCAGTGTTTAATTTTTAAAAAAAATGTTACTAATTTCTTAACATTTGCCAGATTTCCTACATCATAAATTATCGCTGTAAGTCCATATACCTTTGTCAAACCTTTTTTCTCCATGTCATTACCAAGATCTTAAAAGTTCTCTGTCACTGAAGTTGAGTCACAAAGCTAGCTGGTTGGAACAGGGCATGACGTAGGATAAGACTTTGGAGCAGTGTGGCCTTTGTGGCACCACAAGCTTTGTACTTATTTTGTCCTTTGTCTAGATTACTGCAGCCTATAGTTCTTATTCATTGTGTCTTGTGAGTAATTTTGGATTATGGGAATTGTGGTTTAGTGTTGATACAATAGGGAGACATTTGAAAATCACCCACTTATCCTAACTGTAATCACCGAACTGAGGCCGGCCTGAATAGTTTCCTCCAGCTCACGGCTTGTATTTACAGTAAACCTGGCATTACATGAATTGAGCCTAATTGAGCTTGTGGTCATAAGAGGTATTCTCCAGACTAAACCTGTCCTAAACAGTCCTGCTGCAGGACTCCAGTGTTAGGCTGAGGTCCAAATCTCCCCCACAGAGCAAGGAGGTTATTTTAACACTCCGGCACACGGCAGCTCCACGGTGTTCACCCGTGCAGAGGGAATAAGGGAGGAAGAGGCAGGAAGCCACTAGGCTGTAAATCATAATGCTGAGGTGACAATCCATCGTTCTTGTGGCATGTTTATTGTGCTTTTCTTCACTTTTCTCCAAAGGCCTATTTATAACTGGCCACATTCCCATCTCAAAAATGTCTCTCCTGTGTATTTTAGATTGCACATTTAACCCCCTGTCCTAGCTATCAAAGATAAAGCTTAAGTGCAATTGTTTTTCAGTTTTCATTCAATTCACTGAGACATTTGTGGAGTTTTTGCACACAGTGGTGTGTAAACTCTTTACAAGTCAAAGAAAGGTGTGAAGGAAAGCTGTACACCAACTTAGGAAAACTCTTAGAGCTTGAACAGCATCAGATTTTCTTCAGATAGGAGGGGGGGAAAATTAGGAAAATAATGGTTAATGGTTGCTTTTATGGAAACACTGAGAAGTCACAGGGATTTTGTTACTGCTGTGTACATTTCGTCCCAAAGTTTGTCCTGGTTGCTAGGTGGCTTCCAGGACATGGTACTGAGTGAAGAGGAAAAGGCTTGGTGTCTTCCTGAGGCACGTTAACTGAGGAAATCTTAGTGGCAATGTTCAGTGAACCTGAACCTTACTGGAGTAATGAGTAAAACAAATGCAGTACAAAGGCCTCAGCTGTCAGTCAGACCTGCCTGGTTTATTACTAATATATCATTTTACTGTTTAAAGGGACGTGACCCTTATTTTTGCAAATCATTATCAGTTGCCTGCCATAACAAGAGTCACAGGCCAAAGACTGTATGTGAAAGATGGCCACAGTAACGTCAACTGTTAGTTTAAAATGGCTCTTTTTGAATCCTTGATTATAGCGTCTTTTGTTGTTTGTTTTTATCATTGTTGTTGTTTTGAACAAGAACTAAAGAGACATTTGGGGTCGTCAAGGTGCACGCACAGATTGCATAGCTGTTCTAGTTACATTATGCCGACCTGCTAATTAGTAACACAACGCAATGCACATGCTTTTTTGTTAGTTGTTAGTGCAATTACTGCAATTACATCTGATGTTTTTTTTCAAATAACTGCATTAAAAGATAACATCATTGGTTAACCCTTTAAGACCTACCATAGAACCAAGTCCGCCAGAGCTTACATTATATTTTTACATGCTGTAGTGCCATTTATGGGAGCATTTAAAGTTGCTATACATCAATACAACTGTTATAGCCCATATTTTAATAATATGAATGCATTAAGTCCATAGTAACTACATTAATTGCAAAAAAGTGCAATAAATTACAAAAGAATTGAAAATCGTTTTGGTTTTTTTTACATATATTTCTACTTGGAGAAATTTAAGAGGTTTATCCCTCAAAACTTTAAATACAAAAAAGTTGCAAAAATAGTTTACAACAACAGGAAATTTAATTTGAGTGTCTTCATAGTTTTATTTTTGAGATACACCAATTTTTATATACTGAAGGAAAAACGATGATGCAAATTTGCAAAGAAAACAGCATGTGCATCAACATAAACTATTTCCAGCAGTGCAATTCGAGTTCTAAGCATCCCAGAAACTATTCAGAAAAGAATAAAGTCAAACATGACTTATAAAAACACCAGTATAGGCTTTTAAGGCCTACAAATAAAAAACTATATTTTCCGCGAAAACAACGTCCCTTCCGGTTTCGGGCAGGAAATGGCGGACATGCGATCGACGTCGGTTTCAATGTGAGAAGTGTTACGAACAGCTGATCGGATCGGCAAAGCGTGTTTCTGGAATATTATGTTTTTGTTCCTGCAAGAGCTTTTTATGCAATTTTTGCAAAGCTATATGTGGAAGGAAACCGTGACCTAGGACAAGCTGATGGCATAAGATGTAAGTACAACTCCTCCGGTTTCATATGCAAAAAAAATTATTGCGCTAGCTTACGCGGTTCCGGTTCTACAGGGATTTAAAAATAGTTACGCAAAATGGAGCGTGCCTGCTCCAACCGGCTTTAAAGGGGTAATAGGTCCAGTTATGTACCTTAAATATATGTGGCCTAGCTGATGGTAAGTGACTACAGGTGCTGATTTGGTACCCACCTGTCATTCAAATCAGATATGGTCCAAATAATCCAACCTTTAAGCCAGCGGTCCCCAAACAATTTTTGCGCCACGGACCGGTTTATGTCCGAGAATATTTTCACGGACCAGCCTTTAAGGTGTCGCGGATAAATACAACATAATAAAACAGTACGGGTACCCAAAAAAGAAGATTTATTCATAACACACGGGAAAAGACCCATGGAAACTAAGTTAACGATTAAAAAAAAATAGCACTAAAAAGACCAAGACCCTTTTTTCTAGAAGAATTTAAACAAGTTCATTTTCATTTCAGCTCAGAAGTTGAGCATTTTAATACTGGAGTCTATAAAGATTGACTCACTTCAGAAGCCAGCCTCAAGTGGTCATTCTAGGAACTACAGTTTTTGGCTCTGGCTTCATTTCTAGCTCCAGAGGCTAATGACTGTATATAAAACAGGGTTAAATATTTATGATTTTACTCTCTGATCTCGGCCTCACTGTATATGCACATTACCCACAATGCAATAGGAATGCTAACATTTTTTTCTGTTGGGGCTTTTTTTGTGGCTAATGCACAATCTGCTAGTAGAGATAGTGAGCGAGCACAGTGGTCTGGTAACCTCAGGTCAGTCTAAGAATCTGCTCAGTTTGTGGTTTTTTTTGTTTAGTTTCATTTTTAATTTTGAAATCTGTAATGTTCAGATCAAAATCAGAGCAAGCACAATGAGCTGTGAGATCAAACAGACTGTAACTTCTCAGCAAGCACTGTTGCATCAGTGTCTACATTAAGTCTTTTTTATGTTTTTTTTATGCATTTTTAAATAAGTAAATAGAAACCTTGCAGTCACTTCTGTGACTTCTTTAAAGTCTTATGGTTAGTGCCACAAGACAAAAATGGTGCCGTAACAGAGCCCAGGTACTGCACCAGTTGTATGTCACGGTCAAATCTAACATACTGTTTGGTTTCTCTGTTCTGAGGTCATTTTTCCCAAATGCCTGTATAAGTGGGAACCAGATACAAGGCGTTATCTCTAACTCCCTATCATGAGAAACTGCCTCGCTATCCGTGTAAATAAACACATGTAGGTGTTTGCAGGCTATAGGCTGTTCGGCGTTGCCTGAGCACAGTCAGCGCCTGAGGTTTTCCTGTGAGCAGAGATGGAAGGAAACCGCCTGTTATATGTCTCAGACGAATCAGGAGAGGAAGGAAATCACTTTATACTGTTTGGCTTGAGCCTGTTAAGGTATCGTGAGCCATCTGCCCCACGGTAGCTGTGACGACCTGAACAAGAGATAAGAGGAGGATGGGAACAGTCTACATGCCCACTCAGACTGGAAGAGTTACAGGAGACTGGAAGGCGGCTTAATCCTCTGCCTGTGGATGATTCCTTGCTCCCAGGCTGCTAAAGCAGTCTGCGTCAGTCACACACACACACACACACACACACACAGTGAGCAGAGGGAGAGTTCCTGCTGATGAATCCCCAGGTTTTCCCGCCTTTGAGCAGATGTGGAACCCTAGGATATTTATAGTCATTTAGGGAACGATGTCTGGTAGCCAGAGAATTTTCCTGTTCTCTATCTATCCTGCTGGATATCCCCTCAAATCCAATAAGTGGTTCCTCATTCTCTTTCAGAGAAGAATTGGTCACTGGGGTATGTGAGAGATGAGGCCAGAGCACAGGAGGATGTAGAAATCCATTATGGAGCAACAGGGCCACTCGGAGACGCCTCCGCAGAGGTTATATGGAAAAATAAATATGTAAGCGGGACCAGCAGCTCTATTTCCTCTTTGAGGCCGGCATATTATGTCTATCCTTTGTTTAAAAGTGAAGTTGCTGTTAGTGAAAAGAGGTGTGAGGCCGTTAGCAGCTGGAATTTCTAATGCGTGGTGAAGGTTTAAACAGCAGTCACGTTTAATTTACATGATGTTATTGAGATCAGGCACACACACTGTGAGGCCTAAACTAATGACGGTTTCCCATAAAACTGTAGCAAAGACTTACTATCAATGCTATTCTAGTAGGGTTCAAGACATTTTGCAGATGACCATACGTGTTAGACATCTATAACTGAGCCGGTTGTCACTTGTTGCCTTTGTCTTCCAGTAAAAAGATGCCTGTGTTGACAGCGCAGCAGGAAGGATGGTACCAGCTAAAGGAGCTTAGCGTTTCCTCCACAGTGGAGCTGCTTAATGCTTTTTTTAGTGGAGAGGTTGGGGGGAGGTGGCACCGGGGGAAAGTTGGGTAAGTGACACCGAGGAAGCGTGTTGTGTGTGGTCGTACAAGCGGCGTTGTCACTGAGCTGGCTGTGTCGGGTGGCGACACAGCAGGGGAGCTGGCTGGGGGTCTGAAGCTGAGCTGCGGAGCGTGTCACTCCGCTGGCCCATTAATCATTCCCAGGCTGCACTGCTTCAGCGCCTCAAAAGGGCTCGATGTGCACACACTAGGTGGTCTCGATGCCACCCTGGAAGCCCCAGTCAGCTCCGTGTAGACAGACGATGGACACAAAGAGTCGAGCATCCGCACATTCGCACAAACATGTGCATCCATTTCATCTCGGCTACGTGAGCAAGAATGAAGACAAATAAACACTCAGAGCTGTCTTCGCCATTCACCTTGTGGCACTGACACTGTGGTCTGTTGTCAAATAAACAGAAGAATTAAAATAATAATAATCATAATATTATTTAGGATCTGAAAGTGAGTGTAATTGGAGTCCAAGTAGGAGTATGTCCTACCGATCAGGTCTGAAATTTATATATGTCTGATCATAAATAGGAAGCCATTAAAGGGTCATAGCTGACAACCTGGGAGGATAATAAAATTAAAGTTAGTTTGACATATGTCATTTGTTTTAACATACTTGATGTCTTGTCTTGTTTTTCATGTTTGTCCATTTTGCTGCGAATTTTCTGAAGTTTGATTTTAATCCATCTTGCTGGTTTTATTTTGAAGTGGGTGCTTTTATTTTGAAAGATGAGAGTTGACAGCGGAAAGAGAGAACAAAAACACAAAATTCTCTCCAGTTAAGTGAAAATATTTAAGTTTTTTGTTAACAGGCACCTGTCTGACAGTGGAATATGGTTCACTTGTATTTAAAATTATGTTGTTCGCACTGAACAAATTTGTTGCCGTTTTTAGAGGTTTGTGTGTCTTTGATTTACAGGACTTCAAGCCACCAACGATATCTGCCAATTTGATGCTTTGGATGAATTGTGTGGTAGCTGAGACCTATATATGAGAAATCATATTTCAAACATGCATGAGTCAAGTCTGGTTTCCATATTTTATTTGGTGTAAATTGTGTGTTTTGTGCATCTCCGACCAAGTGGACTTTATCTAAACATGTTTTTGTTCAAATGCAGTAAGTACAGTAGCTCTTATGCTGTGGTCACTGCACTGTTTCATGTGACTGACTGTTTCTGTGAAGCATCAGCTTAAGAGACAATCATTCAGCCAGGGTTACTCTTGGCTGTAAGTTCAGTCATGCAATGAGACACAAGCTGAAGGCGACACCTGTGCAACACGAGTCAAACTTTGTTCTCTACTGTGCAATAAATTCCATTAAAGGAAAAGAACGGCTGGATGAACTGCACTTGTTGTCTGAAACTATATATTTTGGGCCATTTTCACAGCCCATCATGTGTCCAAATCTACGTGTGGTTCTTGTCATCTGACAGAGGCTAAAACTTTTGGATTAAAATGTATAATAAAGCAATCTGTATGCTAGGTGTCAGCATGTTCTGTGTTCTGTGCTAGTCGACACTGCTGTTATGGCGTCCAACAGCTCCTGAGTGAAGAATACGAGCGTTAAGCGAGGGTGAACACACTCCTCTCGAAACACTGAGTCACCTCTCCAAACCACCATCCACAACTTCGCAGAACAAGATTTTTCAGTATGTTCTTAAAAGCCCGAGTGAAACCTTTCTGGCTCCTAACAGCCGTGTCTGTGTTGAATTATGAGCTCAACAAAACAAAATCCTCAAAACATGCAGGCTTTACCCAGAGGACACTGGGTTGTAGCGGAGCATGGATTTTTTTGAGATCCCCCAAATACATCTCTTTGTTTTATGGTTTGGTTGTATACAGAGAAACCTCTTACCAAAGGCACGTATGTTGCAAGACAGACTGGAGGCGACAGAGCGAAGGCCAATACCAGAAGCATTGTTCTCCACTTGTAATCGTGACAGAGCTAAATGATGTATTTCTGGACGTATCCAGCTCTAGCATGAAGGATCACCTAACATGGAGGCTTAAATACAAAAAAAACGTAGGTTGTAGTCCTACTGAGCAGAAAGGTCTATGAAAGGTCTATGAAGTGCAATACACTAAACACTGATTTCCCTGTAATCAACCACACAACATGTTTTTAAGTTTATGGTCATGGACAAATAGCTTTAGCAAAGAGCATGTGCAATATGGACTAAGGACTGTATACAAAATATTTGGAGGGAATATGTTTTGCTTTTATCATTGACTGTATAGAAGAGATGGATGGAAGTACTGTGACATCACTCACTGTATAGTGAATCTTCAAGCTGAGCATTGAAGCATTTAACATGCTGGTTTTGGAAACCAGTCATTACAAGCAACGGGTGGATTTTACTGAGAAACCGAAGGACACTGCCCTCTCATTAAAAGCTTCTTATACAGAAGATGCTTTATCTTCCCTTATGACTCTAAAGGGGCCGTGAATTACAAAATGAACACCACTCCATATTAAACAACACTTTAAACTAGAGATTTTAAAAGTAAACTCATCAAGAAAGTGTTTGCTGAGCTCATACGATAAAGAAAATGAGGGTTTTTTCCCATAAACCTCTATAGAGCTGGACTGCTTTTGGCAGCCAGAGGAGTCGCCCCCTGCTGGCCGTGAGAATACATGAAGATTTAAGGTGAACACCTGCTTCATTTGTCAAACCCAAGAGGTACAACCAGCTTTCATCCACTGTCCATTATGTTTATATATCTGGGGATAAATTACAGTAAAATTTAGAGTGTTAATTATAGTATGTTGGAAAATGTAACATTTTCTTTTTATTTATGAAATTACTTAAAATGACTGTTTACTTTTCTTTTTGTTATTAACAGTTATATTTGTCCAACTAATTCAGTGCAGTTTTATTATTTTATTGTCACTTTGAGATCATTAAAGTATTTTTTTTCTTTCTTTTTACTTAAATGATGATAAGTGTGAGAAAGTTCTAGCTCAAGTAGATAGGACAGACTTTCTTTAACAAGGGGTTCAACCCCCTCTGATAGTAAGTGAGGTGCCCATAAACAAGGCATTGGTGCGGAATAACCATAATGATATGGTTATGATAATAATAGAAAACAAAGTAAATGTTGGAGTGAGCAGCATGCTCCTGTTGTGGGTTGTTAATGATCCCAGGGATAACCTCCTTTTCCTTTGGGTTTGAACCAACCTTCACGAGTGCTGTGCAAACAGTCTAAAGCAGACCAAGACTCAAAAACAGAAGAACTAAGTCTCTTTACTGAAGATTAATTTTTATCCCGCTTCTAAGGTATTTTATTGTCAAGTTAAATTACTGATTTTAAAAAAGTACATCATATATGATGAGATATGGCAAACAAAGCCCTGGTAGGCGTTAACTCTTCGCAGTCACATCTCAGTTCTTGGGGTTTCCTTCAACAAATGCCAAAGGAATCTGGAATTGTTCAAATATCATTCGAGATAACCTCGCAATTAAGTGGCCTTTAAAAAATGGATCCAAAAACAAAAGAAAATGATGGATAATGGTTCTTGTCACAGTTTCCACAGCGAGTGTCTCCAGTTTTCCTGCTAGGGTCGACCCCAGAGGAGTCCGTCATTTGAGCTGTGCCGATAGTTGGGTTTTTTTTTTCATATTCATAAGGAAAGCACAGGCGGGTCTGCTTCACATTTGATTTTACTGATTGAAATAAATTGCTTCATTACTGCCTGCAATTTTCTCTCCCGTCGGTCACCCCGTTTGAGATTTCCTCCCTGTGCGCCTCCGAGCTGCAGCCGTGCAGCGCTGACAAGTTCTACATGACTGAGACTCGTCAGTCCGGCGGCCTGGCGGTCCGGTCCCGGTTGGACTCTGTCAAGGGTGTCTGACTTTCCACGCTGCTGCAGTGCCAGAAATGTTCCCGAGTGTTTCCTCACCTGCAGCACACCTGTTTCCTATTAACTGCTTTTTATTGAACATCTCTTTCTATTTTCTTCTCATTATTCCACCTTTATTAAAGACACTTTGCTTTGCTGTTGTTGAGTCTGCTTTAGACTGTTTGCACGGCGCAGTGAAGGTTGTTTCAAACCCAGGGGGGAAAGACTGTTCCTCCTGCGATCATTTACAGCCCACAACAGGAGCATGTCGCTCACTCAAACATTTACTTTGTTTTTTATTATCACTATCCCTATTAAAGCCAACCTGATTCCTCGCCAGTGTTGTTTATGAACGCTTCACTTATTATCAGAGGGACTAAAAACCTTCCTGTCTGATCATCTGCAAACACAGTGTGTATTGTGCCTGCTTGTTAAGACGTATGAAACCCATCAAAACAACAACAAGCCCAAAAATAGCGGTCACCTCTGGCTATTGTTGCCTTAAAAAAACATAAAGAAAGAAAATTCACTCTACCCCGCAACACACACACATGCACACTCACACAAATATGTCTCAGCTTCCAAATTCAACAGAAAGGGCTGACTCTGTGCCCCCTGGCATTGCCACACAGCGACAGGCCAGAGAATAAGGGGGGGGGGGGGGTAAGAGGGAAGGGACCCGAATGCAGCTTCTATTACAAGGAAACCTATGACATCATTGCTTTGCAGAAATTCTTCTCTCCCGTCACATGGGCTGCTGCTAAGGAGCTGAAATGAGACCCAGATGGTGAGCAGGCCTGGCCCGGCCTAACCTGGCATCCCAGGGGCGGGGAGCGGGTGGCACGGACACCGTCAGCAGAAACGGTGTCAGTGGTGCCACTGAGCCATATTTGAAATCATCATGGCTCAGCGGTAAACTGAACATGAAAGCAGGGCTTTAGATGTGGAGTGGCTCACATGGTTGCGGTGTCCTTGTATCGCCAGGCTCTGGTTCCCTCCTGTCTCCAGCAGTGTCTCCTCTCCCCCCCTCTCTCTCTTTCTCTCTGAACTGCTGCCATGCAAGGTACTCATAACCCGACTGATTTGAAAGTCTGATTCGATTGAATCCAAGTGCACAGCCCAGCTGCACAAATGCAAATGGCCTTGAACACGGACACTTCTTCCAGATGAAAATATTGTGCGACAATATCCACTTTTCCGCTGGCAGTAAGTGCACATTAACATCCATTTTTAACGGATTTTAAAATTCAGATGAAGGCATTTTAAAAACGAGTGCTGCTGTTGGCAGTACTTGAGTGTCTTTAAGAGGACTGTTGGGATACATGTGACCAGAAGAAGCCACTTCAAAGGCAGCTGTAGCATTGATTTGAATTCTTCTGTCATATTTACCGTCAATCCCGGCGGCTCTTTAAAGATACGTGAACGTGCATTTAGATTCTTTATTACAGAGTGTACTGGCAGAGTCAGCCAGCAGCCGTCTGATACAATCACATCCTAATTCAGCTGCCTTGTGGGTGGCAAATAGGTTGGCTCTTCCTCACAAAGATATCTGTGTAGGTTTAATGAATGCCTGACGCCGTTTTCTACACTACAGGGTTGCTCGATGGAATCTACAAACAAACACTTTTTTTCCTTACACTTAGAGACACATAAAAGCAGCTACAGGAAAATTCACCTCAAAATTGTATGAGACTGACTGCACCTCCAGTTGTCCGGAGGTTCTAAAAAAAAGAAGAAGAAGAAAGAAAGAAAAGAAAGAAAAACAGAGCATCACGCGGCAGGGTGACAGCAAAAGCAAAAGCATAAATCGAACAAGTGCAAAATTACACGTATGAGTGAAGGGACCATCTTCATCTCGTCTCGAAACCCACTTGGCAAGCCAAAGTTTCCCACAGTACACTCCCCCCTCCCCCACCCCCACCTTCACAGCCCATCAGTCACTCAGGCCGGAGAGGAGCAGGGGCCTGACTGTCAGGGGTCAGAGCGCCATATACGCGGAACACGAAGAGAATATGAAGCAGCTGCCTGGGACATGAGAGCCTGATGTGTCACCATATGTGCGCGTTTCCCAACATTATGCATTCCTTTATGGCTCACGGTCAAATATCATCACGCACTGAGTAATTAAACAAGCACCGAGCTGTGTGTGTGTGTGTGTGTGTGTGTGTGTGTGTGTGTGTGTGTGTGTGTGTGTGTGTGTGTGTGTGTGTGTGTGTGTGTGACAGTAGTGTCTGTTACGTAATTAAAAAACAGAGAGCTCGCAATAAAAAATATGTTTTGGAGAAAAACTATAGATGCTGCAGTTTTTAACGTGTAACACACTTTAAAAAATGAATTGCGGATTTAAATGATTTGCTGAGCTTTTGTCAGACTTGAAATCACATTTATTTTACTTTCCACGGCACAGTTTTGAGAGCAGCGCCTGCGTGGTTTTGTTTTCACGGCCGTCTCTTTTACTTGCTTACCTTTTCTGTTAGATTGGGTGAAAGTTTCAACGAGTTTTGAAAGGTCGCGCATAGTAAAGGCACCTAAATGACTCCGGATAGCTGAGGGCCGCACGGAGATTTAAAAGAAGTGGATACTTTTGCCCAACATGCAAAATATTCCCATTTATAATAAGATGATTAAAAACAACTATGCGAGAGATGCAATACCAAAATAAATGATGCATTTTTTATTTCTAATATAAAATATGTGCAAAAAAAAAAAAAAAAAAAAAAACCTCGTGACTATAGAGAGACAGTTTGAGTCTCGCTCTAATCTTTTTTCAGTCTCTTTACTGTAATTTTGAATGTCCTGGGGGGTTTTCTTGCAGCCGTTCGATGTCTCCTTGTAAATGTTGACGTTCCCTTCATATGGAAGTTATGAAGAAACGCTGGGTGGCCAAACGCATTCCACGGGGTGAGAGTGAGAGGGGGAAAGAGCAGGAGGGGGGACCCGTGCCCCTCTTGTTTTATGGTCAAATTTGTCAGTCGTTCACCTCCAGCTGATAGGAATGCTGCTGCCAACGTAAATGCGTTTCTTTCTTTCTTTTCTTTTCTTTTCTTTTCTTTTTTTTGATGACGACCCTGCATGCAAAGTCATGGGAAGTTGACTTTGTCCTGAACAATAAGTGAAACCAACTCTCCCATAACCGCTCTCTCTCTCTCTTCCCTCAGCACCGCGATGTCCTCCAGCGGGGAGGAGAAATCCAGACACATCATTAGCGCCACAACTCTGCATCCCCACCGCCAGACCATATGGACCAGAGCGCTCAGTGGAAACAACCCCTCCCCCTGGCTCCTCTTCTTTCATGCAAAAGGTGTCAGGACACCCTTATTATTTTCTCTTAGGGAGACATGATCAGTCTGGCTTTTTTTTTATTATCTGATGACACCAGTCGCACAAAAAAAAAGTGAGTTGGTGGTGTAAAGGGGGCCCTCCCTCCCTCCCCTTTACAGCGAGATGGATGCCACAAGTGACAAGCCTTTGTTTTAGTAAAATACACTCACATGCTGGCTTTTGCAAGGGCGAAAGGCGGAGGCCAAGGGGAACAACTTGTTCACTTGTTCCGTTTGGTTGAGCAAACCATGGCAGTGTCGGAGACTTTGTTACATTTCCAGGTTTGCTTCGCTTTAAGCTGTTGATATAAACTTTCCTGCTCTCTGTTCAGAAATAATCAGCATCGCAGCAAATACACTCTCCCTACAATTTAAAAAAAAAAAAGAGGGGAGATCTGGCTTCAGATTACCCAGCGCTTTGTCCTCCTCTCTGAATAGTTTACTGCCTCTAAAGTGGCAGTTTATACTCTACGTGCCAAAAATGTCAATAAAACCGCCCTAATCGCCCGTCCAATCTGTAATAGCACCTGCTTATGGAAACACAACACGCCCCTGCAGTGTATCTGTGCAGCTGCAATGTTTCCTTTCCTATTAGAGCTGCTACTACAGTCGGAAACACGCGGGGCAAAACGAAGTCACGCATTTGGGCAGGCGCGCTTTGTTTACTGAAACGACTTCCTGCCTTTTCTTTGCTATTCATGGATTTATTGTGGATGTTGATAAAGATCAAAGGTTGACAAAGTGCGTTTTTGCAGAACTGATATGGAGGATGTGAAAGTTGGGAAACAACAGAAAAAGACTTTTTTTTCCTTTATTTCACGGTGGCGCACCTGCCTCCTAGAAATCATTGGTGTTTCTTTTAGCGTAATTTGTATTTTTTTTTCAAACTAAATTGGCGAAATCTTTAATTTGCTGAAACAGCAATTAGTCCTAATTTCTACTGAAAAAAGATCTTGCTATTTTTTTTCCTGCGGTCGTTTCAACAACAGTTTATTTGGTTTGAGAGATATAAAAAGTATAATAAATACCCTTATAAATGATAATAATTCACCAATAAGTTGGTTAATTTTCAAGAAAGTATTTTGAAGATATAGACGTTTTAGTTTGAGGGGTTTTCACTGCGCAGGTGCTGAGATTTCAGCTTGTTTTTGACATAAAGGCCTTTTCCTCCTCTTTTCCTCCAATAAAATATATTTAGCCAAAAAGAAATTAATTATTTCTAATTTAAGGAGCACCATTTACCATATTTCCCTGTGCGTAAAGTACGCATTTTAGACTTAGGCGCAAAATGATATTTTAAATTAGAGAGACTGGAGTGAGAAAAACAAAAGTAAAGACAAACGAATAATCACCTGGCTAGAATTAAGTGTGTGTGTGTGTGTGTGTGTGTGTGTGTGTGTGTGTGTGTGTGTGTGTGTGTGTGTGTGTGTGTGTGTGTGTGTGTGTGTGTGTGTGTGTGTGTGTGTACAGCAGAAAACACTGATAACAACACTCATTACGATTATTTTGGCACTGATAAATGCTTAAATATTTCCAGAGTGAATTGGAAAACAGGGGATCCCTTACCGACACATTCGTTGGCTTCTCTAACCGTGGCGCGCTGCCAGGGTCGGTCGTAGTGGAAAGGTTTGCACCTGTCGCACTCCGGTCCCGCCGTGTTGTGTTTGCACTCGCAAACCAGATTCCCCTCTCTGTCCTTGACGCACTTTGAAGCGTGCCCGTTGCACTTGCACCGTCCTCCGACCTGCAGGTCCGACACTGCGTAAAAGTAGGAATCGCGGGCTAGCTCGGAGTCGTCCTCGTTCTCGTCTCCGAACGTGTGAAGCCGGCTGAAGATCACCTTGATGTCCGTGGCTGTCACCCAGTCCTGAAGCACCGGAGAGTTATCAAAGTCGTGTGCCGACGGTCTGCCGTCCAGCGTGCTGAAGGCTATGAGCCCACCTGTCAGCGGGTGCATGTCTGTGTGGGAGTCCGTGCAGATCGCCTCTTGCTCGTTCTGCTTCGTAATTGCTGCCCTGTTCTGCCGGTTGTACATCTTCTTGCACTGAGTGGAATAAAACTGAAAAGGTACCCACGATTTGCCATAGTCCATGGACTTGTAGATCGCCATGGACTCGGGTCTGGGCGAGCAGAACTGCAGGCTCACATAGGTGACCTCAAACTTTTTACCCAAGGACAAGGTGAGAGTGACGTTCTGCGGATACTGCACGTAGTTTTCAGACTGCCAGCAGGTGAGGTTGTGAGGGTTGTTGAGGTCTGTCAAATAGGCAGGTGGATGGGACTTTTTGGGATCTCCGGAGTCGCACGTGTGACAGTCCCTACTCCTCTCCTCTCCTTTTTCGGTCACCACGCAGTAGCGGGCGGCCGGAGTGCCGCAGGTGCTGGACACGCGCACGTCCTTCCCAAAAGCAGAGTTGACAAAGTCGGGGATGCATCTCCGAGGATTCCCGTTCTCGTCATAGCACGGGTCCGGAGGGGAAGACTGTGCAGCAAACATGCTGAACCCGTATCCCCCAAAGACACATTTGGTAAGCGCAGAAACTGTCACCAAGGTGACCCAAACCTCCAAAATCCTTTGCATTGTAATCCGTGAGTCGTAGGGGGTGGGTTTGCGCTGAAATACGACGAGGACAAGATAATCAGTTAGCAGCGCTGCAGTCAGGTATTAAGAAGAAAACAAGACAGCTATTAAACAATAAATAACGCTCACGAGGAAATTAGAGAGTGGGTTAGGACGCAAACAAATGCATGAAAAGAAATAAATGTGTATAAAATATTCTTACAGGGCCAAGAAAACTCCACCTAGACCACTACCTCCAAATATACAGCTCAGCCTGAAAGTGCAGGAGAACTCCAAAGAATTTGGAGAAACAGCCTATCCGATTTAATCCGCAACTACTGCTATAGTTATACTTCCCCCCCTCTTTAAAAAACCCAGAATAAAACCAAGATATGGCAAATGCCCAGCTGGCTCTGACCCTCCTTCTGCCTCTGCCTGTCCACTCAGTCACACCTCTGCCCACCTCTATCTCCTTCTGTCCCATTCCCTCTCTGTTATAATAGAAAAAAGGGGGCTCCGCTCATTCAGTCAGGAGTCGGAGCTTTTTTTTTTTCTTTTTTCTTTTTTAATGTCTCGACGTCGGAGATGGAGCAGCGACATCGTCCGACATATTACGTGAACTACAAGCTTAAAAAGCAAACTCGAAATGAAACTTAAGTCATGCAGTCATTTGATTTTTTCAGCTACCTCTCTCTCTTTAATCAACAGTGTATGTATGTGTTATTTAACTAAGATACAATAATAAAAAAAACACGTCTAAGATACCATCAATGACCACCGTGGTTTCATCGCTGGTCTTTAAACCACATCCTTATCTTCACGCACAGGAAATCAGCTGCACGTTTGCAGCCCCAGTAAGCTGCAAGTAGCAAGACACAACCTTCCTTTTCATGTCGTTATTGTCTAATGTGCCAGCAAGGGAGTGATGCAACATTGCCTAACAGGCACACTGTACATTAAAAAAAATCATCTGAACTGTCGTCTCAATGAGATATATAATGAAATATTACATATAAACAGCTTAAAGCCATCTTTTTTTTTTATCATAGGTTAACTTTTGTTAACCTTGTCTTCAGTTTTAATTGGGATTGTTATTTTTGGATTCCATTTATTTTATTTATTTGAACAAGGTTGTAAAGTCAGATAAAGTAAGTGTTGTGAAAATATGAACGAGTACTTAGAATGTCTTGATAAATGCTCAGTCATCCAGGTATAACGAAATCCTTTGAAGGGAAAGAGCATCTTTGAATCAAGGAGGGGGGCTAAGGATACGTCTTTCACCATCTTACAAAGCTGTGATTGGAGCCATTCCCCATCTCTCTGTAAATTGTACGCACCATGACAATTTAGATATTGAAAATGACCTCATGGCCCATCATTCCCCAGTTGGGGAAACCTCTGGTGTTGGAAACTGAAGGAGTCACACACAAGTGGATGAAATGGATTAGGGATAGGGACTATAAATATATATAGTATTATATATGTGTGTGTGTGTCTTTTTTTTAACCATTGTTTATTTTTGGTAACTTGTAGATAAAATTTTACTCTGATTAATGTTTTTAGAAATTGCTGGGTTGTTGATAGGAAAGGGGAAGCTGATAAATGTTTCAGAATTGCAACACTCTTTTGGGTGTTTACGTATGCTGTGATAATGTTAGGTAAAAGAGGAAACATCACAAAACAAAAGCAAATGTAGCACATTGAGCATCACTACTGATACACAAAGCAACAATAAGTTACACTCAGCAGTTTATTTCTTACATTGTGCTAATATTGCGTTGGACTACCTTTTGTCTTCAGAGCTGCCTTAATTCTTAACGGCAGAGACTGATAAAGGTCATGGAAATATTTGCTAAAAGGGTTTGTTCTGTATTGACATGACAGCATCATGCAACTGCTGCAGATTTGCATGTGCATCATCTGTTAAAGCACATCCCAGTGGCGCTATATTGGATTGAGATCTGATGACTGTGGAGGAAAATTGTGCACCGTGGAGGAAAATTGTGCACCGTGAACTCACTGTCATGTCCAAGAAAGTTCTTTATCCTGCTGGAAGCAGCCAGAGAAGATATGAACAATGTGGTCATAAGACAGTGGATATGGTCAGCAACAATACTCAGGTATGCTGTGGTTTTACATGATGCTCCGTTGGTACACAAAGTGTGCCAAGAAAATATTCCTCCCACCATTACACCACCTGGATGGATCCATGCTTTTATGTTGTTTACTCCAAATTCTGACCATATTATTTGAATATTACAGCAGTAAGAGACTCATCAAACCAGGCAGTGTTTTTTCAGTTGACTAATTTAGGTGAGTGCATGCAAACTGTAGCCTCAGTTTCATTTTCTTAGCTATTAGGAGTGGTGCCCAGCATGGTCTTCTACCGCTGTATCCCGCTTCTCTTTGGGGAGCACCTAAAATTTGCTGTCCCCCCAGTGCCTCCCCTGACAAGACTGTCCTATGTTGGTAATACCTGTATTAAACATGAGCACAAGAGATGAAGACACCCTACAATGAGTTGAAACATGAACGTGTTAACTTAAACAGGCTATTATGGATCTCAGAAGCAATATCAACTTTAATAGCAGGAAATTAACCAGGCACATAATTATTTTCTTCTTCTTATGTTTTTAAAAAGGAAAAACAGATCAGCGACAGCTTCAGCTCACCTCTCTTTGGTTTAAGCATCTAATGGGTTTACTGTATTTGCCTGAAACCGCCAAAGCTAATTTTGCATCTAGAAGGATTCAAAATCTACTTAACTGACATCCTACCTCACTTTATCTTCCCTTTATTCTACTCACACAATGCACTAGAGGGAACTAGAGTCCTGCACTCAGGGCACAGAGAAGATGCACACATCTAGTTCCCTCTGACACTCACTGAATTATACCATGTGAACAGGCATTTACCAGTAATGGCATAAATATGTTTCCTACTAAAGGGTTTTCTTACCAGAAAGAGTAGCTAACATCTCTTGGTGTCATCAGAAAACTGACTGATCCTTTCATTTACCAGAGACTGTTCAAACTGGCCATTCGCTGCCACTTACTACCTAAAACAGCTTTCCTAACTGCTGTATGTGCACTGCTTACACTCACATAGGCCATCCAAAGAGGCTTTGGCATGCTGTGGAGTCTGTGTTCAGAAATTTATATGAAATTTGTGTGATTGATTTCTCTATGTAAAGGACTAAGAACCCCAGTTTTTATCGCCTTATCTCTGGGGACTGACACATTTGATCACAACAGTCTAGACGTTTATGGCACAATGTTGTGAACAACTTTAGTCAAATGAGGTCTGTCTTAAAAAAAGACTCCTCCTACTGCTTCAGCACAATGTCTTGTGTAAACTACTTCAGCATAAAGACTCATCAAGTTCCTGTTTTGCAGCACATGCTCTCTTAGCTGTGCAGTTGGAGGGTCTATTTTTGAAAAGCACCAACACAGGAGGATGTGGTCTCCGTATTGTTTCCCTTCGTTGGCGTTTCTCAGTTGTGGTACATCTGGGATGATCTAGGACACAGATTACAGTGCTCACTGGTAAGATTTATCTCGCTTTGCTGGTTGTCTCTAATTTTATGCGCATTAAAAACATTTAAGCATCAACTTGCATGTGCATCTCTGCTCATATCAGGCTGTCTGTAACTCGTTTTAGAACGAGCATCTATCACCCAGCTTATAAGAGACCTAACGGCAAACTTTAATTCAACCTCTGCAGATTTCCTGTTCCTCTTCTTTTGTTGAAAGCTGATGTTGATGTAACCAGGCTGTCACGCCATAAAAATACATTTGATTGGCTTAAAGTGCAGCAATCCTATTGTGTCAAGTTCCCATCAAATAATGGTATTTTTTTTTTTTTTTTGCATTGTGGCACGTCATGTTTACATGGCAGGCCTGAACAATATAACCTGAAAGCATACAATGGATTAACACCTGCTTCCTCAGTGGACAATTGATGGACTTGCTCGCTGCTAGGGGATATGCCAGGTAGCTGCTGCAAACAAATACTTCCAGCATATCCTTGTTGGTCATGTGCTATGTGCAGATGTAGTTATTTCGTGCCCTGCAGCTTTAGATTTTAAGCTTGAACTACGACTACGAAGCCACAGCGTGACTAAAAGTCATTGTCTGTGTCAGTGACTTGTTTCATGTTCCGCTTTAATTCCTGTTTTTCTGTATCCTCTGTTACGGCCGTTCCCAAGTAGAGGATGTGTGTCTCTGTGTTTGTGTGTGTCTTCATGTACACAAACAAATTACACAAAGTTTGAAATCATTACCTATAAGAAATACCGTAGGCAGCTGAAAGTAAGGGATATGTGGCTGAAACATCTCATTAGACTGGTGATGTTGGTGAAAGGTTAGCTGAGTTCATCTGACCATGGAAGCAAGCCCCTTAAAAAAATAAAAGTTCGGCGTCACCACTATGTTGCAATACTGTGAACGCTCTGCATGTCTACCCATGTCTAAAGAGAGTAGTTCCATTTTTCTTTTAAAATTTCAACTGGACTCTTTATCCACATTTCAAGCTACATATTTTTGGTTGTTGCTGAACTCTTTGGATAATTTGCTATTCAAAATAATGCCTACATATTTTACACTGGGCCTGCTGTCTAAAACAAGCTGTTGTTAATCTTCTTCCCCTTCCTTTAAGCTAATTGTCTTCTCATTGACTGCCTCTGGTAAACAAGTTTGGACAGCAGGTGGGTGGGGCTGTTGCGCCTGAGATAACCGTATAAGGGATATCCTATCTCAGTGACATCATATGAAGCTGAGACAAGAAATAAGTGCTGGAAAACACATGTTTGGAGCAGTCTGAAGCCTTGAAACGTTTTGCTCACATTATTTCATTAGGCATGCTTAATATGAGCATCGACAATATATATATAAATGACACAAGATGTTCCCTTTAATTTACACTGTGTGCCTCAGAGAGGCCTTTTCCCGTTTTGATTGGTTGAGATTAGCCCATTTTTCCAGTTACAGCTTCCTTAGAAAAAGTACCAGGGGAAATATTCCTTCTCATCCATGTCATAGGGTGTGATCTGAGTTTAAGTAAATACTGCAGCAAACCATGTCTCAGGGGAATCTGCTCATGCTGCTACCTACTTCACTGTGCGCTTTTTATTGCAGCTAAATGTGTGAACGCCCAAACCACAGGTGCATGTAAGTGAATTCCAGCAATTCTTTTTTCTTGTGCGACCATGTTTACTTCAAAGTCACACATTTGCTTGATTTAGGACTAAAGAGGCTCAAATAGGAAGTTGTCCGTTTGTAAGTCATTTCCAACTTGCTTGTGAGTCACATGAATGTGGTGTCACCAGCTGATTTTAAGAATGAAAAAGTAGAAGTTGTTGAGCTGTTTTCCACCAGCTCATCTCCGGTCCACTCCCCCAGTCTGTGACTCACTGGCATTACTAGGAAGTGCCAGTCTGCTGTGTTTTTTTACCCTGCTGTGGACACTGGTTGGACACTTGCTGTTTGCTTGTGAGAGCAAGTGTTGGTCTGGAAAGGGATAAACAATGATTGTAAAGTGTGGCCAGCACCATCAGTGGGAAGTCTGAGTGACTGAAGAGACCAGAGACCAAAAGAGACCAAAGCATCAAAGGGAGTAATTTAGCTTTTTTCTATTTGTCTGCCTCAGTAGAAGACGATGCAGACGCTGGATCAGAGCTCATGCACCGAGGATCGAATCCAGCATGTCCTCGAGCGCTGCCTCAGTCACCTGGGTGTCGACACTCCTGACACACAGCTCTGGAAAGGTAGGATTCAAAAGCAAAGCTGCTTTTAATGGTAACACCCCAGAAAATGATATCATCAGCCTAACAAACCACTATGAGGGGCGGGGGAAGACATGTTAAGACTACTGGTGGAAAAACTGTAAAACTATTTAAAATAATATTATTTAAAATATTATTTAAAATATTAAATATTTATTATTTCCAAATAATAATAATGTAATAAGACTTATACCCTCAATGAACTGGGAGCTGTAAGAGAAAAATGGGAATTGAAAGTGGTGACACACAGAATGAGCAAGTATCCGGTTATGCAAGATCCTTTTTTAAAATTTCTAACTAAAAACCCTTCATTGAAAAACAGGCAGCAAGTGAAAGTGGCGTCATCGTTTTCAAGCATCTTTCTAACTATAAGCCGAGTACCTGAACAGTCTGTTTACTGGTTGCCATCAGACTGAAACCTAAAAGGAGAAATACGCAGCTCAGTTCAGGTTTTTTAAAATTTCTCTCTGCCCTGACTAGCCGGACTGTGCATCAATCGCTGGTCTTTGGAGGAACTTGTGAAGAGAGATCCCCACAACTTCCTCATCCTTCTACAGCAAATACTGAGGAAAACAAAGGAGGTGAAAAGCCGAAACACCAACATCAATTTCTGCGCTGTTTATTGCTATAGGAGGAAAGGCAGTGGTTTCAATTCAAGTTTTTTCTTCCTCTACAGGTGCTGGAGCAGTGTCAGTATGAGCTGGTGGTGCCGCTCTCGCTCTTGTTCTCTTCCACCCTCCTGAGAGTGAGTTATTATTTACTGATCAGGACAGAAATGAGAAGGAATCCTCCCATTATCAGCTGCACAGTAAAAACATTTGTGGAACTTACATTAACACTTACTCACTCTTGCAGGCTCCTTACTTGCCAGCAAACAGTGGCGTGCTGCAGGACGCCAACCTGTTGTTCCATGGTTTCCTGTCCTGGCCCGAGCCCTGCAGTTCTGCTGCTAAACGTCTGCTTAATGTCATCCAGCAGGAGCTCCGAGCACCAGGTTGCAATGAAACTAATATGCACAGCAGTAAAATATGAAAGACATAACAATAGATACCACCAGTAGTTACTACTAGCTAAGTGTTTATACAATAATAGTGAGCGTCATTGGCAGCAAAGCCAGTTTAATAGAAACAAAAAGAAGAAGGTTGTATCCTTTAATCAGAGAAGGAGGAAGCAAACTGAGTTCAAAACAAAGCAGCTAACAGATAGTTTAGAGTTAACTCAAAGCTACTTATCAGTTTAATGTTAATCAGACTTGGTTAATCAGGTAATCAGACTTGACCAAACAATCCCAAATGGTGGTTAATTCTGCTGGTAAATGTGGAAACTTCCACCAGTAGAATTAAGTGCCACCTAATATGAATCCACTTAGTGACTGACTGCTGTTGACACTTGTTATGTATTTAGTAAAATCAGTTTATAGTTTTGTGGTACTACTTTCTGTGTAAAGTAGAGAACACCAAGTGTGGTGTATGTGCGCATTGATGTGCCTTTCCTCAAAATGGTTATTAAAGTAAGCTACTAACAACCAAAAAGGCATTGTTACTTTACCAGTTAAGTTATAAGAGAGAATATAACAACACTGAAGGTCTAATAGAGTTCATTTGGTGTTGACACATGAAAATATAGAAAACACTGGTTTGGTTAATTACCATGTGACCACATGGAGGCAGTGTCTCCCTGACAAAACCACCTCATGCATTCATACTTGTAGATCCATGTATTTGACCTTTCTCCTATTTGTTTGCTGTAGGTATTTCATTTCAAAGACTGGTAAGGACGGAGCAGGGTATTTCCCATGAGATTCACGGCTCTAAAACCATGTAAGTCCACGAAAAATGTAATGATTACAGAATGTGAGTGAAAATATTAAAAAAAGATCTGTTAAATGAGTTAAACATTGCTGATATTTCTGTGCGCACTAAACATTTGCGTGTGTGTTTGTGGGCGTTAATGTATGCAGCACGGTACTGCTGGTGAGTCCAGATGATGATGTTCCTACAGAGGTGCAGTCTGTCTCCGAGCAGCTGAGTGCCTCCCAGCATTGCAGCAGAGACGTCACCATCACTCTGATCCTGCACAGCTTTCAGGCAGCTCTGGGCACCAAACATGACCTACAGGAGCTCCACAAAGCCCTGCAGGTGACTCCTCACTGACTGTTTTGGTAACACTTTCTAATGTGACTATACTTTTCAATTGCATATTACTTAAAATCACTTACTTAAATTTGCCTACGGTATAATTATTTCTTTGCTTCCTGTGAAAATCTGACTTGCCTCCCCCTTATTCTAGCATACCGCACCTTTATTTGTAGGTAAATATTATTATATATTATATGCAATTTTACTGTATTACAGGAGAACTACATCCCTAGTTGCAAGCTGTAAATATCTAAAGGTTTTTCACAATTTTTTCCCCTTAAAGTTTTTTTTTTGTTTGTTTGTTTTCTTAATGTTTAATGTTTCTTTCAGAGTAAGCAGCCTGAGGAGCTGGACCAGATTCTGCAGTCACTGACAGAAAGCATGGAGATGGCAGCCTCTGCAGCAGATCTTGGATCAGCAAGAGAGGGAATACTCCAAAGAATGGAGAGGCTCAAAGAAAGCCTTGCTATACCTGCTCGTGCCGATGAAGGCACAGACATGGGTAGGTCAGGGAATAACATGAAATAACATGAAAGCACTATATATGAAAATGGCGCTGTTCACTTTAATCTCAGTATTTCCTCTTCTCATCAGGAGCTGTTGACATTTTCACGCTGCCCTTCCCCAAATGCCACAAATGCCACTGGGAAAATGATAACTTTGGTAACAAGCTCAGTTTAAACAGATTTATGACTAAAGCTTCCTTTAACTGAGCTACAGGATAATCTGCTAACGCTAATCCTGCTCTTTGCATCACTGCAGATGTTCTGAAACACATTCTTGGAGCTCAGAATGACATGGATTCATCAGACTGTTTCCTTAAAACCGGACTTGACGATGATGACAATAACGACACCAGCTTTGATGAGGAAGACGAACCGGAAGGAAACAAAGATCATCCTGAGTTTCAAAGTCATCGCATCTCCACCGCGTCCTCGTCCTCCAGGGACTCCGGCTATTCTCTGTCTTCCAGCTGGTCTGTGCCGTCTGGCTCATCGGGTGTGGAATCGGGCGAGGAGACAACACAGGAGGACATAGAGGAAAGACCAGACAGACAGCCCAAACCTAGAAAGAAACCAAAGAAGAAGTCTAGATCCCTCCTAGGCTTCTCTTTGCTTTTCAAGCCCTCTCGCAGTCCTAGGGTTTGCCGCCGTGTCCAGAGCATGGCCTACCACAAAGACTTTGAAAGAACTCAGTCACACCTCAAACCCTCCAAAGTTCATCCCCTTCATGAGTCCCCTGCTCCCTTGGATCCTCTTTCCCCTCAAAAGCATTTGTGCGTCCGCAGGAGACCGATCCTGAGTTGCAACGAGGAGGATCTGGTAGAAGCACCTACCCTCGTCAAGGTGGTGGTGTTTGGAGGTGACAGAGAGGCTGGAAGGCTGGCCAGAGCCTACAGCGACCTGCATCAGAAAGAGAGCAAATGTCCCCAGCTCACCAAGGTGTGCAAGCTGCAGTTTTACTTTGTTCCCACCAAAAGACAAAGTGGAAGTCCGGGAGGAGGGCACACACCAACTGAGGAGCGGATAGTAGGTTTAACCAAAACCACTACCTCTGTGGTGAGAACATCTGCCACCTCTGCATCTCAGTTTATCCCGTCTTTTATCTCCATATGTTCATAGATAGGATGGGACCACTTTTAAAGAATAATCCTTAAAACAACTTTTAATTTCATTGATCAGCTATGAATGAGTACTTTATGTGCCTGGCTCCAAAAAAAACGTCTTTTCATTGTTCATAATAAATTCGCTTTCTCTCCAGGACTTAGACGTCAAATATATAGACTGTACATTAAAGATGGATGTAGCCAGCAAATTTATTTTAGTTTTGTTTCGATACCTTTATCTGAGCGTTTTGCCTGCTTGCTGTTTGTTCAACTTTACAAAACCAACTTGATAAGAACTTCATAGCAACACTTCAAATCATCATACAATCAGCTTCTCTCTAAATAGATTCATGTCAAAATTGATACTGCGTTGCGTTAAATAAAACTTCAACAAATGATATTTTGACATCATTAATGAAGGGAGGCGAGAAGTCACTTTCTCATAGATTTCTTAAAAGTCTGGAAGAGAGGAGTCGCCCCCTGCTGGTAATTAGAACAATTTCATCAGACTGTTCCTTTATGAGTGGTTGACACTATTTCTGAACATTACCCAAAGCACTGGCTGCTGAGTTCGCATTAATCTGATTTTGTAGACATTTTTTTAACAACCTGCCATTTCTGAAGTTTTCTCGTTATAAACTTAAAACTGATATATACACTCAATGGCCAGTTTATTAGGTGCACCTTGCTAGTACTGGGTTTACAGCTACTACTTTTAGAGATTTTTGGTCCATATTGACTTGATAGCATCAAACAGTTGCTGCAGATTTGTCGGCTGCACAACACACCGGGTAGCATTAAGCACTGAGTACTGTAAAATAACAGCCATGTTTTTATGGCTGTGCAAACAGTTTGGATAATAAAATGTCATTAATATAATTGAACAGACAACCTTACTTTTCATACAGGACTCAAATGGCCTTGCAGTGGACGACTGGACGACAGATATAGCTCACATGCTGGGTATAATGGATCCCTGGTATGAGCGAAATGTCCTCAGTCTGCTCAGCTTGTCCTCTGACGTGCTCTCTCAGGTATATTTTACTCAGGCACCATCACCTCTCAGTGTTTCATACGCCACACAGTAGAAGTCTATAAAAGTCGCTGATGTTTTTCCAATCACTATCCTTAAGTGATGAAGTTGAATTACAGGGAATAAAGAATCCAGTGTCCTTGTTTTAATTTTTCTTACAGCAAACTAGCACTAAAAGTAAGCTAGGCCTCATTTTGGACACATCCTTTGAGGTCTTGTGAGGCACTTGCTATATGAAAGGAGCAATGAAATGGCTGGAGATCATAGTGATGATCATAGTAAATCTCTCAGTTTTTCCATGTGTGGAGGACTTTTTGGAGATCTGAAAACACCTCATGAGCTGAATCAGTTTTGTGGGGACTTTTCAGTGTTTCAGAAGTTCATCCTAAAAATAGCGACCTTTTCAGTTCTCCTTATACCAGGGGCGAGTTGGGCAAAACTATTTTAATGAGCATACTTAATTTATGCGCATGCTGCCAACATAACAACATAGTTTGTTTTGTTTTTTTAAATGACTCAGGCGGCCTCTAAGGATGACAGCGTATCGCACAGCAACAGCGGTACGGAGCAGCTGCCCCTGCTGGCTGATTTGGTGCTTTATTACTGCAGACATGCAGACCAGCCTGTTCTGGTGCAGCTTTACCAGGTTGAGGTCAGAGCAGATTCATGCGCACACACACACACACACACGCAGACAGACACATACACAGGCATGCACAGGACACAATAACCATGAATACTTCCTTCCTCTGCACAGCTCACCCTGGTTGGAGGAGAGAGGAGAAGGGAAGTATTTATTCAGTCTCTGGAGCTTGGACACACGGCTGGAACCAGAGCTGTGAAGGCCATGGGTGAGTCACACTCTGAAATCAGTCTGTGATGTCTGTAATCAGACAGCAGCGACACCATTCAGGCAAACACACACTTTTGCACATGTGCGTCTAATTTTGCCTTGTGTTCTTTCTGAAGGTGCTGCCAGCAAAAGGTTTGGCATTGATGAGGAACGAGAGGCTGTCCCTCTAACACTAAGCCTTGCATACAACAAGGTATTGTTCCCACACACTCGTTTCCTGCAACACAAGCAATAAGATGATGTTTAAATTCACAGCCTGGCGTATTTCCTTAATCTGTGACTCGGCAACAGGTGGCAATCAGTGGGAGGAGCCAGTGGATCAATAAAGAAATCATGTGCACATCGATTAATCTTCACAAACAGTGGAGGACACCTCAGCAGCTCGGTGCGTGTGATTCCCATTTCTTCTTTTTTTTTTTTTATTTGTCTTGCCTATGCTTTGTTGTAAGTTAAGCTATTCAAATATTGCCTGTGCAGATTCAGCAGAGAGCCTGCAGCTCACAATGACTGAAGTCCTGAAGAGGCAGTGCTCCAAGTCCAAAAAGGGCTACAAACAGGTGAGGGTGATATTAAATGTGATGACGTGCTCACTCTCCCTTTGAAACAACCCCCCTTCCCTTCCTCACACTTCTTCTCCCTCCGGCAGCACATCTCAGTCTCAGAAGTGAAGGTGGACAAGATGCAGGTGAATGGGAGAGATCCCGGGACGACGTTTGCTGTGTGTTTGGATCAGGATGAAAAGAAGTTTATTCAAAGTGTCACCAGGTATAAAACGAAGCATCACCTCTGACTTTGGTGGCAGAAAGAATTCCTCCTGCATTTTAAAGCCTTGGAAAATAAATATACTCTGATGCGTGACTTACATGAAAGGATCAAAGCAACGTGTTAAAATTACACTGTTACAAGCAAAAGATGTGGACAGATGTTGAACTGCTGATCTTTCATATTTATAACTTGAAAAACATATCAGCTCAGTCTTTCATTTGCCCTCTTTCTTGGGACCCCTACACAAAGAAAACACTCTCACCAAACTTCAAAATACTTTAACTTCTAATAATGTCTTGGAGCATAAATTGATAACAAAAAATAAATTTAGTAATTTTATCCAGACTTCCACAAAAACCTTAGATAAAAAGCCCAAAGCTGGTGGATTTATTACAGTTTCTTTATGACCTTTCTTTTCTGTTAACAAAATACGAAAAATTCCCAAGACCCACTTTAAGCAACAGGACCAATTGGCTCATTTTAAAAGCATTTTCCAGACCTGCTTCTTCTTCTTCAGAAAGAAGGACACCAGATGAGCTGCTGCACTTTTGTATTTGTGCATTACTGTAGCATTAACAACAAAACCTTTAAGGTTTCAGCCCCAATTATGAAGCACAATAAATCAGCAGCACTTAATATACTTGATTTAAATATCAACTGAACAAAGCTGAACCAAAGTGTGCTGTATATGTTATCTTTTGTTGTTGTCAGTGCCTATATACTATTTATACGCTGTCCTTATGTATATGCTGTATATATAGTAATTAGTTCACTGTCCCTGATTTATTCCATAATTTATTCCAACGTCTTTGCACTCAGCACCATTGCACAGCTACATACAGATATGCCACACATGCTGTTATTTTCTGTTTTATGTAATCTGTTAAATGCATTGAGAGAAAATGATGGGGATGGGGGGCAAATTTCTTTCTTGTGCCTCCTTTTTCTCCGAATGTGAATCACAACCTCAGCGTCTCCGAGTCTAATGCAGTGTTGCTCTGTCTCGCCCGCAGGTGTGAGGTGTCTCTGTGCTGTAAGCCGGGAAGCGGTTTGGACTGGAGGACCTACCAACCGCTGCTGGGCCAAGTTCAGCCTCTGCACCCATCCTACTGCTCTATGCTCTGCCTCCCCATCACCTCTTTCTCGTCCTCGTATCCATGACCAGCTCGGTGCCGCACTGAAGAAGAAGAAAGCTGTGGGATTCTTTCTAATGCTGGGATGTTTGAGGACAGGGACACTGTACAGCTGGTGAAAAATAAACAGACTGACAAAGAGTGACATTTTTTCATGCGTGCGCCACAATTGAGATTAAGGTGTGCCGCCTTGTTGTTAAGGAAGTGTACGCATCTTTTTCTTCTGACACACTGGCACGCTCACTGCATACTGAGGAATGTGGGTGTACTTGTCGGTGTGTTGGGGGATTTTACAGGTTCTTGTCTTACCGGCACTGTTTGTGTAGGGGTGGGTTAAAATCTGCTGTGGGTGATTTGAAAACTGATTACTTGAGTACGAATGTGTACATTTTCAAGTCAATAATGTTGTGTAATAAACTAAGTTATTTATTCTCATGTGTTGTTGGTTTTTTAAACCTTCATGAGCATTTGCATTTCACTTTGTTTTTGTAGCTCATCCAACTGAAATAAAGACTACACTCATCTGTTTGGATAGTGACGTTTTGTTTCAGAATTTTATTTCCTCCAATAAGTTAATCACACCCTGCCGAGCATGCTTAAAATAGCAATGTGATGATCATCATGGCATTATGTCAGTAACAGGAAGCAGCAGGGAATATTCAGGAGGGAACTGTGTTCATACTTACTTGAAAACGCTCGCTCGGACAGAAGCTTCTGTAGTAAGCTTTGGAGAAATGCTGCACACAGAGCAGGAATGAAAGTAACAATGCTTTGCACGATGCGATGTATTTATAGCTGAGCCAGTCATCGGACAACAAAGCAGAAGTGCACTTACCTTTCACTGCAGGGTATCAGGTATTTGTACTCAGTTCAATTTTTGTCGTTTCGGTTGCTGGGCTGTTGGGGACTAGTGCTGAACTCTCTCCTCAGAGGAGAGGGCTTTTTGTGATTTGTTCTGGTTTGAGTCAGCTGTGCTAAAATTAAGCCTTCAAAAACTCTGAAGAGTGGAAAGGATGGTCGATCCCACAGGTGAGAGTTTTCATTTCTTCATGGGCATTCTCGTTTCACCAGTAAAAGCTGCAGTTTCGGAGTCTAGAGAATGCAAACAAAATGTGTGTGTGTTTTAACAGCTAAAGAGGACCTCTCCTCCACTTGGGACTCCAACTTGTGTGATGATGTCCAGGCTCTTTTCAAAGAGATGAAGAGCGAGAGTTGTTCCCGCAAAGGTATCCACTACTGAAAGTATATAAGCGCGCTGAAATCAAAGTCTGAAGTCAAAGAGCAACATAATGGATTATTAAAAACTCGTCATCATTGCTGAGAAACGTGTTTGTCTAGTAAAACAGACGCTTCCGTTAGCAGATAGTTTGCATCAACACAGGCGATCATTTTAACAGTATTGTTTAATTACTAATTATAATAAATAGATTCTAAAACTGTGATATATTTCCTTATCACTTCCTGTTTTCCTTCCCTTTGTTTACAATCTATTACACATACAGTCACTGGACACTTTATTAGGCACATGCTCCTAATACTGGGATAGACTCCTTTTCCCTGCAGAACTGCATTAATTCAACAAGCTGCTGGAAACATTCATCAGAGGTTTTAGGTGTATGTTGACGTGACAACATCACTAAGCTGCTGCAGATTTGTTGGCTGCACATCCATGATGTGACTCTCCCAGAGATGCTCTGTTTGACTGAGATCTGGTGAGAAGGCCTGAGCCTCTGATACAAAGCAGAATAGATCCATGCTTTTATGCTGTTTCATGTAAATTTTGACCCTACCACCCAAATGTTGCAGCAAAAATTAAGATTAATCAGACCAGGCAACATTTTTTCAATCTTCTGTTGTCCTGTGCAAACTGTACTGTAGCCTCAGTTTCCTGATTTTTGGTGGCAGGAGTGTCAGTCTGTTGGTGGGGCCCTGTCTGCCTACAAGGTTTAATATGTTCATATTTGCATTCAGAGATCCTCTTCACCTTGGCTGTAACTAGTGGTTATTTGAGTTATCATTGGCTTTATCAACTTGAAGCAATGTGCCCCTTCATCTCTCAATTCTGGACTCAACAAGACATTTTCCCCCAGAGAACCGTCGCTAGCTGGATATTTTCTCGTCTTCTGATCATTCTCTGGAAACTCTTGAGATGGTTTCCATGATCAGCAGTTTCTGAAATACTCAGATCATGGTACCTGACTGGCACCAACAACCATTCTGATGCTCGATTTGAACTTCAGCAGGTCATCTTGACCTTGTCCACATAATTAAATCCTTTGAGCTGCTGCCACGTGATTGGTGGATTAGATATTTCTATTAATGAGCAGATGAACACGTGTACCTAACAAAGTGGCCGGTGAGTGTAAAGTATTTACACATGACTATGTGACTCCTAAAGCTGTGATTTATAGTTTTGAGTGAGGGATACCTAATAAGGGGCTGCAGAGCTTAGTTATTTTAAGCTAATTAGCTAATAGTAGTGGTATCAACCTTCCACCCTCTTCACACACAGTGGGATAATTTAGCTGCTAAAATAGATAGTCACACTTATCTGAGACAATGCAAGCAAACTACTGTCTGCCTGATTTGCAGGAATGCTGGTATGGAACCTCCAAAGGAAGGTGGAAGTCAATCCTTCCTGCAGCCTTTCAATAATCTCAATTCTGGTCCAAAAGCTGGAGAAGACGTTAACAACAGTTTCCAAGGTTTGTCCTTCATCAAGTCTAGTCAAAATCAAGTTGTGCAGTTGTGCAAAAGCTGTGCATTTAAAGACTTTCTTTTCTTTACTTCTGCTTAAAAAGTACAAAATGAATTCAGATACTGAATTCTTGTTTGTCTGGGTTTTTTGGCTGGTGTAGCTCCATGAGAAAAAAACCTACATGTCTGTCAACCCAGTGCTGCACACGCTCTACTATGTAGTCATTCAGGTAAGACGCACTTGGCAACACACAGCTGAAAATACGATATTGTTCATGAAAACACTGCAGCAACAGCAACAAGCTGTAAATAATGTACAAATACAGGCTGAAAGGCTTTTCTGTATTTCAATGTCCAGTCAGGTGTCACAATTCCTAAAGGTCTTTATCACAAAGCGTACGAGTGTTTGGGGAAACTGCTGATACTGCCATCGCCATACTCCACTGTGGCTCTGCACACTCTGAGGAGCATCAAGATGGAAATGACTGCACCAGGTATCACATATCCTTACACGCGTGACCTCGATACTAAAATCCGCCCTCACTCTTACCAGACAAACCCTTTCCTCAACAGGATCTCTGTACCTGAAGAGAGTCATCGCAGAGCAAAATATCAAGAGTGAGCATTTTGCTGCCAGGGAAAAGTAAGCAGGCCATATTGAAAGACCTCCAGACCTGTATCAGAATGATTCAACTGTATATCGCAACATTATTGTCTCCTGCTTGTGTCCTGCAGAGTGTTTGTGCTGGCAGACCCAGCTGTGTTTTCTGTTTCACTGGAAGCTACGGTTAAAGCATACTTGGAAGTGTCACGCCGGCTCACAAACACACGGACTATGGAGAAAAGTGTGCTTTTCCGTGTGCTGGAGACAGGGTTAGGGACGACCTGCCAAAGCTCCAGACTAGCTCAAGCTCTTGAGGTAAATACATCCATGAGGGTGCTTTGGACAAAGAAACAGTAGTGATCCCCAGAGGATGAATCCCATTCATTTTCATGATCCCAGATTTATTATTTACTATGTATATAAATATAAACATAAGCTACATGAACTAATCACCCATTAGTTCAAATGGTGTATATGTATAAATCAGGTTTCATTTTCCAGGTTTCAAAAACAGAACTTTAGTTCACGCCACCTTGATTTCTATAAATATAAAAAATAACATGTAATGCTCAGAAAAATCAAATCAAATCAAGGAAAACTTAACAAAATTAACTTTTTTTGCTGTGAGTTTGAGTCCAGCACTGAAAGGATTTGTTTTCCACTGCACGGTGACACGGTGGTTAGCACTGTTACCGCACAGCAAGAAGGTCCTGAGTTCAAATCCAGTTTGTGTTTACGTGGGTTCTCTCGGGGTACTCCAGCTTCCTCCCACCATCCAAAGACATGCACTTAGTGGGGATAGGTTAATTGATTAATCTAAATTGCCCATGGGAGTGAATGTGAGTGGGAAAGGCTGTCTGTCTCTGTGCATTAGCCCTGCGACAGACTGGCGACCTGTCCAGGGTGTCCCTGCCTCTCGCCCTATGACAGCTGGAATAGGCTCCTGCGACCCTGAAAGGGAGAAGTGGAATGGATGGATGTTCCTGTGTCATTTTGTTCCCTTATTCACATCAAGCTATTCATCAAGATCTGATGTGTTCCCCTAATTTTTTTTTCCAGGTTTTAGAGGACCATGATGTGAGGCAATATTTCCAGGATGTGGTTGAAACTGTGAAGCAGAGTTTACAGCATGGTCCCGGCAGTCGTGCAGATTATCTGAAGGGGCTGAAGCAGATATACAAACACATCTTGGCTGCCTCTGAAAAAGGTCTGAGTGTAGTGTGTTATAACACAAGTTATTCTAAGTGGAGATAATAATAATAATATTTCTTATCAACTTCTCTCAGATGTATTGCATGATGAACAAGGTCCTGTGTACAGCACTACAGTGCCCTTGCCAGAGATGAACTTCCTCATGTGGACAGATGAAGAGATGCTATGTGAGCCCATCAAACAAACAAAAACTGATGCTTCATATCTATAATCTTACCACACATACAAGAAGGCTGCAGTTTTACTTGAAACTGACGTTAAATTTGTCTTTCCTTAAGGGAATCTGTTGACAGACTTTGCCCTACCTTCTGGCTCCAACTCCATTAAGGATGACAAAGAAAGGATCTCAAGAGACAGCGGGATAGTGAAGGACTTAAAGGACTCAGACGAAGCAGAGCAGCTGCCTTACACGGCTCAAAAGACACTGCGGGAACGGAGAAATGCCTTGAAGAAGTCAAAGTCTGCAGAAAAACTGAGTCTGATGGAGGAGAAGATGAAGGAAGATGTTACCGGAAACTCGCTTCTACTCAAAGAGGAGCGAAGTCACACGGCTCGAGTTGTGGTACTGGGGGATGACAGCACCCTGGGAAAGCTCACCAAGGCTTATTACATCATACGGTGAGGATCCCAAATACTGGAGTGTGTGTATGTGTGTGTGTGCATGCCCACTTTTAAATAAACTTTTCTAAAAATGTCCATACAGCAAGAAAGAGGCCAAACGTAACATGCTGACCAAGAAACTAGACCTGCAGCTGTACTACATCCCAGTCTCTGATGCAGAGGCTTCACCGAGTTCACCTGTGAGTTACACTGACACATTCAAAGCAGCTCTGACAGGTGTGAGTGTAGAGGACTACGTAACTCTTAATACTCCTCACAGGATGAGAGCAGGTTGTCTTTGGCGTCCTGTTTGGAGAGAGTGGATCCGTGGTACAGTGTCAACGTTAGCAGTCTGGGAGCTGCCATCCCGACGCTACCTGAGCTGGTAACCAACTGTAGCGATTACATCTTATTAATAATAACTATATGCAGTCCATCTAATCCTGTCCGCCCTTTGCACAGCCTTCTGTTTCCAGGAAACCGACAGAGCTGAGCCTTTACTTGTTGGACACCCTGTGTTACTACCTTCGCTGTGGGACACAGCCAGTTAACCTCCCGGTCTATTCAGTTAAGGTACAGCAGAGCTATCGTGTGTAGATATTGTGTTTTACATGCATTTAAATGTGGAAGGCAAAGAGCAAGGCTGGCTTTTCATGTGTCAAACATCGTAGCAGAATTCAGCTAAAAAGAAAATAATAATAAATAATGTCTATTTTTCTTACTTAAAGCTGGACTTGTGTCAAATCGTGTAACTGCGTGTTGAATTTGAGTTTTAGAGTTTGGACAATGAAATGTTTTCCTGCTGATATGGGGACTTAGACATTTAGTATTAGACCTCCTGTGTCATATCTTTGTTTCATAATTTCTCACATTAGTTTTATTTGTGTGTGGATCTTTGTATCATTTTCAGTGAGTTTCAGTTCTTTTTCTCTGTTTCTAATGTAGTAATATCAAAGTTCACAGCCAAAACTGACTTGGCTTGTTCATTATTCCAATAATAGATGAGGGAACAGCCAAATTTTCAAATTGTATTCTTAAGCTCCTGAACCACATAGTTCAACTCACAGAAAGGTGAACCAGTCCCTGTGTTTGCATCTGAGGGTTTTCCCCTCTCAGGGATTCACTTATGCAACAATTTCTTGTTGTTGTTGTTGTTTTTATGACTGTAACAAATTTCATGTTGATCTAATTTAAATGCTGTGTTATTTTTGGAAACTGTTTTTTTTTTTCAAGTTTTAGCATAAAATATTTTTCCTACAGTGTGTGGATAACAAATCTGAGCTAAGATGAGAGAAAATGTTTCACTTTATCCACTAGGTGGACCAAATCAGAGTACAAGAAATGTTGATCTCAGTTCATAATAACTTCACAAGCTTTTTGGTGACATGCACTGGCCAGTTTATTAGGTACAGTTTGCTGAATTCATTATTTATGAAAAAGATTCAACAAGATGCTGGAAACCTTCCTCAGAGATTTTGGTGTGTTGATCCACGATAATGTTCAGTTTTGGTGAACCCATTCTAATTCTAAAAGTATTGTGACTCTGATTGTAGATTTAGTTTCCTGTTCTTAGCTGACAAGAGCAGCGAACGGCGTGGTCTTCTGCTGCTGCAGCCCATCTGCTTCAATGTGTTGTGTGTTCAGAGATGCTTTTCTGCATGCTTCGTTTGTAAAGAGTGGCTATTTGAGTAATAATTTCATTCCCATTGGCTCAAAACAGTCTGGCCAGCAGACCAGCAGTTTCTAAAATACTCAGATCATGGTGCTCAGTTTGAACTTCAGCACGTCGTCTTGACCTACATGCCTTTATAAACATATGTGACTTGATCCTTACTGCATGCCTGAATGCACTGAGTTGCTGATTGTTTGACTCCATATTTGCATCAATAGCAGATGAACATGCGTGCCTAATAAAGTGGCAGATGGGCATCCAAATGTCTTTCCAGCTCATTCACTGTTTCCAAACAAATTCAAATGTTACAGCTTTAACTAAACTAAGTTTAGCAGTTACTTCTTCAGTGTAGAGTCCGGTAGGTGCTGTCATTCGTTTGTTCACGCTGGTTTTTGATTTGATTAAATATGCCGTGTGTTTAGATGACCCTCTCCAACTCTGATCTGGCCTCAGTGGAGGAGCTGTTTGTGTCCCACCTGGAGGCCGACATCCCAGATTTCAGACACCTTAAAGACTGGCAGCAGAGTATGTGTGCGAATCTTTCTGTGCATGTGTGTGTGGATATTGATGTAACCACGGTAACAGATGGCGACATAAACTGGCTCGTCTTTGACAGGGGAACCTTCTGTACGACAAAAGAAGTCATCGGTGGAACTCTTTGGCGTGGTTCTGTCGGTCAACTACACAAAGGTGCACCCCTTATCCTTTTACACTCATTAACACTGTCACACTTGCACACAGACTCACACTCACTGATGTTCTCAACAGGCCACTTTAAGCAAACGAGACGTTAAAGGAGAAGCATCTATGACCTGGCGTGTGGTGATTACCTCAGAGCCGGCAGCTTCAGCGTCAGGTTTGTTGTTGGTTTTCTTTTTTTGTTTGGTTTTTTTTTATCAATTGCTTTATTTCAGTGCAATAAGAATTATGTGGAGAAAAAACTGAGTCATCCTTTTCATTTTGTTTAGGGGAGAGTTACCTGGCTGCAAGGTTTGACTCTCTGAACCCCGCATACAACACAGTAAGACATTATTCTCTTCTGCCTTGGATTATTGGCTAGTTATATCTCATTATGCATGATGCAGTGGAAGTGCTTTATCCATATCTGAAGGCAACCGTTAACTGAATCTGTTAATGATAGAAAATCGAAACTCGAAACATCAGCATCAGGACAATGGAGCAACGAACACTCTGCGTGTGTCTGGACAAAGACCCTCACAGGATATACACCAATGTCCAAAAGTAATTTTATGCTTCTTCTGTTTTTACTTGTCCACTCTCGCCCTTTAAGAAAAACTAACATGCTGCATTGTTCTTTTACAGAATAGAAATCTCTCCATGCTTGGACCCGGGTTGCACCATTCGGTGTAGGTACAGCATCGGCAGCGAGCAAGAGCTGCCACTCAGCAAGTATCTGGACAAAGTCATGTCACTGCCAATCAACAGCTTCTCTGGTGTCAGCATGTGAGGGACACAGGCTGACTGCTTCACAGTCATCTTAATGTTACATTAGCAAAGCATATCCGTCCACCCATCAGTTCATTTTCTTCACCTCGCATACAGTTCAGGGTCGTGGTGGGCTAGAGCTAGAGGCAGAAGCAGGTCACCTCTACATTGCAGAGTAGAATCATCTACACTGTCTTGTGTTTAGTAACATTAATGTTAATCCCTTTGGATCCTCTTAATTTAGTAACACACGATTATTTGGATTCCATTATCTCTCTCGCTAACTGAATTCTAAATGCTTACAAATCCTGTGATAAGAGTTAACGGATACTCTACAGGAGAAAAAGTAGTTAGATTCTACTAACTAAGAATGCAGAGCAAGTCTGCATGTCGAAGTATCCCAATGCATCGATCTACCCCTGAATGTGTGAATGTTAGAGGTGTGTATGCAACAGGAAAAAAGTGCTTGTATGAACAGGCGTGATTGGTTGAATGAGGCTTGCAGTAAAATGTGCTTTGAGTGTTTGTATTAAAGCTCTACATAAGTACCTGTTCAGTTAATTTGCTTCAAAGACAAAGTACTACAAGTATCCAAGTGCTTGTTACCTGTGGCCATCTTTCAATAATAAACTTTATATTTTATAAGCTGGTCGTGGATTTTTTATGTCATAAATCAACTTAATCAGTGCAATGAAATACTACAATAATGCCATGTGGCATCCAGCAGACGAGGTTAAAGTCCCACATGCTGGGGAGGTAAAAAGAAAGAAGAAGAAAGAAACATATATGTGATTTGAACCTCTTGATGTATGTGAATTTTTAGGGTTGAATCAAGTTGAATCACCCCATGTGACACCTGTTAGAGAGCAGAGGTGTAAAAAAACAGCATGTGCTGGAGTTTGGTATTTTCTGCTTTGTGTCAAACTGCTGTACGATGCTTTCTGCGACTTGAGCCATGATCCAGGCAAACAAACACACAAGTTTCATTGCTCAAAAGAAAATAAGTCCGGAGATTCAAATCCCCCCAAAAAGGGGGTCATTTTAAAGTCAGCACTAATCACACTAACTGAAGTGGTTCTTACTGAAGATTTTTATCTTTGCACTGAGGAGACAAATATAAAATTCAAACCAGATGACCTGCTTTAATAACGTGTAATTGGACATCAAAACAGAGGAGTTGGAGCTCTCTGATCACTCTCTGATGAACTGCGCCTATCGCCTAATCGAGCTGCGACGATGCTCTCTGTAGTGCACACGGGCATCCACACCAACAGGAGGAGCTATAGTCGTGGGAATCTGCGCCCACAGGTGTGAACTCGCACTGCTGCTGCTGCTGAGCGCGTACCCGACTGCTACAGGTATCCAGAGCTCAGAGCAACAAAGGTTCAAACCCGGGAGTGCGCTGTCGGAGTCGCGGGTGGGAAATGATCGACAGAAGAGGATAAGGAACTTGGGCAGAATTTAAAAGGTAAATGTTAAAACTTTGTTTTTCTTCCTTTATAAAGTTGGCGTGACGTGGACTAGTCCTCCACATCTTGCAGGCACAGGTGCGTCCAGCCTGACGGGTGGTTTCCTGACAGTCTGTCATTTCCTCGTTTTTTTTCGTGTCAGCTTATTTCCTCAAACACAATGAAGTCGCTGTAGGGTGATCATTTGAGTCTGTCTGCTTCGCATGTGAGTGTGGATAAGTTACTATAAAAACAGATACTTTATTATTGTTGGAGCTACAGCGAAATAAACGAGGGCCAGCCCTCAACTCATTTATTAAGGGCCTCTATCGCATTAGGAACAGCACGAGGAATCATTTTATTACCCGAGAACAGAAATAAATCGCCTGGAGTCTTCAATTTATTTATTTAAACAACTCTATATGGCCAACATAATGGCAAAACATAACTAAAATGAATGTCCACATTTAATATTTCTTAAATGCTATACAAGGATAGCATGACAGGTGTTTACTTTGACTGCACAGATGTTATCTGTGAGCAAGTAATGGATTCATTTTTAAAAGACTGGACATGAATAACTTGAGCTTATTATATAATATTAAACTAAAGTGTATTTCTATCTAGTTTGGCATCCTGACAATCCTTTCTTTAAATATGTAACACACATTCTAGGGTCAACTTAAAAAAAAGCAGATCTGAAAATGTAAAACTGAGGTCAGAGGTCAAATGCGACTGATATTTCCACGCAAACTGTAATGTGATATTTAGAGTCCTCATACACCAGTATCATTTCCTGATTTTTGCCAATACAAACAAAGTCAGCAGAATCTAAAGCACACTTCTGAAGATAAAAGACATATTATGAAAGTTTGACTTTATTTGTCCTTAAAAAAGGTCAGAGGTCAAAGGAACGTAATATTTAGAATCCCTATATATCTATATGCTGTCAATATAAACAATGGCAGGAAGAAACATAGTTTTAAATAGCTTTATATAGCATTATTACCACTTTGACCTTTAGATAATTTTGCCTTTCTTTAAGGAGAGGTCAGAGGTCAAATCTTTGTATGATGATGCCTGATGCCTTTTCAGAATGTATTAGTATCAAAAGACTGAAATGTCTGCACTAACATTTTTATATTTTCTCTGTCTCTCTCAGTTTGAATCGCTCCATGTGACAGCTAGCAGGACGGACTCTAAGCTGCTCAAACATGAAGAGGATCAAGCAGATTGACATAAAGCGAGCCCTCGCTATGGCTGGAACCTTTAACTTCCTGTGCTCCTGCGCTAAAGCATGCTTGCTGCCCTTCCTCACCCTGTACTTCAGACAGCTTGGCCTGACTCCTGCCATGACGGGCATCGTCATGGGTACCAAGCACTTTATTACGCTGGTGTGGAGCCCCGCGGCGAGCCTGCTCTCCAAACACTACAACAAGAGACGAGCAGTGATCTGCGGCTCTGTCGTGTTTTCGGCAGCAGCCGCTCTGCTCCTCCTGCTCATCCCGCACACGGATATGCATGCATGGACTTGTAACGCCTCGGATCCGCATGTCGGCCCACCCCAAAATCCATCTGATGTATTGTCAGTGAACATCACTGGACCTGTAACATCCCATCCAAAACCTCATGTTTCCCAGTCGCTTGTCACTCATCTTCCTGATGCTGATAGGAAAGCTCCTGTTATTACAAATGAAACTTCACCTCATCATCATCACCATCACAATCACAGTCACACCACTGAATCTCCTCTTCTTTATGCGCCACAAAAGAATGAATCAAAGGTGCTTGAAAGTTCCAGCAGCTCTTTGGCAACTCCGGTCAGAAACAAGAGGTCTGAGCTGAAATCAGAGCAGCAAACGGGGGAGAAAAAGGATGAGAGTTCTTTGGGCTTCCTGGGCAGCCTAAAGGTGATGGACACTCAGCATCAGCTCTTCTTCTTGATACTCATCATCATGTGTGTGTGGGAGGTGGCATCCGCACCCTTGGAGTGGAATGTAGACGACGGCCTCTACGAATATTTAGATTTCGCGGATGCCTCGGACCGCTACAGCAGCACCAGGGTGTGGGGTGTACTTGGAGCAGCATGCGGGGTTGGGGTAACCGGCCTGCTGGTGAGCCGACTGGCATGCCTCATAGCTGCTCAGACCTCAAGGAGTGTGGTGCATTTCTACTGCTATGCCAGCCTGGCATTTCTGGTCCTGCCCCTGGCCATGTCCCTCCCTCTCTACCTGAACAAGAAGCGAAACAGGACCAGCGGGCTCCTGAAAGCCCTGCAACTGGTGCGCGGCTCCCCACAGGCTGTGCTCTGCGTCTTCACCACCCTGCTGGTCGGGGTGGCGAACTCGGCCATCGACAACTTCCTCCTGTGGCAGATGCAGGATCGCGGAAGCAGTGAGCTGCACATGGGACTATCTCTTGCCCTCGCTCTGCTCTCGCAGGCCGCCTTCCCTCTGATGGCTGGCCGAGTCTCCAGGCTGCTCGGCCCTAGGAGGATGCTCGCAGTTGGAGCCGCGAGTCTCGGCCTGCAGTGCTTCTACTACTCCTTCCTCTGGGGAGCGTGGGCTGCACTGCCTGCTCAGGTGCTGAGTTGTTTCAGCAGCGGAGCTCTCTGGTGGGCCGTGAAGCTCCAGTGTGAGGACATCGCCACACCAGGGGCTGAGAGGAGCGTCAGGAGGGTCTACAAGTCCCTCTCTATTCATCTGGGTAGTGCACTGGGGAGTTTGGCTGGAGGGTTTGTGGCCCAAAGCATCGGGCTCACATGGATGTTCAGAGGACTGGCGATGGTTTTGATGGTGTGGTGTGTGTGCCTGCCCCTGCTCCAGTGGAAAGCCCCCCACCACCGCAGGATTAACTATTCCCGCCTGCTGGCAGCGGACGCAAGCGAGGCCAGTGACTCCGAGTCAGAACAGGAGAGAGACTGGCTTGATAAAGCAATGGAAAATGACAAAAGCAACAACAACAGTGCAAGGAAGGTAAACCACTAAAACCTCCAGACGGTGAAAATACTAAAAGGAGCATAAAGCAATTCTGTGAATAAGAAGAATAAATTCACTGTCACATAATAAATGAATCAGATTTTGCTATTAATATGGAAATGGGAGTCATCGTTCCCTTCGAGCTCTGCAGCCTTGCTTAAAGATATGTCACTCTTCATCACCAAGTTGCACAGTCCAGATGGGGATGATTAATTTCCCACCCTGACAGGATTCATTACAATCAAAAGTGTTGACTTTTCCTTCTCATTACTTTTCCATCAGAATTAAATGTTACGTCATCCAGTCTGTCCCTCCATTTTTTATTTTATTTTCTTTTATGTACATTTGCATAAGCGGTTATTGTTTTCTAAAGCAAAGAAGGCAGCAGGATTACAGCCGAGCAAATCAATTACTCAGTGCCGCCGGGCAGCTTAAACAGCCTGAGGTATTGTGTTAATGGAAGCATGGAAGCTTCTCTCATGGTGTATAAACACAAGACGTGTGCAAAAGGTGAGGCCAAACTGTTGCACCACCACACCCGAACCTGCTGTTAATCAGCTGGAGGAGTCGCAGCTGACTGCTCTCACTTATCAGCTTTGTGTCTCCCTCTGGGCTCTAAACTCTGAACTGAAGATATAGATGAAGCAAGATGAAAATCTTTGTTTATGTGTATTGAACTGGGGTAACTTGAGCACATTCAGAATGTCTTGTGCAAAAATGACTTGAGTTGTACAGCCCTGAGCTGCGACGACAGTCAGAAGACACCTGTTTAAAATTTTATTTGTCTAATTTATATTTCTGCTCATGTCAGATGTTCTCTCTCCATAAAAGATGGATTTAGACTGTGAAACCTTAAATCTGCATTTCTTGCACTGACCAGCAGGGGGCAAATGCTACGTTTGGAGAAAGGACTCCAATTACATAGAAGTCTATATGAAAGAGAACCTATTTCTGAACCAATTTATCATAAATGCTTTTCCAATGAGTTTATGGTCTCAATTCTGAGCATCAAGTGTTCTTATTTTGTAAATTTTGGTCCAGTTTAGAGTTTAATAGACAATAAATGAGAGTATACTATAGGACGGGGTGGGCAACTACAGGCCCCGAGGGCCGGTGTCCTGCAGGTTTTAGATGTGTCCTTGATCCAACACAGCTGATTCAAATGGCTAAATTACCTCCTCTACATGTCTTGAAGTTCTCCAGCCGCCTGGTAATGAACTAATCATGTGATTCAGGTGTGTTGACCCAGGGTGAGATCTAAAACTTGCAGGACACCGGCTCTCGAGGCCTGGAGTTGCCCACCGCTGCTATAGGACATGGCTTCACAAGTACAAGTGTAACTTCATAGAGTCCTCAGTCAGATTCAACGTTGCTCAAGATGGCTATGGCATAAACTGCTGAACTAAAAGCTTTAAAAACCAGTCAGTGGAGTAACACTGGTTAAGTCCATCTTTTGTATACAGTCTGTGGGAATGCTGTAAGTCACAGGTGTCGAACTCCAGGCCTCGAGGGCCGGTGTCCTGCAGGTTTAGATGTGTCCTTGATCCAACACAGCTGATTCAAAAGGCAAAATGACCTCCACAACATGTCTTGAAGTTCTCCAGAGGCCTGGTAATGAACTAATTATTTGATTCAGGTGTGTTGACCCAGGGTGGTATCTAAAACCTGCAGGACACCGGCTCTCGAGGCCTGGAGTTCGACACCTCTGCTGTAAGTGGAAAAAAATCCCAAAACGTTTTGTCTCCAAATGAAAACTGTGAAATCTGATATTTTACCTCCGGTTTTGTCTTCACTTAAAAGTGCTAAACATTTAATTTCTATGCAGTGAAGTAGCATTGATCTAAGGGCTCCATAAGATTATTATAGTTACAGGGTTGTTGTTTTTTTGTTTTTTTTTAATGGTATATAAAAGAAATGATTGTGATGTGTTTGGGGGGTTTGAATAATTATATTGCTACTTACTTTGCATGACCTGAAAGCCAAAGTAGATAGTAAAAACTTGAATGTGCGACACATTTTGAGCCAGTTTTAGAAACAGTGTTCACTCTGTCGGGCTTACAGATGTTCTTGCCTTGTCATATAACATGAATGGCAGTCATTTTCCTTCATGTGCTTCTGGGCTTGTGGCAACAAATGTGTGAAGTGTCTGGCTGGCTTCGTGGCTGTGGGACATGGCTATCTATGGCACAGTGGCAGCTCTAGTGTGCGGGCAGACGCATGCTGCACTCCCCGAACATCTGGCCTGCTGCCTCGAGGGCCCGCCTGCGTGAAATCGAGTTCTCTCCACTTTGTCGAGAGCTGAACTCAGTCAGGCTAGATGAAAAATTCATGATGATAGACAGCTGGATTCTCCTGTGGAGAGTGCTACTGTTGTGGTTACAGTGGAGGAAACCATTAAAACGGAAGAAGTCTGTTTAACCTTTGTTGTCTTTTGTTGTTTTAAAATGAGGATACCTTTGTGCCTTTGCCTAACATCCAGTGAACCTGTGTAGAGATTTTTTTTTATGACCACCATAGTAATCCACACTGAGATAGACTGCCATTGACGCTGATGATGATGGTTCTCTGAGAGTGGAACCATGAGAGGTATACCTGAACTTTTTGAGGGAAGGATTTGAAAGTTTGACTAAAATGTCTCCGTTCATTGATCTCCATGAATTCTGATTCAGACTTTTGTGCTCCTCTGAAGGTGAAGTGAAGGGAAGTCGGTTCAGTTTTGGATTTAAAAAAGCAGAACTTGCTTATAAAGAGATTTCATTCCCCAACTTTGGGAAAGAGTACATTCATGACAAGCACTGCTGTCTATAAATATCACCTGGCATGGCTTTAGGCTCCTTATAATCTGACATCCTTTAAGATCTTAATGTGACTCAGAGTGAAAGAACAAATTTAGTTTGGAGCATTTTTTTTTCTCTCTTGATGGATTTAATTATAATTTTCCACATTCTCCCACTTTGCACTCATTGCTTTGCTCCTGCCAGTCAGTAGGTGGAGCCTCGGAGCTCGCATGAGGTGCAACAGCTTTCTTTTTTCCATGCTCAGAGATCCACAGCTGTAGGACTGGATGGACTCAGCATCAGCTGGCAGCTGTCCTCTCTTTGTGTTTCCTCACACGTTTGGGCAATGCTGCATGGACCTGGGGGACACCTTTTAATATTCATTTTAAGCTTGTGCGAGAATCTCCTTTGAATTTCCTCTGCAGACAAAGAAGAAGAAGTGTCTTTTTTTTTTCTTTTTAAGAAAAATGGAAAAAGAGAGAAAATCCTCTCAAGTGTGCGGCGCTCTGGAAGACACGCAGGTGGATGAAGCGGCGGAAAAAGCAGGTGACTTTCTGAGCATCGTGTTTGAGTTTGCCTGTGTGCGTGTGCTGTTGCTGCGAGAAGTGATCTAGGAAGGAAGCAGACTTTTAGATCCTTGAAGATCACCACTGTGAGCATCATGTTAAAGTTGTATGTCAGCAGGGCCGTAGCCAGGGCTCCCTCGGGCTGGGGGCGGGCTATGTGTAAGAAGTTTACTAGAATAGATCAGTTATCAACATTAATCCCATCTCGTATGGACAATTAATTAAACGATGTCAACCTTTTTTATTACAATTGTTTGTCATTCCCTAATATACTCAAATTTTAAAATATAAATACACAAATGGCAATAAAAGCAAAATGAGGCAACCAGCAGCTTGGTCTGCAGCAATGTGCCTGAAAGTAATCCTTTAATTTTGTTTTGTTTTTTGTTTTTTTTTAATGAGAGCAAAAACTGTCAATCTCTTTAACTGACATATAGATTTTTTTTCTCTAAAAAAAAAAAATGAAACGCAGTGGAAGATAATCTCCACGTATTCACATTTCTGTGACACAAGAAGAGGAAAAGTGGTGCATTCAGCTGAGGCGTGCACTTTTTTTTTTACTTAAAGAATGATGCAGCTGTCTGAACTCTGCAGCCCAAACAAAGTCTCCTCGGTCAGTAGTCCCAACAGCTGTAGTTTATATGCCGACCAAAATTAGAACATTTTACTTAAAATAACATTTTACTGAATTTGTAAAAAATATATATATATTTATGGGAACATCTGTATACTGTTAGGGCTATAAGTATTTGGACAATGACACTTTTTTCTGTAATTTTATCATAATTAATCTTAAATCAAAAAGTAAAAGCTGTGATTGAAGTGTGGAATTTCAGCTTATAGTTAAGAGACCTGACAGAGGTTAGAGTTAAGTGTCAATCATATATATTTCACCCTGTAATATTCTTAATATTTATAACTGAACGATTTGTATATATTAGTGCTGTTTCTTAAATTTGTAATTTTTGTAATATATCGTATTATTTAATTAGTCTGTTACTGTCTTAGAGCAACTATAACCTACATCATTTCTTATGGATCATTAAAGTATTCTGATTGTGACCAACAAAGTTTTTCATTAATTGTTTTAGGAATAACATTTTTATGCCTTGTTCTCTGCATTCAGAGACTCAAACGTAATTAGTAATTAATGTTTTTAATGGTCCTCAGCTGGAAAAAAAGGGTGGAGTGCCCACTCCGGGTCAGGGACGAGTTCCTGCCCCAAGTGGAGGAGTTTAAGTATCTGGGGGTCTTGTTCACGAGTGATGGGAGAAGGGAGCCGGAGATCGACAGACGGATTGGTGCAGATTGTACCGGCTCTCAATTTACCGGTCGATCTACGTCCCTACCCTCACCCATGGTGACGAGCTGTGGGTAGTGACCGAAAGAATGAGATCGCGAATACAAGCGGCGGAAATGAGCTTCCTCCGAAGGGTGGCTGGCCTCTCCCTTAGAGATAGGGTGAGAAGTTCAGCCATCTGGGAGGGGCTCAGAGTAGAGCAGCTGCTCCTTCACATCGAAAGGAGCCAGCTGAGGTGGTTCAGACATCTGCCAAGGATGCCCCCTGGGCGCCTCCTGGGTGAGGTTTTCCAGGCATGCCCCACCGGGAGGAGGCCCCGGGGCAGATCCAGGACATGCTGGAGAGATTATATCTCTCGGCTGGCCTTGGAACGCCTTGGTGTTCCCCCGGACAAGCTGGGGAAGGTGGCTGGGGAGAGGGAGGTCTGGGCTTCTCTGCTTGGGCTGCTGCCCCCGCGACCCGGCCCCGGATAAGCGGAAGAAGATGGATGGATATTTTTAATAGTGGGATAAAATTTAGAACTCGTGCTTCTGTGCTGTGTTTCCTGCCTTGTGTTGCTCTGCTTGGCCTTTGCTGCAGTCACCTTCAGCTGCTGCTTGCTTGTGGGTTTTGTCACACACTTATGGACCTACAGCAACATTCAAAAGGGTAAAAAAAAAGTTACGGTTGACAGCAGCAAAAATCTGAAAGGAAACGACATCAAAGATTTTTGGATTGGGTGCTCGAGACGAGTAAACGATACAGTTTGCGTGTTGACATGAAGCTTCTGTACAAAGTGAATAATTTAAAGTGACAGGGTGAAATAAAAAGCTTCAAACAGTTTCTGACAGAAAGCTCGGAGCCAAAAAAAAATGACAAGAAAAGGAACGCATGCAGATTGCTTCAACACTAAAACACCTGCTGATAATTAATATGTAGATGAACAGCGGCGGGATTGCCATGTGGGGAGTTTTGAGGGTTTGTGTTTGTGTTGGCTCGCTGTTCAGTGTGATTGTAGTATGTTTTCACACAAGGTCGGGTAATTAAAAGCCAATCCAAGCTCTGCTGGATGACTCATCGCTCCTGGTGAGGAGTAGGAGGCTGCGGGAGCAGGGTGGGGAATGCAGTTATTCAGGGACGTGCAGAGAGTTACTTGGGGGAAGTATCCACAAAGCTCTGATCACATCGTAGCGGGAAGCTGTTTTAGACCCAAGGTGGTTTTAATTGCTTGTTTGACTATCTTGATTTTGATTTTCCTGGAGAAATTTGCCACACATGGCTTACATGTTAAAATCCATTGTTGCAATCAAGTTAAAATAAAACTGCAAGTATTCGACAAGCCAACAATCCTGACTTTGCTTTCAATGTGCACAGACAGCAACAGCTTGCATAATTAGCCTGTGATGCATGAATCAGCACCCACAATACCAAAGCTCTGCACCTGGATCTCTTGAAAAAATCCAGTTGTACACCTGTCCTGCTGCTACATTTAAATATTAGAAGTATACATAGATTAAAGTTACACATGCAAACCACACGCTGGTAATAGTAATCAGCTGTTCTTATGAAGACTGCTCATCACACTCTATGCTATGCTGGGATTTCCAGGGTAATTCAGTTAACAAAAGATACTTAAAAGGGACATATCATGCTTGTTCAGATTTTTTTTTTTTTTTCATGTACTCTACCAGAGTAGCTTTGCACAAGTCACAGTTCAAAATAATGCTTATTTATCTTAACAAGTCTGGAGGCTGTAGCCCCTCTGTTTATCCACCATCTTAAACAAACTGTGCTAGCTCTTTCTCCTCTTCTTTAAGCTAGTTTCATCTGATTGGCTGCCCCTTAAATATAAGATTTGAATATAGGTGCGCCGGACATGACCATATCAGGGGTATCTACGGTGGCCCTGAGTGGTCAAACACACTGCAGCTTAAGAAAACAGCAGCAAATAGAAAAATACTGATGACCGTCAGTGCTACACCTCAGCCTCTTAGTAGATGCACCTATGGTAAATATTTGAAAATCCTAGGTGACTTCCTTCTTGACTTATAGCATTCAGAGATGGTTTTGGGAACACAATAATGTGACAGAACAGCTGTGAAAGTGAAGGAGACTGAGACACGCTTAAAAAAAGCGGAGGATTCATCTCTATTGTGATGGAGAAAAAGAAGCCACTCATGTGTGTTTTAATACTGTAGATACATGTTTGCTGTTAGCTTGTTGCTTCATGGTCTCCACAAAAGACAATAAAGCAACAAGATTTTTGTGATATTTTTTCTCAGTGTTTTTTCTTTTTCCATTGTGTTTTATTCAATTTCTGTTGTGTTTTGTGTGATATTTGCAATATTTTATATTTGTGCTTTTGACCTCTCAGGTCTACTATAGATAACCGCTCCCAGTGACTTCATTCAGAGCCACAAGGTGAAAAAATGGGCAAAACAGAGCACTTAGGGCACTCACGGATTACATACACTGAGATCATCATATAATACTCTGGCTATGTTTAATACGAGTGCACACTTTGCAGCTATACATACATGTTTAAAAATAAGGAAAAGCGTAACGGGTCCTCTGTATGCCTTCATGTTCGGAGCTAACTATGAGTAAACTCTCCAAGGTGTATTATCAGACCCAAACAGCTGTATTCTGATCTTGTCTGTCTCTCAGCAGATGATGTCATTTCCATGGCCGACTCCACAATCACCGTCGAGGATATCGAAGGAGAGCTGTTCAGAATCGAACGAATACGAGACATTCTCGTGCGGAGAGAGTCAGAGCTGAGATACATGTAAGATCTGCCTGTTCTCCAGACCTCTTCGTGTTAGGTACATTTAAACATGCTCAGGGCATAAATCCAGACTACATCTCATTAGTTTAGTTTGTTTTTTTAGGATTTATGGTTCTCTGTCTGTTGGAGGAGGAGAGCTTTTGTAAGAGGATGAAATATTCCTCTGTTATCTCATGTGATGTTTTACTGTTTGGTCCCCTGCTGCCACATACACTACAAAACTTTAAAGTTCAGGGATCTGAATGCACCAATATACTGCTAAGATACCCTCAGGAGTCAGAGATGATGCACCACAACTGTCAACCATCAGTGACTGGAGCAGCCATGTGGATGATGGAAGTGAGGAAAACAGCCGTGCTATTTCAGGCCTTAGCAGACGAACAGCACATACACACCCACAGTTTGTTTGTTATTTTATTCGATCTTGAAAGCTGGCTTTTGTTTCTGCTGGTCTTTTCTCATTATTTTGGCGCAGCAGAGTAAGAAAGAGAGGCTAGCACTGCATAATATAGCCATATGGTGAACTTGAAAACTGAAAATAATCATTGTTGTTCTGGGTTTTGTTTTGTCTTTTGATGAAATATGTCATAAATATCATCTCTTTTCATGTTCAGCCATAACCAGAGGGTGAGAAGTGATGCACAGTCTCAATGTTCCTATCTCTCTTTTACTTTCACTCACAATTATTAAAGCCATGGTTTTACTTTTTTACTAAACATGTAGCTGGGAGTCTTGGCTTAAATACATGAAGCAGGAAAAATTGTGCAAATAACAACAGTTCTAATAAGAATCCTGTGAAAAATCTGTTAATTTACTCTGTTCATTTAATCTGCATGGTTTCATCCGTTTGACTGCATGCAGAAACCAAGCTGGTGCAATTACTTTTGTAGTAGTTCCCAGACTACTTTTAAATCAGGGTTAGCGCTCATCCTATTCCAGGAGAAGTGAAACCCAACTTGTCAGATCAATTATAGACACAAAGCCTATTTCAGATTCCCACTGATACGTATTGTGGTCAACATATGGTTCCATTTCCTAAGTAAGACGTCAAACTTTAGACGTCACTTGTTCATGTGATTTATTTGTTCATGTAATTTTACATGGAAATGAAATTGATGACACAAAGAATATTTATTATAGTTTATTTCTTTGACCTTTTAAACAACAGGTTTAGCTGTTTCCTGTGTAGAGAGCCTTTTACCCGACCTTTTATAATAATAACTGCCAATAGATAACTTTTTTATTCTACTATGTGGATAGTGTTATAACTTCAGACTTTGTCACATTAAAAATAAAATTGTACAGAACTGTGTAGAGTACTGCATAAAAGTTTTAACACAACACAAAGTAGTCATGGATTGGTCTCTCCAGAGCCCGGATCTCAGCATTATTTAAGCAGTGAAGGGTTAATCTTGACAAAGAACAGAACAAAAGGCAGCCAACATGAAAAGAAAAGCTTTCAATGTCCTTCAAGAAGTCTAGAGAATTGTTCCTGAACACTACTTAAAGACACTACAAGAAGTCTGCATAAGAAAGTTCAGGCATAACAGAGTTCAAGAATAACGGTGGTCGTACCAAATACTGACTTTCAAGCTCACCACAATTGTAGAAATTCTCTTTTTGCCTGTGTTTCCATGTAAGTTTGCACACATTTCATTTAATCACTGCACATACTTTTCCATTTTCCTAGCAAAATGTAAAGAAATGAAGGGTTGCTCAAGACTTTTGAAGAACTTAAGTTTACTTTTGCCCAATGTCAACAACTAAGCAGGTCATATAGTTATTTCTTGGCTGACTTTCCATTCTGTTGTTAATGTTTAACAGCACATCCTTTTAAGCAGTTAATATAGTTAGCTAACTATTAGAGAACAGCATTAGCAAAGAGATAATAAGATAAACGTTTTACATTCAGGGCTCCCCTTTATCTGGATAGCAAAGCTTAAAAACTAAAAAGATTAAAAGTAACAAAATTAAGTAGGTGAATCTCAAACTCAACCTTTGAAGCATAGTTCTATTATTTATCCAACACTGTTTGGGTTTATTTTGATCTCTATGTTCTCTGAGTATCTTTCCTGGGGGTTTTTTTTTTTTTGGTGGGGGGGGGGGGGGGGGTTGTACCACAGAAGTCCTCTTATAGGCAGCAAACACATCCTCGTCCTTTAGGCTCTCTGTGACATTCATACAAACTCCTGCTTTCAAGCATTTTGAATAAACATGTCGCTGTGAGCCTATGAGTCACGCTGGCATATATACAGCTGAAGTACACTGAAGTGAAACCTATTTAATTAAAGCAGCAGCTCAGAGCACATCTATTACAGTCACTTTCCTCTTTTTAACACCACTGTTATTTATAGCAGCCCACACGTATGCGCACACGCCGCCACATACACAGATAATACCCATGCAACCAGCCCCTGTTGTTTGGAAATCGCCATCAGAGTCAGAGGACAAAATGAGATGTGATACTGTTGGGTGTGATTCATTCACAGAGGGCAATGTGGTGGCGTTACTTCAGCTAATTAACCACTGTCATCTGTGGCCAAAAGCTGAGTCCAGTGGTTGTTTCTTTGATATACCCATACAATTGTCACACAAGGTGGGAATTACCACATAAAACATATTTTTTCTAAAGCCCATGTGAAGACAAGTGTAGCTTAACTGTTGTTTTACCTGAATATCAGCTTGTTTGCTGCAGATATCTAAAGTTTGGTGAAGAAATATTTTCTTTATTTGTCTTTTTTTCTCTCAGGATGGACGACATCCAGCTCTGCAAAGAAATCACAAGGCTGAAGCCGGAGTTGCAGAAGCTTGTCTCAATTCCAGGTAAATTAAAAAGTAGCCTGCGCCTCTCGACTTTAACCTGGTGACAGTGTGCTTTGAGCAGGCCCTGTGCGGTTCTTGTTTGCTCTGTCATAGTTGAAAAGATATGAGCTGTCTCCAGTAACGCAGTTCAGCGAGGACTGGAGTGAATTAAGCACATCTTCAGAACGAGCTTGCTGTCAATTAAAGAAAAATACTTTTTAAAAGAAAGGTTTTCAGGTAAAGCAACAATGAGCCTCTGGAGCCTTTTCTGTGTTCTACTTAAATTTTATTTCTTTATTGTCGAAGGAATACTCGCATTCCTCTGTTCATTAAGTTGAGATGGCAACCCAGAGAGAAAAGACAGTTGCTCTGGCAACTAAAAAGAAAAGTAGTAAAACTACCATAAAAAATTCCAAACTGTTCATTTGTTTGGAAGTGAGCAAACTTACAAATTCAGTGAAGGACGCAGTACTTATTTCCCCCGCTGAGTGCAGAAGGGCATAAGAATCTATATTCTTGGTCGACTCTTGTGGTCCCAAAAAGAAGTCAAGATGAAAATGACCCTATTCACTCACCTCACTAACATTTATAACAAGTTCGTTTCTCATCGTACTGAATACAACACGATGGGAGTAAAATAGAGGATGAAGCAGCTTTGAATTAAAGCTCAAGGCTTCTCAATGAAACTGACAGATGCTGGCACAGTGGCTACATCCATCTCTTTTTATAAAGTCTGTTGGTACACTGCACAGTGACTACAATTTCTAACAGAAGGCTTGTCTCGTGACTACTGAACAGACAAAGACAAGTCCAAAGAGGACCGGGAGAGAGAAGAGAAGCTGCTGCAGCAGATCAACAAGCTGGTGGAGACCAGAGACTTCCTTGTGGACGACGTAGAGTTTGAAAGGCTGAGGTGAGGCTAATGGATGAAAAGAACTTTGACTGAGTGCCACACTCTGGTATTCAGGGGGATTACAGAGATGAGTCAGACATAAAAAGCATCTCCTGACTTGTCTTTTAATTCTACAGTTTATTATTGATTATCGGTTCTGTTCTGTCAGAGCACTTCGGTTCACCACCTTTGCCGTGTAACAGAATCTGGACAATAATCTGATCCTTCATGTGATGTTTCCACTGACAAAAGCGCATACAGCTTTAAAGCCTTAATTAGTTATTTGTTACTTAATTCTTCATATAGCTCCACTCCTACGAAGCCCCTTTGTATATTTTCCTAATTAATGATAGCATGTCCACCATCACTCACAGATCAGCTGTCGCTTCTGATAACTAGGTTGTTATTTCGGAGAAAAATCTGCCTGTAAAAACTTAGCAGGAGCGTGACAGTCACCTCCGCTCGTTAGTTAAAGTAAATGCGAAAATATTCTGAACTGTGAGGATGCTGTGATGCCCACAGCCTGGGATTTAAAGCAAGCCTTGTGGTGTTTAACAAGATGTAATAAAAATTTTAAACCCTGTAATTCACAGTGAATAACAAGGAAATATGCTTTTTCACAGGGAGAGAGAGGAAGACAGAGAGATGGCAGCCTTCTTACAGTCCAAATTTCCCAAAGCTTTGGCTGCAAAAGGTGAGTCTAACCAGAAAGCTGGCAGTTAACAGTTAACTATTGAAGCCAGTTAAGTAACCAGTAAATCTTAATGATTGTGAACCCACTGTGGTGATTGTACTGTCATGTCCTCTCCTTTAAGCTTCAGGTGCTTCGCAAGATCGAAAGGTGGCGTTTAAATCCCAGCAGACCTCAGCGCCGCTTCTCACGAAAACCGGCCTCACGCTGCTGAAAGACTGCTGCGGCTTCACCTGCTCCGTCATGTGACTCAGAAAGCCCAGAAAGTGGGTTCTGCTCATCTGGGCGTTGAGTTTTCAGTGGGAGAAATGTTTCGTCACACATCCCAAGTGACCAGACGTTAAGACGAAAAGTGACAACAGTTGATACTATCTTCAAATGTACGTTTGTTAGTGTGTGTGTGCGTGTGTGCACATAAACAGGCTTCCTCAGTGCTTTCTTGTATCAGCTGTGTCCTTACAGGAAAGATTATATGTGTTCTGCTGTAATGTGAGTGACATGTACTGAAATAGTTTGTTTGGTGTGCTGCTGTGAAATACCGTGTATTGCAGCAGGAGAGCTTGCCGCCTTATGAATCTGCTAATGATTCCTGCTCGGTTACAGTACTTAGACGTTATTGTAGCTGCTCTGACGGTGCCATTAGCCTTTGAAGATATATTAGAAAGTGGAAATGCAGATATCTCTCTGAGAGCAAACTCTTACCAGTCTCACTTTGGCATTTGCTGTGGCGCATTGATTAATGTAATTACATTGTTATGACTGTAACTGGGCATAACTTGTTTTTTAGTAAGGAGTCATGCAGTGTTTGTTTAAAAAGAACATTTAAAAGACGAGTTTCACATGTGAGATCTGATTCATAGTAAACAACTGTGTCCACTGTTTAGTAAGTTTCATGTAACTCTTAATGTAGCATCTTGGAGTGTTGTAATAAAGATTTTTAGTGCTCTTCCTTTGTGTTTGTCCTAAATATTAGATCCACTGGTTAAAGGAGCCTCCTCCCTTCTGTAAGTGTTCGGTGATCGCTCGCTGATATTTCCCTGTGCTTCGTTTAATATGTGGTCCACGTAGTTCATGGACTCCTTCGCTGACTCCATCCAGAGACTACTCCAGCTGTGTGTAGCAGCAGTGTCAGCTCTAAAGTTCCCATTTTTAAAAGATATCATCAACACATCAGCAACATCAGACTCAGCTATAAAATCATGAGCAATTTTTAATAATAAGAATAATGTTTCATGTAATTATTAAAATAGTACATATTACATAGATAGAAAGAATGATTGATATGCATTGTTTATTAGATACAGCTTGCTAGGAGCACCTTTTGCCTTCAAAGCTGCCTGAATGACATCTATGTCCAGATCTCCAACAGAGCATTTGACTACAGTGAACTCATTGTCATGTTTAAGAAACCAGCTTGAGATGATTTGACCTTTGGGACATGATGTGTTGACTGCTGGAAGCAGTCATCAGAACATAGGAACACTGTGGTCATATAGGGATGAGCATGATCAGCAGCAATACACAGCAGCATGGATCCATGCAATGTTTTTGCAGTCATTTATTGTAAGATTTTGTAAACTCTCTCTTTTGTAAATTAAAGCCTCAATTTCTGTTTCTTAACTGATGGAAACGACACCCAGTGAGGTTTTCTGCAGCTGTGTAACATCTGCTTCAAGCTTTGACATGTTTTGCATACAGAGATGCTCTTCTGCATACCTTATTTAACATAATGTTGCCTTCCTATCAACTCGAAGCAGTCTAGCCATTCTCTTCTGACATCTGACATCAATAACACATTTTCACCCAGAGAACTGATGCTCTTTGGACAGTTTTTCTTTCACTGTGATGGTTTCTGAAATTGTCACGATTTGCTGGGCAGGACTCAAATGCAGGACTCTGAGATGTGCAAGCACAAAAGGGTTTATTTACAGCACCAGGTGAGATTTGTACATATATACAGTGAATGTGGGGAGAGGGTTCCTGGGGTTCAGAGGGAAGGTCCAGGGCTTGGGGAAAAACTCACTCACACACCTCTTCAATCAGTCTGTGATAATGAAAACACTCAATCTGAAAGGAAGGGTGAAGTAAGTACAACGATCCAACGAGGACCAACACTCCACTGAGGCCTTAAGTACTGCCTGGAGTAATCAGTAGAGATGAGCAGCAGGTGATTAGAGCGTGGGCGTGGAATCCAGGATGGCACAGACGCCGCCCTGGAGGAGAAGGTGAGCACAGCAACCAGAGCAGCAAGAACCATGACAGAAATGTTCAGTTTCTGAAGTACTCAAAGCAGCTTGTGTCGCACCAACAACCATGCCACATTCAAAGTCACTTAAATCACCTTTCGTCTCCCATTCTGATGCTCGGTTTGAACTTCAGCAGGTTAGAGTTAGACCATGTCTACATGCTTAAATCCACTGAGTTGCTGCCATGTGATAGGCTGATCAGATACTTGCATTAACACACAGCTGATCAGAGGCTCAGTGGTGAGTGGGATAAGATGTGCTGAAATATTTTTAGTTATGTATATGTGTATATGTGTGTATATTTACATGGTCAAACTAACAATTAGGTTGGTTTTCAGTATAAAGCTTATCAGATGTCACTCATATTGAATAGTTATTTTATAATCCATATAATGTTTGCACAGTTCAGTCATGTTGATTACATATTAAAAAGCTACTGTGCGTGTGCCACACTTCTGCCACACTACACGTAGTGTAATTACCAGATAACAAAACCAGCTGTTTGGTGGAAGCCATGAACATAAATATCTGACCTGCTCAAAGAAATATTTTTTCGCCATCCTGCGCTTTACTGCCATGACAACAGGATGAGAGGCTGTTGCGCGTGTCTGGTGACGAGTTGAGGTATTTCTGTTCTCTGTGATGAGGAAGAAACCAGATGGTTTCAGTTCCACATAACTTAACTCAGCTGCCCTCCTCTACACACGCACGCACACAGAAATACACACTGCGGCCACTGATGACTCATACAGTGGAGATTTATTGTGTCCAAAAGCAGAACTACTGTCACCAAAAAAATGCTTCCTGATGGACCATCCTGCTTGAATATGAATTTTCACTTCAGTTGCTGTTGTCTGCCCTGCTTTTATCTGCACCTCTCCTCCAGGCAGTCACTTTTGCAATTGCATTTTCATGACAGTTGATAAAGCTCGTTTCAGATAAACAGACCTATGTACGGATGAGCAACACTCTCCACTGCATTTCATTTGCAGGCTGAGAAGACTAATCAGGGCTCCATAGTGTGTGAACGTAGACAAGTTACTGCCAAGCCACTCTAATTAGATGCTTGTGGAAGCGCTTGTTCTCACACATAGCGCTAGATGAGACATTAAAGAGTCCCAAGAAAGGCAATATCATGCTTTGCCAATTAAAGACTTTATGCTTTCTTATTTCTTTCTTCCCTTTCTTTTAACTGCTTTGACAGTATGTTCTTCTAAATGCCCTGAATAATCCCCAGCGGTGGAGAGGAAGCACACCAATTCATGGTGCTGCCCACGCGTTTGGAGAGGCCTGCATCGCTCTGAGGCAGTTTATATTCTTTCCCTCTGGAAATCATCTCTGACATTTACTCCAGGGAAAGTAAATGAAAGATCTTTATGTGCCGGCATGTCAGGCGCTGGGAGAGGGAACCAAACAGAGCGTTATAGTGGGATGCAGACACTGTTGGCTGCAAGAGAAGGAGATGGTGGTGGGAGGGAAAACAGAGAAAAGTTATAAAAACATTGGTCACAGACACACTTTTTACAACAAGGAGTTTTAATTGCTCCTTGTGTCGTATCTGTGATTACACAGAGGGGAAAAGGCACTTTTATATAACATTTTGAACCAAATTAGCTCTAAGAAATAAAAATTTTCTTGGGTGAAACAGTCACACAGTGACTCTGAGGGCTGGTGACTGCCATCACTGTTTCTGTCTCGTAGCAGGACTGTCCTGATCTCTACAGGAGAAGAAATATAATTGTCTGTGATCACTTTTTAAAATCTTTTTATGTTCTCAGCTGATTCTTTGATTGACTTTGATGATGAAACACCACCACACTACTCTGCATTTAATCATTAGTTATTGTTAATCTCTAGCTCAATCATGTCTCCCCCCCCCCCTCACCCCCAACCAATCACAGCAGAGGGCTGCCCCTCCCTGAGCCTGGTTCTCTCTGAGGTTTAGTCTTGTCAAAAGGAAGTTTATCCTTCCCACCATGGCCAAGTGCTGGCTTGGTGCTGGGGGTTGGGAAGCGCATCTGTAACCAGAAGGTTGCCGGTTCGATCCCTGGGCTCTCTGTCCTGGTCGTTGTGTCCTTGGGCAAGACACTTTACCCTACCGCCTACTGGTGTTGGCCAGACGGGCCGATGGCACGATATCAGTTGCCTCTGTCAGTCTGCCCCAGGGCAGCTGTGGCTACAACTGTAGCTGCCTCCACCAGTGTGTGAATGTGAGAGTGAATGAATAGTGGCATTGTAAAGCGCTTTGGGTGCCTTGAAAAGCGCTATATAAATCCAATCCATTATTATTATTGTTTATAATATAAAGTGCCCTGACAGGACTGTTGTTGTAATTTGGAGCTAAATCAAACTAAATTGAATTAAATAAAATAGCTTCAGCTGTAGGCACCAAAGCCCCATGTATCTGTCGCTCTAACTCTCTGTTTTCAGGGGGAAGACAGTCAAAGGAAAATGAGTTTAAAGTCAGGTCCTTAAAGGAAAAAACAGCTATAACAGCACATTTTACACAGTGAATGAACTGATAGGCCACATCAGGGCCTAGCATAACATAACTAAGGATTACTTTGAACTCTGAATCAAGCTAACACACTTTACAAATCATAGAATAAGAGTGTTTTGGTGAGAATTTGAGTAATAGGTTCTCATTAATATTTGTGGGATGACAGAGCTCCGTACATATTCAGCAGGTTACGTGGACAAACATTACAGGAAAGTCCATGAAAGCACTTGGAGTATTCCTTAAGACTGCTTAAAGAGCTTGACTAAGATAGTTCGCACATGATTGCACATTACTGAAGATCTACTTAATAAGAAAAGATATGATTATTATTCAGTCTTTTAAAAACCATCCATCCATCCATTCGCTTCCGCTTATCCTTTTCAGGGTCGCGGGGGGCGCTGGAGCCTATCCCAGCTGTCATAGGGCGAAAGGCGGGGTACACCCTGGACAGGTCGCCAGTCTGTCGCAGGGCCAACACACAAGGACAGACAACCATTCACACTCACATTCACTCGCACATTCACACCTAGTGGCAATTTGGAATATCCAATTAACCTATCCCCACAAGCTGCATGTCTTTGGATGGTGGGAGGAAACCGAAGTACCCGGAAGGAACCCACGCAAACACGGGGAGAAAATGCAAACTCCACACAGAAAGACCCCGGCCTGATGGTGGAATTGAACTCAGGACCTTCTTGCTGTGCGGCAACAGTGCTAACCACCGTGCCACCATGCTTTCTCAAATGTTTTGAGAAAACCCTTATAGTATAGTTCTGATTTAAAAGCAAGGATCATGTCACTTGGAGAATTCAGATTAATGGAGTGGGCGTTTTCTTCTTACACTCTGAACCTTTTACTAAAATCTCAGTTTTGACTGACATGATCTCTGGAACATTTTCTAAGTGCTGATATCTAAAATACATTTCAAGAAAAGCATTAGCTGCTGTTGATGTATCAGGACACACAAAGAAATGGTCCCGATTATAATACTCCTAGAACTATCTACACCACTTGCTTTGGTGCCAACACATCATTTTAACTGCTATTAATGCAAATATCTACATTGTTTATGTAGCTACAGTGTTATATGTTACTGTATTTAGTAATTACATGCATTTGTCTCCATACTTCAGTGGTAGCATAGCAACAGTGGCTTACTACATTGCAGCATTACTGCACAGACAGATACGCTCACTCTGTGAGACTCGTGCTTAAAAGACATGGGTTTAACTGCAGTGCAATAATCACAGGCTCACCCTGTTTGACAGAGGACCAAAAAAAAGCGTCTGTCTTGTTAGACAGCGATGATCACACATGCCTTGAAGAGCAGTATGTGGGTGATCACAGAACAGATCAAAATGCAGCATGTTAATAATTACGGATAGTGTCTGTGGTTTGTTTTAATGGGCATCTGCGGGTGTAAGAGAGTAAAACTATAACCTCTGCCAGGCTGTGAGTCACCGAGTCTGAGTCATGCACCACGGTCATGGTCAAACATAACAAATGTATTACCCTGCTGTCACTCTGAGGGACATTTCTCAGTGGAAACGGTCATTTATTTCTTGGAAAACTGCAAGCTGATCTGCCTTCTGTTCCTGTGATCTTGTGTGTGACATTGTGTGTTCTGGGGTTTTTGTCCACTGTTTGCAAAGCAGGAAAAACCTGCTTGCTACACTCTTGGTATTCCCACAAGTTGTGCAGTTTGTAGTTTTTCCAGTTTTGCATGCGGGAATATTAACTGACTCCAGGTTTGTTCTGTGGCTGTTGACACAAGGTAGAGTGGATCTTTGCTTTTACATTGTTTGGGCCAGATTCTAACCCTACCATCTGAATGTTGTGGCAGAAAGAGCCTCATCAAACCAGGCAACATTTCCTAGTTTAAGTGAGCCTGTGTGAAATGTAGACTCACTTTGTCTGCATCTCTGCACCACTCATTACTTGGTTGTAACAAGCGGTTATTTGAGTTATTGTTGCCTTCCTATCAGCTCAAAGCAGCCTGACCATTGTCCTCTGACTTCTGGCATCAACAGGGCATTAGTGCTGTCACTCACTGGATATTTTCTCTTTCTCAGACCATTCTCTGTAAACCTTAGTAATGTTTGTGTGGGGAAAATCCCAGCAGATTGACAGTTTCTGAAATACTCAGACCAACACGTCTGTTACCAACAACCATGTCACGTTTAAAGTCACTTAAATCTCCTTTCTCACACATTCTGTGCTCAGTTTGGACTTCAGCAGGTCATCTCGATCACGTCTACAAACCTAAATGTATTGAGTTGCTGCCATGTGATTGGCTGACGAGATACTTGCATTAATCAAGCAGCTGAACATATGTACCCAATAAAGTGACTGGTGAATGTATATCAAAATACCTAGTATATAATATGCTGAAACTCATTATACTGACTAGCTGAGTCATCTTTGAACTATACTGTGTTTACGTCCATAGTGAAACTAAAAACGTGGAACAGACTTGTTTTCAGATGTCACTTATATTGAATTGCTGTTTTACAATCCTTCTGTTTGCAAAGTTCTGTTGTGTTGGTTATATATTAAAAAATTATTATGTGTTCAGGGGTTTTTGTTTACCGTAAGCAAAAGTGGAAAAACCTGCTTGGGGTTCCTGTTAAGCTCTTGGTATTCCCACTAGTTGTGTAGTTTGTCGTTTTTCCAGTTTTTTCTGTCAAGAATATCACCTGACCCAAAGTTTTCTTAGGGATGTGATTTACCAAGCAATTGAGTAAAATGCAAAATGTGAATATAAGTATGATACTGTGGCGTTAAATATTTAAAAAACAGTTTCAGGGAAGGACAGGAAGGATCAGGGTGTAAATTAAAACCAGGCTCTTATGATGTTTACTGATCATGCACTGGATCAAACTTTGAGTTAAAGTCTAACAGCACACCCGTGTGGCAGAGAGCTACACAAGCATGAAGAGCCTCTCCTGTCCAGGTCTGTTGTATCTTAGCTATCCAAACTCTTATAAATGCACTTTTCTGTTCAGCTTTTAGGACCCAAGGAACTGATACTGTGGTGCGATCGGTTAAGATGAGTGTTTTTTTCTCCAGCTATGGTATGTAATACCTGATGAAGACCACGTTCAGTTGAGAGCTCCAGAACAACCAAGTTGTTTGCATTTTAGTTGCATTCACCATATACCTTTTGGTGTCAGAGAAGCACATGATTGATGTTTACATACAAAACTGTCTGCACTGAGAATTAACTCTTTTTACAGTTAGAGATGGTGTGCATTGTATTTCATTTTATGTAAAAAGGTTAGGCTATATCTCTCTATCTATCATAGATAGATAGAGAGATATAGCAGAGATATTCAGCTGCATGTCAGTGGTTCGGGAGATTCTCCATTAATTATTCACAACCGTTATCCCAGCTACAGTTATTTGGATGGTCTCTGCATCAGCTGATGGAGGAATCAACCTGTGTTTTAATTCAAACTGCATTCAAATAGCAGCAGCAATGATGAACTCCCTCATTCCAACAGCTAGCAGTCCAATATTCAGGCCACAGAAATGGCTCCTCACAAAAACAACAACAACAATAACAAAGCAGATACTTCAGTTATCGCATTTACTTGTAAACATACAGCAGTGGTGCTCAGTTACATTTTGTTATCTGGCTGCTTTGTAGCATTGTCAGTCTCTCTTTTTTAAGAGCCATCCATAAGTGTAGATCAACAAGAGGGATTATTGGGGTAAATGTGTTTAAGTTCCAAAATAACAATTATGCATTCACAGAACCAGAAAATCTTATTGCTTGAAATGTAATTATCTCACTCATAAACACACACAATGTTGTGTCTCAGTCACAAGCTGCAAATCCTGTCCCCTTCTCCTCTGATGCAGTGAGCAGGTTGATAACCACGTAGGACCCAGAGGTAAAATGAGGAGGATATTAGAATAGTTTTGTTCTCTGCTGTTTTTCAGTCAGCCTCCATAGCTGAGATGATTCCTAAAACCCAGTGCAGCAAAACTACATATACAGCACATGTGACATATTTGAATGTGAAGCATTAAATTGGTCAGCTGAGATATTAAAGTCGCATGAAACTATAACTATACCATGATTTGATTTGAGCTCGCTACTAAACCCATCACCAACAGCCCACCTCAGCAAGGCTGACATTTGCTCTGTATTGTCAATGCTTGATCATTTGTGCATTATACATCCAACACGTGCATTTTCATGGCTTACTAGTGTAAAATGCAAATATAAAAACGGACAGAATTACATCAGCATGAACGTCACCACAGCTCTTACATTGAAAATGGTTAATTGTCTCTCTGTTAACTTATTTATCAAAATATTTCATTTTTAAATGATAACTATTGATATATGACACACAAAAACAAACATTTATCGACCTTTCTTAGGTGACATTTCAAGTGATCTCGGGGTGCCCTGCTGCTTATGGCTGAAATCTGACTCTAATAGAGGACCCTTACTCAGTGCTCAGACAAAACTGTGCTTCTTACACGCAGGTAAGTATTGCTAATAGAGTGGCAGCAGTGCATGCAGCAAAGAATAATGCCTGTGTGTGGCGCAGTTACGCTGTACTAACACTGGTACACTGACCATCTGATAACTGCGGGCTGCTTTCCCTTTAAAACGCATGACGCAGTTCAACTGGTGCCCCACTTTGTTGTGTGAAGCCGCAGCAGTCTGCAGGAGAGAGAGAGAGAGAGAGAGAGACAGCGGGGCCGCTTGCTGTCGCATACGGCTCGGCCCGGAGACGTCGGTGCTTCGCTGGGCCCCTCACCGCGCTCATCATGGAGTTTTTAATGGGGAATCCGTTCAGCACGCCCGTGGGACAGCGCATCGGTGAGCGCCTTTATGAGTCTTTACACTGCATAAAAAGAAAATTCTCCAGTCAGGCTCGGGCGTCTTATACCGACACCTTACATCTCCCGCAGTCACGTCCCTGCAGAGCTGCTCTGTGGACTCTTATTGTCGAGGCTTTTGTCGGGGTGATGCGTTATAATGCGATTATGTTAGAGAAATAGAAATCAAGTTAAATTCATTAGGACTGACAGAAGAACAACGGCTTATGGTTTGATTGACGCCCCTGTGAGACAATGACTTGGCAGAGGCGGGAGGAAGACGCTGAGGTGCTTCAGTTGATTGGTTGTCCCCGGCTCTGCCTTAACCTGCAAATAGCTGGGCGGGCCGCAAAGAGTGGCCGACATCCCCCTGACCCAAATCTGACGATCGTTTGGCTGTAGTCAGTGATAATGGTGGAGATCCAGAGATGCTCATTAAGATATGTAGAAGAGGAGATCTTAGTTGAAGCTGCAGTAAAAGTCTTTACACGATTTGTAATCTAAATAATATTATAATCTAAAGAAAACTTAAATATAGCCTAGTCTTGAATATAGTGAATTTAATATTTCCATCAGTTTTTTGGTCAAGTTAATTCAGTCATCTGATAAGCTGGTCTAAAGTTTAACCTCCACACAGTAAACTGATCAAAAATCCAAACAAGCCACATGCTGTTCTAGAGTCTATGGGGGCCCAGGGCAAAAATTCTCAAAGGGGCCCCTTCAACCAACATTCATCACCATTATTCTATAAATAATCCAACGCCACCACCACCAACGATCCTCTAAAGTTACAGGTAAAACACTGATCAACAAACGGCAGCGTGTTTATTTTAGCAACAGTGTCCAACACTAGGTTGACCGATTACGAAGTGTAATATTACTGTAATTACTATCTGCTACATTATATCAGCCAGCTAGCTATGCTAACAAGTCATTTACCAGTGTCCCATCACTGACTGTGGCTGTGCTAACTTGGCTGTTCTGCTAGGCTAGGTTCACTTATGTTAAAGGGCAAAGCAAACAAAAGAACTAACGTGATGATAGTGGAAGTGTCTGTCCCCCACAGTTAAGGCTAGAGTAGCAACAATTAGTTATTCAGCATTATGTTTAATTATGATCATTTTCTCCTCTTCCTCTTTTTTTCTTCTTCCTTTTCCTCACTTTGATGAGTGAGGAAAATGTGCCGTGTTCTCATGGCACATTTTGATATAGTTTAAATGTAACTCCTGACAAACCTTATTAAAAGTGCCCACTTTTTTTATCTTTTGCCAATTAAAAGTGCCAGCAAATTAATGGTTTTCATGTAATTTTAATGTTTCTAACATGAAATCTTTTTTTTCCACACAAAAATTTTAAATAGGGTGAATTAGACATTAGACACCTCGGTCACTAAGGCATATAGGCTAGTCAGTGACATTCTGGCAAACATGGAGAAATGGCATGTTGCCTGACTGTTTGCAAGTCGTTGTTGGAGGTTATGAAATTGGTTAATGTTGGGACAGTGACAAAAAAAAGTCATTGATGATGATTCTTTGTTTTCTTTTCTTTTTTCTGTCATCAAATTTAAAATGTACTGTAATTTTTCATAAGATAGTAAAATGTAAAACCCAATATTTCCAAAACTGGGTTTGCATAATATGAAAAAACACATAAAAACATTAATAAAAGACAATTAATACAGTCCTGGAATTACTACAACTTCAAGCAGACAAAAAACAAACAAAAAGCAGCTTAATGTTTTCAGAGACTGAGGTCAGCCCCGTGGTATACTGTTTAAAATATTCCAAGTCTGTATGTTTGATTATAGGGTGGCTGTAGCTCAGGGTGGCAGAGCAGGTCAGCCACTAATCAGAAGGTCGGTAGTTCGATCCCATGGCTACATGCCAAATATCCTTGGGCAAGATACTAACCCCATTTTTGCCTACTTGTGGTGGTCAGAGGGCCCGGTGGCACCAGTGTCCGGCAGCCTCGCCTCTGTCAGTGCGCCCCAGGGTGGCTGTGGCTACAATGTAGCTTGCCATCACCAGTGTGTGAATGGGTGAATGACTGAATGTAGTGTAAAGCGCTATGGGGTCCTTAGGGACTAGTAAAGCGCTATACAAATGCAGGACATTTACCATTATTGGCATCCTTTTAAGTCTTGTCACTTTTAAAGGAGGTTTTACAATTTCGGTATAAATTTCAGAATTTACAGTTTGACTGTGGCTCTATAATCAGTGTTGGGGAGTAATGGAATACATGTACCGCCGTTACGTATTTAAAATACAAAATATGAGTAACTGTATTCCGTTACAGTTACTGTTTAAAAAGTTTGTATTCAGAATACAGTTACTTTGCTGAAATAAAGGGATTACACGGTGGTATTTTACTTTCCATATGTTCGGCTATGCCCTCTCTATTTTTGGTTTCCACGCTCCAAACAAAACACGCATTAAGAGGCTCTAAAGCCTGTGTCTCAATGTCGCGGCCCATGTCACCCCTACTTGCATAATGACGTGAAGAAATATTTTTAAAAATTATTCACAAAAATGATTTAATATGAAGGCAATAGGCAGAGTGTTACAGGCATAGGCCTAAAGAATGTAGCCTCATGGGCAGTGTAGTCCGTGCTTCAGGGAGAAAGGACTGCAATACCCGTTATGTGTCTGTGAGCGAGGGAGGGAGAAAAAGGAGAGTGGAAAAATGAGCTGTCACCGAGCAGAAACGGGAGCTGGAAGCATGTAAATATAATAATAACCACTGCAGCCAAAAAGAGTGCCTGATGAGCCCAGTTGTAAGTACGCTATTAAGACTCGACTGTACACTTTGTTCGTGTTTTTCTCCGAAACAATAAGTTCCATTGGAGCAGCCTTTCAACACCTCTCTCTGTCTCTCGCTAGCAAAGTTGACCCAGACAACAAAGTAAAGCTATTTTTCGGCTACGAGCCCGACATGAACCCGACGTATTAGCCAGAGGTCCCTGTTTTATATACGCGTGGAATAGTTTTCTATACGAGATCGCTGCAAAAAGTGCAGCCTTACCTAATGTCCACCCAACTGTTACTCATTTTATATTAAGATTTAAACATCTAGTTGGTATGGCGAGTAGCCTTCAGCAATTGTAATAAATCACACATTCATGTAGTTGTAAAAAAGCATGATAATGTAATAGGTAATCCAAAGTATTCAGAATACGTTACTGTCATTGAGTAACGTAACGGAATACGTTACAAAATACATTTTGGGGCATGTATTCTGTAATCTGTCGTGGAATACATTTTAAAAGTAACCTTCCCAACACTGTCTATAATGTCTGCTCCCTATGTATTAAAAGGCACCTATTTATATTCCTATTAAAAATATGGGAGTCCTAAGGTCAGTCCCTGTGGAACGCCACACAATCACAACCTTGACATAGGAAATGAAAATAATGTTTACTAAAGGCGAATTTGTCTCTACGTTGTTACCATGTATTACTCATAAAGGAATAACAAATTCATGTATTTCTACTAATTATAATGTAACAATGAGACATGTTTCATGTTTTCACCTACTTTGCACAGAGCGTGCGACCAGCTCCAGCCTGCCATCTGAAGACTGGGAACTCAACATGGAAATCTGTGACATAATCAACAGCTCAGAGGAAGGGTGTGTGCACATTCGTTATCTGTTAGCATCAGGAACAAGCTTGTCCTCTTGAGGTTGCATGCGGCTGACTATTGAAAATGTTGTAATTACAGGCCCAAAGATGCACTCAGAGCCATTAAAAAAAGGATTGTGGGGAATAAGAACTTCAAGGAGGTTATGCTAACGCTGACTGTGAGTGTTGACTCTTTATGTTCTCATCAGATGTGTGTAGTTTGTAATTGGTAAGGCATTTCTCTGAAACTCTGTGATTTCAGGTCCTCGAGACCTGCATGAAGAACTGCGGCTACAGATTTCACATCCTGGTTACAACGCGCGATTTCATAGAAGGGTTTCTGGTGCGGTCGATTATCCCGAGGAACAACCCTCCACAAATCCTACATGACAGAGTGCTTGGCATCATACAGGTGAGGTGTGGCTCAAGGGAATAAAAGAATAAAGTTGTTGTCATTCTTTAGTGTCACATTGGTTTACTGTCTAGTCCTAATTTGTGGTTTTCTCTTGTCAAGGCGTGGGCCGATGCATTCCGCAGCTCACCCGACCTGACGGGTGTAGTATCGGTCTACGAAGACCTGCGAAGGAAAGGACTCGAGTTCCCCGCCAATCAGCTGGAAGGTTACACACCACCCGAAGCCCCGAAAAAGGTGGATACAGGGCTGGGTGACCTTTGTTTTATTGCTAACAGTTGGGTGTTGCCTATCATCCTATCATCATCTTTGGTCTTTTTTCCTGTCTGGTCATTTCTCCGCCTTTGCTTATCAGACTTTGCCTGGCAATGGGCCTGCTGTTACTACTCTGCCTGCTGTACTCCTGTCTTCCAAACCGCTCATCCCACCTCAGACCTCTGATCTAAAACTGGCCCTTGAGGGAAACAATGCCTTGACTCACAGCCAGGTGATGGGACTGGAAAGGGACTTACTCTTATTATAATTGCACTGTGCTTCTCGCTAACTGGCTTTTCTATGTTGGTTACAATAGAGTCACAGAACTCCTTTTTGTAGCTGTGCTTCTTAATTCTTTTTCGCTTCCAACCCTTATAAAATCAATATTTGCCTTCTTCTTCTTTTCATCGAGTCACCGTACCTGTGTTTATTCAGTAAGTGCTGTTGATATTCCAGGTGAAGAAGCTAAAGGCAGAGCTAGGAGTGGTGCGCAGCAACCTGACTATGATGTCAGATTTGATGAGTCAACTAGATCCAGTTACGGTAAAACAAGCAGACATGGAGCTGCTGGAGGTAAACACGCACACACACAAGCGCACACACACAAATGAAGTCACATTTAAAAACAAGCTGCGTGTGTTTTACTGCATGAATGTGTAATATTCTCTGTGAGTGTGATCCTTTCCATTAATGCTGAGTAACAGTGCCTTACCCTTAACTGATCTCCTACTTTATACGTTCTGTGTTGCATCTGGCCCTTCAACGCCCCCCCCACCCCACCCACGCATTCTTTGTCTGATTGTGTCATTAGCAGTTATACACAGTATGTAAAGAAATGCAAGACAGGATAGTGAAGATAGTCCCCAGACTCAGCGAGGAGAAGCTGATCGAAGAGTTATTAGCAACTAACGATGAAATGAACACCGCCTTCAATCGCTACCACAGGTACCTGTGCCATTCTCTCCATCGCGTCATCGTGTTTATTGGCAAAATAAAGAGAAAGGCAATATTTCAGCATGGAGTTTCTCTGCACACGATGATTTCATTCTGTCGTCGGCAGGTTTGAACGACGAATAACAAACGGTCAGAACGCAGAGCAGAAGGTAAAGAACGTGGCGGCCATTTTTGGAGTCTTTCCACACAGTAGTCATAACGGCGTGAACTGGTTAAATTGTGCTGTTTCCCTCTGTGTCTTTCAGGGCCACACCTATGTCAACTTAACAGAGCTAGACTTGAAGACTGACAGCCAATCAGAGGCTGCTTCAGTTACCAATGACAGCTCAATGAGTTTTCCAAAATCTGACAGTTTGTCCAGTCAGATGGCAAAACTTAGTAAGTACTGTACTTAGATATATTTTATCATGGCAAGCATAGGGAAAGGAATTATGCAGCGATCCCTAATTTCATGCAGAACGTGGAGACTTATTCTGCTCTTTATTTGTTCCTTTTGCGTTTCTTCTTCCAGGTACAAGTGAATCAGATGACACTTTATCACAGAAAATAAATGTGTCAACTCAACAAAGACCAAGGTACAGAAAAAACCTGCATCATAAATGTGCAACCTTTATGACATAAACAGATGTTTGCACAGCAGGGTGATGTTTTAAATTGTAGAGCTGCACCACTCACAAAAATGTCTTGTTTAAGGCAAAATTAAGTCATTAGTCTAAAGGAATCTTAAAGGAATATAGATTATTTATTAAGCACTTATTAAACTTTAAAGTAACTCTCTTAACTGATAAATACACAACTGAAATAGCTGAAAATTGATAATTAACTCAAAATAAACAGATTTCAGTTAACTAATAATTCACTGAAATCGCAGTCTGGCCTAAATAGTTAAATAAGAATTTATATAAATGGTTGCAATAATTAGCTAAAAAGCAAACCTTTGGCTTAAAAGAATGCATAATCTGTTAACAATTTCAGATAGTTAGCTATCAACAAAAGGTTTAAATAAATCACTAAAAGTGTCACGGCAAGTGCTGTGTGGCAGGCGGGATGAAGGACCCAAACGCAGGACTCAGAAACTGAAAGTTAAACTTAAGGCGCAGCTTTATTCCTGGGAAAAACTGCACATAAGAAATACACTTCACAAAAGTAAACCAAAATCTCAAACATGAAAACTAGAACTAAACCGTACAGTGGAAACTAGAAACTAGGAAACACATGCGAGAAAAACAAACCAGACTGAAAAGTAGAATATTTATGGGAACACGAAGGGAGAAACACAGCACAGAGAGGGTGTATGAAGGTTAACGACAACAAGCAGGGGGAAACTGAGGAGTAAGATACACAGGTAGGATCACGGGAGGATGGGGAACAGCAGGAAACACAGCTGGGACAAATCAGACATGAGAGAAGGGAAGGCAAAACTAGATACACTGACCAAGCACACGAGACTATCAAAGTAAAACAGGAATACGACACGGAGTCAAAGACATGAGCTTAACACTACAACATAACTGACATGGTAACAGAGGCAAGGATTACTAGACAGGAGATGTGGGACCAGTACAGGGAAAGAGAAAACATGGGGACGGAGACTGAACACAGAACAGAGACTGTCAAAATAAAACACAAAGCACACAACAGGCACAGAGACACAGACTAGACACCGAACAGAGGGAGCACCCAATCTAAACCTAAGAACTAAACTCTTAACAAGAATTAAACCAAAACATGGGATAATAATAATAATCAAAACAGCACAACAAGTGAATCAGAACATAAACCATAATACAGAATAATACCAAAACACAAGCAACTCAAAATGATCCAGAACTGTGACAAAAAGTTATAAACATTAAAATAGCTAGCTAAAGGTGGTTGAACAATTTGGCTTTTTACAACTTGAAGTAACCACCCTTGCCCTTATATGAACAAATAAATGTGAAAATAGGTTTTAAAATAAATTTTTTGTGACTATTCAAGTAAATTACGGTGATTTAATAGAATTGTTTTGTGGTGACAGTTCCCAGTCTTTCTTTTCATTTGTTCCTGAACACATGAGCCAACATTTAACTTTGTTAAAAGTAATATCGGTTACTAGATTACGTTGCAGTTAACCTATTAGTAATTTTTGCCTTTCAGAGACGGGAGCGGAGTTGTGGTGGACGGTCTTGCTCAAGCTCAGGACAGCAAACTACAAAACACTGAACCTGTAAGCAAAGATGTCTATACTGCTTGCAAGGTTTCGATTTATCGGCTACTATAACTGATTTTTTCTTTTACTTAGCTGTGACATGACCTTTAGGACCAAAAGTAAATTCAGTTATGATATTGTTAAATTTATTTTAAACAGCAAGCATATGTGAAATCCTGGGTTTTTTTGTATATGACAGAGCACCAAGTGCTGTACATAATATCTGAGCTACAGGCCTGAGTATGCGTTACTTTGTTTGAGTAACTGTTTTCCTCCTGAATGAAATCTGTCTGTACGTGAAGGATGGCAGTCCAGCTTCCACTCGCAGCTCTTCACCAAAGTTAGATTGGATGATTAAAAGGGGAATGGTGGGTGTGAATTTTAAAACGTGCCCTGGCTTTACGTTGGTTTCGCCTTTTCATACCCTCTGTCTTTTGGTTCTTTTCATACAGTTTTGATTTACTTTGCTGTGGTCTGGGTTGGGTCACTTTTTGGCTTTGGTGGTTCAGTTACTGAAATAGAGCACAAAGGTTTGCATGACCAGTTGTGGCGTCGTAAGAGCATGACACTGTTCGGTTTGCACTTTTGATATGCTGCATTGTTGTCACACCCGAAGTCTTCCTCACTGAATGCTATGTTTAGCCACATGTGATTTTTCTTTGTTGTTGTTTTTGCGGTTGACTTTCGTTTTTGTTTTCATGGCTTCGTAGCTTTGTCAACCTTGATGAAGTTTTATCCATGTAGCCAATCTGTGTCTCTTCTTTCTTTCTTAGATTCCTATCACCCAGTCCAGTGTAATGGATGATATTGAGAAATGGCTTGCTTTGGATGATGAGGTAAGTCTGAACTGGGAATGATATTCATTCATCGAATCTACTTTGCCGTATTTAAAAGTTTAAAAAAGAAAAGATGTTGGTGGACTTTGCAGATACCAATCCAAGGTATTAGAAATGTTTAGATATATCTACATAAAGGTGACTGACTATAAAAAGAAAGGACTAAGCGGGTGGGTTTAATTTGAAATTTGGTACACAGTTATCTTAAAGGATAATCAAATATACTTATTTTGTGTTTATGACACAGTATGATGACTTTGAGGACTCCGATGGTGTGACCAGTGAAGGTGAGGATCCTTACCCATATGTCCTGTTCCAAAGGAGCAGATTTTATAACCAAGTTAATACATGGGGCACACACTCTTAAACAGAAAACTTTCTTTGGTTATATTAAATGGAATATTTGCAGTGAAATACACACCCTCTTTTAGAGCTGATAGACTGTATATAAAACAATGGAGATAGTCTATATGGAAGCGTTGCCTTTGTCAAATGGCCAGCAGGTGGCAGTGTCTGCTTTCAAACAGAAGTCTGAACCTATGATCTTGGTCACTCCTTTAAATTCAGTTTCAACATGGCATGGTATGTATGCTTCAGACTGCGTTCCTGAATAAGTTGGAAATTATGAATTTTTAGTGGAACACTCCCTCAAGTCAGAGTGGACCAACATACCCATAGTTAGAAATCCAAGATAGCAGCGCTGAATTTAAACAGTAGTAAAACTCTAAATATTTGATCTGTACTGCAAATGTTGTGTACTTGTTACTCATTAAATGAGCCATAGCAGAGCGCTGATCAGGTTGCATCACTGAATGTGTTTTCTGAAAGGCTTTATAGCTAGTGATACCTGAAGGTCTCTACCTTGCTAGGAACCAATATTCTCTTTCATTGCTCTTTCTGGAATGTGCTAACTCGGGATTGACATCGCTCGTGAGTTCCAACACATGCCTAGATATTCCAGTGTATCTGGAACACGGCATTTGATCATGGCTGGCTTTGATTGACAGCTCACTACTATCAATATATCCTTGTTTTTTCAGTCAAATCCACTCTACACTCATTGCGACAGCTAAAATTCTCAGGTTAAGGCATGAAAATGGGATTGTTTTTTGTTTTCTTTTTTTGGTAGCTTTATCCATCTTTTATATGCAGTCTGTGCTGAAGCTATAGACAAAACCTATTGTCCATTCAGATTGCTGCTAAAATATTTGAGCCACTGGTGAACTGCAGTGAGCTTCTTTAATGCTTGGTAAATAGCTCCCCGTGTTACCTCTACCAAGGTAACCAAGGAGGTTAGAAGGACTTTTGTTTTTACCCCCAAATGTTTACTACTTCAAGGACTAAAAATGAAACATAAAGCACTCACATGTCTGGTCACAGCTCACTTTAACTCCAAAGTTGTGGCTTTGTTTACTCAGTGCAGGAACTTTCCTATAGATGTCTGTTAAAGTGACTCCTGCTTGCCTCCCCAGAGTTCGACAGGTTTCTGGCAGAGAGAGCGAAAGCGGCCGAGCGTCTGCCGTCCCTGAGAGCTTCCTCGCGAGACAACTCAGAGTCTTAAAGTCTCACCTAAACCTGCCAAAACTAACATTACTCATGAAGCTCTGGCGCCACCTGCTGGATAATGGAGATTTCTTATTAATGAACAGTTGAATGGCAAATGACATTGTATATGTGTACCCTGCTCTTTTGCTGGGGGGAGCAAATGTGTTTTTTAACTTAAAACTAATGTCTGCGGAAAGACCGAAGTTTTTACTTGACGTTGTTACGAGGGTTGATCCACAAGCAAACATTTGCACATTTTTTTATGGTTACATTCCTGCTGTTAAATGAGAATATTGTTACAAATTTTGCAACATAGATGATGTACTATATTGCTGTTATATATACATATATATATATATTGTTAGAGATGATGATGAGGTACAGAAATGCCCCTGTCAAAGTAGCAAACACTTGTAAGAGAAGCTCAGCCATAACTTGTGGTAATAGTTTGAGGCTTTATGTCGTTGTTGATGTCGGATGCTGAAGAAAATTTATGAGTTTTTTTCACATTCAGCTTGTCCCTATGAAGATGTTTTACTTGAAGTTTAACAACAAGTGATGACACACTGCTGTCATATTAAACTAAAAGTATTAACTGGAGATTTGTGTGTTTGCAGTCTGTCTTTTTTTAAATATGTTTATAGACTTTTTCTTGCCATTACCAAAAAAAAAAAAAAAAAAAAAATGGAGGCATAAGAACACATTATTTACAAATTTGCAAAGACTGGTCCTGTCCTTCTATATTGCCACAGGCTGTCTCTTCTAATTTTGATAGTAAATGGTAAATGGACTGGTCTGCTCTACCCAAGTAGGGGAGACCGGGGATAGTTGTAACATTTTTGACATTTCTGTCTGTAAATTGGAGCTCTTTTAAGGTAGTGGATTCAAAATGTAATGCAAAGTATTTACATGTCTCTGCTATTAAATAGTGCAGCTATTTTCTCTGCAGCACAATTACCCATTGCATGGTATGGCCTCAAACACAAAGAGTGAAATGTTACAATTAACCCCATAGTCTGGGTTAGTTGTAACATATCCTGGGGTAAAATGTAACACAATGAAATAAGGGTACTAACAAAATATTAACATGTAATCTTTGTTTATTCAACACATGAATGCACTTACATCCATTTATGTAGCTGTGTGTGTGTGTGACAGAATGCAGAAATCTAACTTTTGAACATATTCCAACCCCCCCAAAAAAGACAAATTATGGAATTTTCTGCAACTGAATATTTCATTAATTTTGGTTGGTCTTCCTTGTGTTTGGCCTCATTGGCTCAGTGGGCATTATAACCTACAACTCTTGCACCAATTTTGAACATAACAATGAAGCTGAAAAAATGTAGTTGTTCACCAGCATCGCAATTCCATTACTTTTTATCATACCTTTGTGTGGTTTGCAAAGTGCTTCAGAAAGATGAGGAAATCTGTTTCTTGCAACCATCCTGATTTATTTCCACTACCAATACTTCCTACTGGTCCATCTCTGACACAGTGGTCTGCATAATGTATGTGTGGGAACACAAACAGTGGAGGAATTGTGTTGCCAATGGCATTAACCGCATATACAAAAGCGACCAGTGAACCTCTCTCTGCTGATGTCGTTGCCCCAACTTGTTTAATATAAGTTAAAGTAATAGTGTGGTAAGTTGCAACATCTGCATTATTGTTACAACTAACCCAGACTGTTGCTGTTACAACTGACCCAGACTCCTATAGCCATGAACTAGCTAACATTACAGCCAACGGCTAAAACATTAGCACTAAAGACTTACACAGAATATATCCCCATAGACATACAAATAACATAATTTAAGTTTGATGAGTTTAACTGCAAAGCAGATGATGCTATTAGAAATTGAAATAAAGTAGAAAAACTTACTTTTTGGCATACAAATTACTTTTTTTCGTGTTAAATTGTCTGTGTTTGACAAAATGTGCTGATTTTTCACATGTGATAGCAGAACTGAGTTGGGCATGCACAGGATGAGTCACATCATTTGAAACTTAGCCCTGACTGGAGAAATTGGAAGTGTTGCAACTATCCCCGGTCTCCCCTACTCAAAGCATCTCGCACATACATTCATTCATACACATGTTCAAACTCCGATGGACGCATCAACTCAGGTCTTGAAATCTTGCACAAGGATACTTTGACATCCAGACTGCAGGAGCCAAGAAGCAACCCATCGATTGCCAGAGAAGCCGCTCTACTTCAGTGTCCACCTGGGCTGGATGTGAGGCTGGTGACAGCTGGGTACCCATATAGTACTATCACAGATTATAAAAAAATACTTAATGGTGGCAAAGGACTAGTACATTTTTATTTAAAAAACACATGCATGGTTCATTTATTGTTTGTGTTTTAGCGTGATGTGTATTCAGTCTGGATACTGAAGGCACTTTCAACACACTGAAATAAATGTGTGTGTGTGTGTGGGGGGATCTCGATCTCGGTGCCGACACTCAAAAACAAGCAATGTTTTTTTTTCTAGTTGTAACATACTGTATTGTCACATTTTTTTGCTATAAATGTACTATATTTAAAACGCAAAGTACTTCCTGTGATGTACAAAGTATTTGGAACGTACGAAACGTGACTAAAAGGAGTAAAATGTTGTTATAGTTTATATTAGACATCAGACTGTGAACTACCAAAGTGGATATCAGCCAGTTAAAAAAAAACTGTCTGCAATGCGATTGGCCCAAACAAGCCACCTGCCAGCGGCCCTGCGCTCTGATTGGTCTTCCAGACAGACGCCTACCCCTATTACGTGACGCAACCACGCTTGCTCTTTACATTGAGCCTTTCTGTGCCACGGTTCATATATCTTTAACAGCATAACGAGTTCACCGCTATGTCTCTCGGAAAAGCTGCCCGCAGTTTGGTGAGCCCGCTCCGGGGGGCTCTGCGGTGTTCGGGCCTGAGCCGCAGCTACACCGCTGCCGCTGAAGCCCGGGCGGTGCTGGAACACGAGCTGGAGACGATCCGAGCCGCGGGGACGTGGAAATCGGAGAGGATCATCACCTCCAAGCAGGGTCCTGAGATCAGCGTGGACGGCAGTCGTGGCAGTGAGTACTAGGAGTTTCCAGTTACAGCAGTTTTATAAGTGAGCAGTAGCACCCTCCTCGGTGATGGTCCTTAAACGCACCGTCCCAGGTAAGGTTTCAGTTCTGCCACGTTCTTATCTCAGCGGTGAACTTGAAGTAATCCCTGCTACTCCCTTGTTTTGCACTTCTGAAGCTATTCTCGGCGCAGCCTTTGGAAAAACATTAACCAAGAACTCGTAACAGCAAAAGTATGAGATTCAAGCTTTAAATAATTCAAAATAATTTGTAAAGTGGTCTTTATATCATCAACAGAAAGCTGTTTTGTGCTTTGTACAATGCAAAGTTCATTGTTTGACTTGTGAAGGCTCTAGCATTTAACTGCACTGCACCAGTTAATCTCTGCTTTATTTGCTATTGTTCCAGCAAAGCAGCCGATCACTGTTTATATTTCAGCATGAACCCTTGCCAGAGATTGACTCTGCTGATTTATGAATGGGCCACAGACTTTAGGTCGTGACCCCTCGTGCACCAAAACGACCCCGTTCATTTCGTGTGCCCAACAGTGCCACAGTCCCATGCATTGTTTTCTCTGTCACTCTTTGTCTTCTCTCTCTTGTCTCGTCTGTAGCCTAAAACTACAAGCAGAACTTCTACTCCCAGCTTTGACATGCTCAAAGAGGTTATTATGGGACAGTGACTCTCTCTCTTTTTTAACCTTAATTTTCCTTTTGTGCATCCAAAATTCTCTCAGGTATACTGAACTTCTGCGCCAACAACTACCTCGGGCTGTCCAGTCATCCAGAAGTGGTCCAGGCAGGAATCGATGCTCTGAAGACACACGGTGCTGGACTGAGCTCTGTCAGGTTCATCTGTGGGACGCAGGTCTGGTGCTTAAAGATCACGCATATCACCCCAAAGCTGTCTAATTCATGAGGTTAATTTTGCGTAATGCGTGATTTACAGGATCTCCACAAAAAGCTAGAGCAGAAGCTCGCTGAGTTCCACGAGAGAGAGGACTGCATCCTCTACGCCAGCTGTTTCGATGCCAATGCGGGACTTTTTGAGGTAGGTCCAAATGGATTTGAAGCTAAGGACCTCCCCCGTTACGATCAGTATAACTCTGAATTATTCTCACAACAGGTGCTGCTGGGCCCAGATGACGCAGTGCTCTCTGACGAGCTAAACCACGCCTCAATCATCGATGGCATTCGCCTGTGTCGAGCAAAGAGGCTGCGGTACAAACACATGGACCTCGGTGACCTGGAAACCAAACTCAAAGAAGCTCAGGTGCGTGGAGTAAAACATTCCTTCTTGATCCAACTCTCCTTGCAGTGTGTTAGAAGAGAGTGAAAAATGACAGCTTACTCAGAGGAGGTCACACACCGATCACCTGCGCTCTCTGTTGTCCTCAGTCGTCTCGTATGCGTCTGGTAGTGACAGATGGGGTCTTCTCTATGGATGGAGATGTGGCTCCCTTGCGAGGGATTTGTGACCTGGCTGAGCAGTACGGAGCCATGGTGTTTATAGACGAATGTCACGCCACAGGTTTCCTAGGGCCTCGGGGAAGGTGGGTAAGAAAAGACTTCAACTGAAAAATCATAAATCGGTTATTTTGCAAAATAAAATACAAAAGACCCCTAATCATAAAAGTGTAGTGCCCAAATATCATTTTTAATTTCTAAGAGAAGAGTGGATTGTTATGAACAGCCTTTTAGGGCAGTTTTTTTTTTTATTCAGTGTCTTTTTCAATATGACCACTAGGTGTCGCCAAAGCCCCGTCTTACAGTAACTACCGTGAGACTGGGCTCTTGATAAAGTTTAGCTATCTCTATTATCAAGAGGTGACGAACTAATGTTACCACTTCCCTCTGATTTGCAGAGGAACTGATGAACTCCTTGGAGTGATGGATAGAGTTCATATTATTAACTCCACTCTTGGCAAAGCGCTGGGAGGAGCAGCAGGTATGACTCCATTCTAACATGAAGGCTCTCATAACATCTTTTTATTAAGTATAAATTAGTAAAACATTGTACATTTAACACAGACATAGAAAAGAAGCATTTGTTTAGTGTAGTGCATCGGCCCACCTGACAATTCCACTTTTGATATTTACTCAAAGTTTTTCCTGTAATAAATGCGAGTGTAAAGTCCCTTTTCCATTAGTACCTACTCGATTTTCAGGGTTTTCCATTAGCTAATAATACCTGTTACCCAGGTACTGTTTTTGAAACTCCTTCTAACCGAGGTTCCAAGTGATCCGAGCAGGTACTAACAGACTTATCCAAGGTGTGATGTAGTTGTTTTGTTTTCTCTCAGGTGGTTACACAGTCGGCCCAAAGCCTCTCATTGACCTACTCAGGCAGCGCTCACGGCCCTACCTATTCTCCAACGCGCTCCCCCCTCCTGTGGTGGGCAGTGCCACACGGGCTGTGGAACTGCTGCTTGCCTCCAACGAGATTGCCCAAAGCATGACGGCCAAAACGATGCGGTATGTTTTGTTCTTACAAACAGTGGAAGTCTTCTATGTTTTTAGTGTTGTGTACATCATAAACGCCAATCGATTTATCTGTAGCAATACTAATATCATATATAGGATGTCCTGCACTTAGTGATAAGGTTTATACTGCTTACAACTGGTTTTACCAATTTGTGAGTATAATAGTTTTCTCTTTGCTGTCAAATCAGGTTCAGGAACAAGATGACGCAAGCCGGCTTCACCATTGCAGGCTCAGCTCACCCCATCTGCCCTGTGATGCTTGGCGATGCACGTTTGGCCTCTTTAATGGCTGACGATATGCTAAAACTTGGTGAGACCATAGACTGTATATAATAGATGGAATGTTAGCCATTCATTTTCAAAGAATTAATGTTCAAATTCTGGCCTCTGCCATGTTGTTGTTTTTTTTGTTTTTTTCTTTAAGTCAGACATGACCGTGTTTTGATGAATGACAACTGCTAAGTTATTGGTTTATTATGCTAGCAAGGCTGGTTAGCAAGCTCTAACCTGAGTAAGTGCTATGGCTACACAAGCTAATTAGTGCTAAGTAAGAAAGAAATTAAATACTGCTTTTACACTCATCAACTGACCACACTGACTTGCTGGACAAGCTAGAACATCCTGTTTCCCGTACAGCCATTTATCAGTAAGTCAAGGTGGCCACAAGCTTAAATTGACCTTATTACAGTTTAAAATTGTGAGTAATAAAATAATTCACCACCTGCACTGTTGTTGTGAAGGGGGAAACTACAACTAGAGACCAAAAGTAGTTTTTTGTACCAAGCTAAAAAACATGTTCATTTCTGGGAGTCTGAGGATTGACTCACTTTTGGAGAAAGCCTCAAGTGGCCGCTCAAGGAACTGCAGTTTTTTTGGCACTTCCACGTTAACTTTATTTTTTTCTTTAATGTAGATGAAACTGACTCACTTAGCAGAGAGTATGTGAATCTGCCACTGTGTTTATACAGTGTCACAGTAGTGTCTTCCCTCCACAGGAGTGTATGTGATTGGATTCTCCTACCCAGTCGTACCAAAGGGAAAAGCCAGAATCCGTGTTCAGATTTCGGCAGCACACACGGACGAAGACATCGACCACTGTGTTGACGCTTTCATCCAGACTGGCAGGAAGCACGGCGTCATCTCATGAATCGAACAAACGAGCTGGAATCAGAAGGATTCAGAAAACTGCTTGAAATTGCAGGGTCACGCTGCCTGTTACTCAAGATCCATGAATGATGGTGATGGAAATTTTAGTTATATTTGTAGGTCACTGGAGGTGAATGTTATTTTTGTGCTTGCTTAACTGATTAAAGCACTTTTGCTAAAGTGTTTGCATTGGAACAAAAAGGGCAGTTGATTAAACACTTTTCATGAGTGAGAAAATGTTTCTGAAAGGGCATTTATCCACCCCGCAAATGTGATTCTGATGACTGTGAGGATAATGGTGACACATAGTGTGCATAGATTATCAGCATGTGTGGTAAACATTAAACATCCTTCAAAGAGTAGAAGAGTTTTATTCATAAGAAAAGTCCATAATTCTCCTCTGAAGTTGAGATGCTAAATGCTAGATGTGTGATACCACTGATTTCCTTTTCGATCCCAAGTAATATTCAGGGTGGTATCGACGATACTGATCCGATACTTTGTACAAAAGCTTATTTTATTTATTGTATCTCAAATTATAGCATCATAATGATTACAGGACATCAGATTACTTGTTCTTATCACTTAATAATGCAGAGTTCATCATATAGAAATAAAAAACCTGAAGTTGTGCGCTATTTGAACACCTTGCCAGCAGCACTAAAGGGCTCCGTGAGAGACGTCTGTCTCGCCCTAGCAGCACCTGTCCCTGTCCTCCTCTTCAGTTCACCTCAGCATACGCTTGTCATATTCTGTGATATGATTTACTCTGAGGTGTTTGACAAGGTTAGTGATGTTGCCACAACCATACATGCCAACCCTCCCGATTTTTCCGGGAGAATACCGAATTTCAGTGCCCCTCCCGAAAATCTCCCGGAGCCACCATTCTCCCAAATTTTTCCCGATTTTCCACCCAGACAACAAAATTGAAAAACCATATTGCAGAATTCATAGCGGGCCCAGCCAATTCCAGTTTCCAACAATGGCGGCAGCGACTTAGTTTTAATATTACTCTTATTTCTCTTTCTGGGTTGCAAAAAAAAAAAACTTAACATATTTTCAGGTGAGAATGTAGCTGTGTAAACTTCAAATATCTGAGCCGATTGACACATCATTTTCAAACCCCCGCGGTCTTTCGCTACTCGGGTTAATATATATATTAATATTAATATATATATATATATATATATATATATATATATATATATATATATATATATATATATATATATTAATTTATATATATATATATATATATATATATTAATATATATATATATATATATTAATATTAATATATATATATATATATATAAAACTTTATAATTTAACTTTATTAATCCCTCGGGAGGGTTCCTCCGGGGTTTCACACAGCTGAATAAACGTCAAACAGAAAATGATTAAACAGAAGAGTTTACGTCAGTGCCCGGTTATATTTTAGATAGCAAGGAGCAGACGGCAGCGTTTCACTCCACCGAGGGAGCTCGTGACGTACTATGGTAAATGGCCTGTATTTGTATAGCGCTTTTACTAGTCCCCCCCCCCAGGGACCCCAAAGCGCTTTACACACCCAGTCATCCACCCATTCACACACTGGTGGAGGCAAGCTACAGTTGTAGCCACAGTTGCCACTGACAGAAGCGAGGCTGCCATATCGCACCATCGGCCCTTCTCGCCAACACCAGTAGGCGGTAGGTGAAGTGTCTTGCCCAAAGACACAACGACCGAGACTGTCCGAGCCGGGGCTCGAACCGGCAACCTTCCGGCTCCCATTGAAATTTGTATAACCTATTTAAAATCTAAAACTTAAAATTGTCCGTAGCCTACTGTTGTTACCACTGTCCTGTTTGTAGTGATGTATCTCTTGACAGTCGACCAGTTGGATGGAAAGCTTCAGTTCATCACAAGGCTTCATCTCAACATCACTAGTGTGCAGGCAGGAGTGGTGAAATGGAGGACCCAATGTGCAGACTGTGGAGACAAACGTGAACTCAAACAGCTTTAATGCTAAACTCAAACAGAACAAAACTTAGGCTGCGTTCACACTGCAGGCGAAAGCGCATCAAAAATCGACTTTGACCCTGTGCGACCCATATCCGATCATGGTGTGACAGTGTGAACAGCACAAATCCGATGTTTTCAAATCCGACCTGGGTCACTTTCGTATGTGGTACTGAATCCGATACAAATCTGATGTTTTAGAAAGCGACTGCTGTTTGAATGGTCATCTCGCATTAAATCTGTCTTTTACGTCACTGACACAAGACAGACGCCAATTATCAGCGCCCAAGAAGACATCGCGAACGCTTCCGGGCCATCCAGTATAGATGTTAGTGAAACTGTTGGGAAGACAGCGTTGGAGAAACGTGAACATTTTATTTGTACTGTATAATCTGCAGATTCTGACAGAAATCTGCAACTATCCTTTGAAGCACCGCTCCTCTCTAAAACAGCAATAAGGATAATTATTAGGCCATATGTAAATAGCACAATAACTTTATAACTTAAAGCAAAATTGGGAAATGTAAAGTCCGAAACAAGTCTTTATATTAAAGCCATCAGTCAAACAATACTGTTTGGTTTGGGTCTAAACAGAGCGCGTTGTGTGTGACGTCTGATTTTGCGCTGTTACGGCCCTAGCAGGGCCTCCTCCTGAAGGTGCCTGTGTGGGCGTGTCCCACCACCTCTTCTGCCTGAGGTGCCACCTTTCCCTGTAACACAGCTGACTCACATCAGTAATTAAAAGTATTTAAGCCCAGGGAAAGGTGAGCTCTGGGCCAGAGTGCCATTTTGTGTGGTGTTTCCAGCTAGTGAGCTGTGTGTTGTGGTTTCCAGCTAGTGAGCTGTGCTTTCCTTTTGACTTTTTGCTTTATTTGACCAACGCCTGAGTTTTGTTTGTGTTTTGTTGGTGTTTTATGGTGATAACGGTTTGTCCGTCTCTTTTAGTTGACTTACTTCAATAAAACCGTTTTATTTAAACTGTTTCGCCTCCTTGACTCCTTTTTCTGACCCGGTCACTTTTGTTACTTCCCCCTCACCGCCTAGACCCCCCCCCCCCCCCCAGGGGAACGTAACAGCGCATGCGGACCACTTTGAGCGTTTTCACCTGCAGTGTGAAAGTAGCCGCAGGCAGGCCACACCGCATACATGATGGTAGATCACAACATGGACACAGAGAAACACAGGGCTTAAATACACAGAGGAGCAATCAGGGAATGGGAAACAGGACGGAAACACAGCTGGGGCAAATCAGGCCTAACGAGACAGGGGAAGCAAAACCAGACACATTAACATAAGACATGGACCTTCAAAGTAAAACAGGAGACATAACACAGAAATGCAGACTTGACACAGGGATACAGCAGACAGGGGAGACAGCAACTAGGGATCACAGACAGAAAACCAGAACACTAAAACTCTAACAAAACCCACACAAATAACCTAAACTAAGAATAATCCTATGACCTATAAGGCAAAGCTAGAATATAATGAAATAAACAAAATCAAAGAACCAAAAACACAAAACACTGGGTCGACGACCCTGGCAGCCTAACACTTGTACCCAGAATGGTGCACACAGGCTACAGAACTAACACACTGTTTTCATCATTAACACACTACCACTCAAAATTTAAAACACATGTTGCAACCTCTTCTTCTGCTTTTTGCTAGACTGAATACAGCTTCATCCATGAAGATGTATTCATGAGGCCTAACCATTGAGTCAAGCTCAAAGATTCTCTTTACACAACAAACTAATTTTAGTTCTGTAAATGAAATAGTATAATGTATACATGTGCTATGTATACAAGTATACTTATGGTATTTTGGTATTTTGTTTAGAATTGAAGGAAGGCCACATGAGGGTGCTCACACCAGGAGACACTTATTGTGGATATGGTCCATCAGAATAATGCAATTTGACTGCGTGAAATGCAGCAAGAGAATGTAAAAGACAACATACATGTTGAATCTAGCAAAAAGGAGAAGAAAAGGTCGCAATGTCGTAGGTCAACGTGCCATTATTGAACTGCCTGGCCAGCGTGGTGGAACTGTAACTACGGTATCTGTGCTGCCATCAGCAGCTATGGGGTTCTCCACAGTCATGTTACTGTTGGGCTGTACAACAATGAACTTATAGTAACATTCCCAGATGGTCTACGGGATGCTTTGCTTGATTAGAGAGATCGCGAGCAGGCAGAGCATCCCATATCATTTGGGCCAATGTGAGCTTTCACCGAAGTCCAAGAATATGCAATTGGTTTCACAATGAACAGCATTTTATCAATGTGTTTCTTCCACCGCAATCTCCCTTTTTGAACCCTATTGAGGAGTTTTTCTCAGCATGGAGATTGAAAGTATGAGACCGAAACCCTTACAGGAAAATTTACTTCAAGCATTGAATGGAGCTTGTGGTGAGATAGCAGTGGAATCTTGCCAGAGCTGGATTCGGCATGCTAAACGATTCTTTCCTCGCTGCCTTGCAAGAGAGCCCATAGCATGTAATGTGGATGAAGTCCTGTGGCCTGACCCAGCACAGAGGCGTGATGCTGAGTCTTTAATTAGTAGGGCACTACTGCTGAAAAGCAGTTAAACAGCATCTTCAATGTTATTAGAAAAGAGCTGTTATCCAGTAGTTTAAGATTAAAAAAAATTGCTTTATTTATTAATTTTAGGGTTTGTTTCATTTTTTGCGCTACATTAGAAAACATCAAAATAGCATTGTCATTTTTGTTATTTGTGTTTTGTAATCTTTATAAAAGCCTAGAAAAAACACCTTTTAATCTTTTGTATATGGCGAGATGCTGTGGGCACCTAAGTCTTTGATAGTGTAGAATTTTCAAGTCAATACCATGGTTGCATCTACTGAAAATCTCAGTGACCTTGACTTCAAGGTCAGAGGTCAACCTTTCTGAAAATCAGAGGAGTTTTACATTTATAATACAGGTATGTCTACTAGGAGGCTGAAGGGTAGCACTATATATTTATAAACAATCAAAAACAACAATTATTACACAATTTATTTCCAATTTGTATGGAATTTATTTCTGTAAACGTGGTGTTTTAGGTCTGATTGAAGGACTGATGTGATGGTAAGGTGTCCGCTGCTGCGCTTTGAAGATTGGTAGGCTTTCTTTTTTTAATTTTCACAAGAATTGCTACTTCCCCTAGAGTTTTAGCCACTCCAACAATCAGAAGATTTCCCTATGAGCAAGCATTTAGCGACAGTGGGAAGGAAAAACTCCCTTTAAAAAGGAAGAAACCTTCAACAGAGCCAGGCTCAGGAAGGGACAGCCCTCTGCCACGACTGGTTGGGGTGGGGGGAGTGAAAATTAAAAAAAAAAAAGCCAAAGTGATCATTATTGCAGCAGCTTAATTAATTTTTGCAGTATAATTTGCTGTTAATGTCATTTTCCAACCCCAGTTTGTGTTTTTATCACTTTTGTCCAGGGTGGAAGATGCCATGCTGGAGACTGATTCAGTATGGTCTTTCAATGTTGATACATGGGAACCTTTTAGAGAGGCCAGGGCTGCAAAAGGGATGCCGGAGAACCTGAGAGGGTGTTGTCCGCTGGTGTGCATCCAAGGCCAACATCTCTTTAATTAGGCTGACAAATAAGCGTTGGCCAGCTTCTGGTCCTCGTCTAAACATCATTATTTGTTCGAGGTCATCCAGACGTGTAAGTATTATGTATCTTGTCTCCAGGGATTCATGTCCTGTCCCTGGAACAGAGCCTTTAAATTGTTCTTCCGTCTTAAATGTCCAGCGCTGTTGTTTGTATTTGTCTCCAATGAAATAGTTTTCAGTGTACACGCCAGAGTCTAGCACATGATCTGGTGGCTGACCCTGAGTCTCTATGATGAATTTCAGATAATCATAGTCATTCTCCGAAGGGTAGAGTGGCACCCCTGTAGCAAGCTCCACAGCCACCAGCCCCAGAGACCACATGTCACTTGCTTCGTTATAAGGAAGGCCAAGCATAACCTCCGGTGCACAATAACCAACCGTTCCCACACAGTCACCAGGCATCACTGCAGACGCAGGACATGCGAGGCCAAAGTCTATAAGTTTGACTTTGATGGGAGACTCATGGCGGTTTACAACCATGATGGTTGTTACACAATCATACCAAAACTCTGTCCTAATAGTTTCCACTTTCTCTTTTGTATCAGACATACTGAGACAATATTCGGGATAAATAACCATGAAAACAATTTATTTATTAAGTTTAGAGGTTTACACATCACATCATTATAATCATTGAGCCTATCTGACTTTAATCGTCCACTTGATGGCGCAGTAGAGCCAATGAATCGTCACAGTGCTTCGAACCATGAGTCGACCAGTTGGATGGAAAGCTTCAGTTCATCACAAGGCTTCATCTCACCATCACTAATGAAAGCTCTTATAATTTGGCTGCTATTAGAGACCATTGATTTAGGCTCTCTTTGGTTACTACGTGGATCTTTTTTCAGACAAATTAATGAAAAAATATATAATAAATGGAAAAACAGAGTACAAATGTGGACAGTTAACTGGATATTACAGCGCGATTTCTGCTGCCCCGCCCTCTCGCTCAGTCGCTTAATGCCTGAGCTCGGATCATACCAATATCAGGGGGGATTCACGCACAGTCGTAAATTCCCACAGTGTGCACTACGTGCTTCGAATATTGTGTTTACTTTTTGTTTTATACAGTTGTCAGCCAGGCATCTAACTATGAAAAAATTACACTCCAAAAGACCCCGGGCTTCTGACAAAACAACCCGGGCTTAAGCCCAGTAAGCCACCCCCACGCTCCGCCCCTGCTCCCCACGCTTCCCTCTACCCTCCTCCTGCTGTCTTTTTCGCGCCATCAGTGCTCACAAGCTCCACCTTTACTTTGACAACCCACCTCCGAGGAGCCACGCCGACCAATAGCTATGCACGGCCTTTCCTATCAGCCAATCAGAGTGCCGGAGATGACGCCACGCAGAGGCGGCTCGCGGGAAAGTGAAGGGAAGGAGTTCAGTTTTTCCCGCGAAAGAGACGCCGCAAGGAGGCTTTGTGTGCGGCACCTTACGTCCTGCTTAGTTCTTACTAAGAAGAAAAAGTTGTTTTTGTCTGGGTTTGCTTCCTTACACTCCGCTTTCTTCGTGTCTTTTGCGACCTGGTTCATTCAGCATGTCTGGCTTTGACGACCCAGGAGTGTACTACAGTGACAGCTTCGGAGGTGGAGAGGGCCCCGGCGGGGACGAAGGTGGACAGAAGCGGATCCAGATCAAGAAGCGGTTCCGTGAGTTCTTGCGACAATTCAGAGTGGGGACCGACCGCACCGGCTTCACCTATAAATACAGGTACGGTAACAGCGATCGCACCGTGCTGTTGTTTGTTACACAGCCGCACCCTGAGTGTTCAGGATCTGATCTCAATATGGGTAATATAGCTAATAAGAACTGTCTTTGTTACAAAGTTACTGTTGAGATTATTTTTTTTTAAGTGCTCATTAGTCTGGCAGGAGGCCTAAATACAGGGGCTGCTGAATTTGTGGAAAATGTAGACTCTAGCACAGAGGTGTTAAACATAAGGCCCGAGGGCCAAAATCGGCCCGACGAAGACTCCAGTGTAGCCCAAGGAAAGGCTTTGGAAAATGTGAAGGAGTGTGTAAATGTTGGACTTTTAACTATATTTTTTTATCAGTTTTACAGCTTTTCTTGTGAATAAAGACCTCCCCCATGGTCATCCATTCTATACCAAAGTAATAGCTAAACAGTTAAATGACTAAATTGAACTTTTCTGTCGACTATCTGGTTTTGTTTTACAGTGGATCAATGATAAAAAAAGGGGAAAAAGGAAACTGCTCTGGCCAACTTAAGATTAAAGTAGGATGTATGTGGCTGATGAGTTTGACATCCCTGCTCTAGCACGTCTTGAGCTTCATAACATGTAGAGACCAACAGTAGTTATATTTGTGATCCTTTTGTGAAGCATCTGAATCATTTGCCATTAAAGCTCTAAATGTGCCAATTTTGGGCTCATCCAGCCTATGAATTTGCATTATTTTCACTTGTACCTAAATTCAACTAGAGATGAGCTGAAGCGACACTACACCTTGGGAGAGTACTGGCTGGAGGTGGAGATGGAGGACCTCGCCAGCTTCGATGAGGATCTGTCAGACTGTCTTTACAAGCTGCCGACTGAGAACCTGCCTCTGGTGAGCATGTCACACCGCACAAACTCCGTCCCGGTGGGCGATCCATCTGTCCGACGCATTTGTCTGAAGGTCTGCTTTTAATTTACAGCTGGAGGAAGCCGCAAAGGAGGTGGCCGATGAGGTGACCCGTCCCCGGCCTGTCGGGGAAGAGGCTGTGCAGGACATCCAGGTCACGTTGAAGAGCGACGCTCATCACGCATCCATCCGCAGCCTCAAGGTACTCTCAGGCCTCTTTGTGTGTCATACTGTAGGAGTTACTGACAGGTTGATCACACTTTTTCTTGTTTTTTTCTTTTTCTGTCCACTGCAGTCTGAGCAGGTGTCTCGTCTGGTGAAGGTGCACGGCATCATCATCTCTGCCACGGCGGTCAAAGCCAAGGCCACCAAGGTGTGTCTGCAGTGTCGCGGCTGCCGCGCCGTCATCCCCAACATCCCCCTGCCTCCAGGGCTGCAGGGTTATGCCCTGCCGCGCAAGTGCAACTCGTGAGTATTATGATGGGGTAACGTCCCTCCGCTCGAGTTCCTCACCCAGAATCACCTTTAACGAGGCTCCCTCTTTTCTCAGTGAGAGTGCTGGCAGGGTAAAGTGTCCTGTGGACCCTTACTTCATCATCCCAGACCGCTGCGTTTGCGTCGACTTCCAGACACTTCGCCTCCAGGAGTCCCCGGATGCTGTACCGCACGGAGAGATGCCCCGTCACCTGCAGCTCTACTGCGACAGGTAAGCACCTGTGTGACTGACACTGAGCTTTTTCTGCTGCTGTGCTGCTTTTACACTCGTGCTTTTTCCCACCTGTCTCTCAGGTATCTGTGTGACCGCGTGGTCCCAGGAAACAGGGTGACCATCATGGGTATTTACTCCATCAAAAAGATGGCTGCACCAAAAGCCAAAGGCAAAGAGAGAGGGGTTGGCGTGGGTATTCGTGCGTCCTATCTGCGAGTGGTCGGTATCCAGGTGGACACAGAAGGCGCAGGTGAAGAGGTTTTGCATTAAGACGTGGGTGTGATGCGTTTCAGGCGAGCAGAGCTGGCTTTAAGTGTGGATATTTTTTCCTTTTTTAGGCCGTGGTGCCACTGGATCCGTCTCCCCACAGGAAGAGGAGGAACTGAGGGCACTGGCTGCTTCTCCTAACGTCTACAACTCTCTGTCACAGTCTATAGCGCCATCCATCTATGGCAGCGATGATGTGAAAAAGGCCATTACCTGTCTGCTGTTTGGAGGTTCAAGAAAGAGGTGAGCTTTAAGCGCAATACATAGATACCCACCTTTATTGTAAAAGTCCCTGACTTACCCAGCAGTGCTTTCGGTTTCTGTCCTCTGCAGGCTGCCTGATGGTCTCACTCGTAGAGGTGACATCAACCTGCTGATGCTGGGTGATCCCGGCACAGCCAAGTCTCAGCTGCTGAAGTTTGTTGAGAGATGCTCGCCCATCGGGGTAAGTAATCCTGAATGGATTGTCGTCACTATGACAAATCCGGTGTAAACCCCTCACACTGATCCTGAACCTCGACTCTGTCCCCTGTAGGTCTACACCTCCGGTAAGGGCAGCAGCGCGGCCGGTCTGACTGCCTCCGTGCTCAGGGACCCCAGCACCCGAGGATTCATCATGGAGGGGGGAGCCATGGTGCTGGCCGACGGCGGAGTCGTGTGCATCGACGAGTTTGACAAGGTAAAAACGAAGCAGCACAAGTTGCTAAGTTGCAAACAAGAATTCAAACTTGGCACAAAATAAACTATCAGTTGATCTCCGGCCTCATTATTAAAGATAACACTGTGTTTGTTGTCCAGATGAGAGAGGATGACAGAGTGGCGATCCACGAGGCCATGGAGCAGCAGACCATCTCCATCGCTAAGGTATCGCCTCTTTGTGCATTTAAGGAAAGTAAAATGCAGTCGCTGTGTTGAAGGCAAGCTAACACGTGGGCTCTCCTCCCAGGCTGGCATCACCACCACCCTGAACTCTCGCTGCTCTGTGCTGGCAGCAGCCAACTCCGTGTACGGCCGCTGGGACGACACAAAGGGCGAAGACAACATCGACTTCATGCCCACCATCCTGTCCCGTTTCGATATGATCTTCATCATCAAGGACCAGCACGACCAGCAGAGAGACATGGTAAGGAGGCCGAAGGTCTGCGGCGTTAAACCCTCGTGTGGTTGGAGCTGTTACAGAGTGTAACTGTTTGAACGCGTCTGTTTACAGACGCTGGCTCGCCACGTGATGAACGTCCACCTCAGCGCGCAGACGCAGACCGAGGGTGTCGAGGGCGAGATCCCGCTGACCACATTTAAGAAATACATCGCTTATGCAAGAACGTAAGTGTCCTGGAGTTCATATATTAGTTTGATCGCACACACTGTCATGTACTTAGTTTAAAAAATAAATAATAATAATTTGCCCATTTACAGTAAGTGTGGTCCTCGGCTGTCTGCTGCAGCTGCTGAGAAGCTAAAAAACAGATACGTGGTGATGAGGAGCGGAGCACGAGAGCACGAGAGGGAGAGCGACAAAAGAGCCTCCATCCCCATCACAGTCAGGTAGATTTTTATTTATTTTAATAAATGATCATGTAAATGCGTCTTTTTACCCCAACTTAAGTACTTGGATCTTCTCGCTTCATCGTCTGTCTGATGTTTCGGGTTTTCAGGCAGCTGGAGGCCGTCGTGCGCATCGCAGAGTCGCTGGCTAAGATGAAGCTGCAGGCGGTGGCTGGAGAAGAGGAGGTGGATGAGGCCCTGAGGCTCTTCCAGGTTTCCACGCTGGACGCTGCACTGTCTGGCAGCCTTTCAGGTGGGCGTTGGTCATGTTTTTGGGTCTAGTGGATAGATCTACCTCATTAAACTGAACCATATTAGCTATTCCATTAAAGAATCTTTTGTTTTTGTTTTTAATTTGCTGGAAGCCAAGTGTTAAGCCTCAGCTAAGCATGCCAACCACATTTTGTGTCCAGGAGCGGAAGGCTTCACTTCTCAGGAGGACCAGGAAATGATCTCTCGCATCGAGAAGCAGCTGAAGAGACGCTTCGCCATCGGCTCGCAAGTGTCAGAGCACAGCATCATACAGGACTTCACCAAACAGGTGAGAATATCAACCTGGGGACACAACAGTGATTTGACTCTGTGCCCAGCTTGTGTTTTGTGTTCCATTGGGATGATTACAGGAATAGTGTTCATTTCTCTTTTGCCAGTCATGTAAAAACAGACCTCAGAAACATTTTTTACATGCCTGACAAAAGAATCAGTTTTGGTCTGGGTCCTGTTAGTGACCTCTTTCTGTCCTTCCTGCAGAAATATCCAGAGCACGCCATCTACAAAGTCCTCCACCTGATGTTAAGGAGGGGGGAGCTTCAGCACCGCATGCAGAGAAAAGTGCTCTACAGAGTCAAGTAGAGAAAAGTGCTCTATGAGATAACCATATTGTTGTTGTTGTTGTAAATAGTTTTCATTTGTGGTGTTATGTTTGCCAGAATAGTGTCTCATCTCAGCTGTAGCTCTGTACAGCAGGATGCATGCCAACAGGGTGGATGAAGAGTCACTGCTAAGATGGTCCTAGTGCTTTGTATCAAGCTAAAGATGTTACTTAATGTCTGCATACCGTGTTTAAAAAAATAAATAACAATAAAGTATTGAAATTCACATTAAAATGTTGAGAGTATTTCTTTTTTTTTGTTTTTTTTATTAAACAGATCATAAACAGAGACACGATTTGATGAATATACACAAATGACAAGTAAAATCACTGCTTTGGCTTGGAGTTGACAGATTGTCAGTCACGATTTCTCTTTCAGAGCCAAACTGAGTAAAGTGCAAAATGTGCATGTCACACACTGTATATAAAAGATGGATGGAGCCTTTGTAATCCCACTCACTGGTTAGTGACGCCTCAAGTCTTGCAACATCACAAAATGTAATTTATATTCTGCAAGAACCATCGACGGTGCAAAATATGGTTGTAGCTTCTGGGTTTGGAATGTGAAGCCAAGGTGGAAGCACCTTTTAAAACTACAATCTCTTCAGTCACCACCAGGGGGCGACAAAAACAACCTTTCATGACTTTGCTAAACACTTTCCGGACTTTTCTGTGGTCCTGATCACTGGTTTGAGGTCATATTCAGAAGAAAATTGAGTCATTTTTTTAAATTAAGAGAATTCCAAGAGGAACAACTAGGTGATGTAACAATAGCTCTTTTCATCTTTATCTGTATGCCTTAAACTGGTGATTGAGACCATGAACCTTCAAGACTTCCTTTTAAAATCATTCATACGTCTTCTCCTGTTTGCCTTCATTTTTCAAACCCAGAAGCTAAAGCCATTATGTACAATCTATGATTCACAACCAGTATAAGTACAGGTAGAGCCTACAAAGCATACATTCCCACTCCAATAGTGGCCAGCGCAACACACAGTCCCACGGTGAACTGTACGATGGATGACGACGGGAGGACGGCCGCTGGGGATCTGTCTTTGTGCTGGTCCGCAGTTTCTGTTGCAACACTCAGCATTTTCTGCAAGTCATCAAAAACCTACGAGGAAACAAGGGGTTAAAAAAAAGGGATTAGCGTGTTGGCAGCATTTTGGCTCTACATGCATTAGCTTCAGTTCCTCTTTCAGCTGAGTTCACTGAGAACTGTGGAGCAATTCTTGGTGTCATTTTTGGTCAGGGCTTGCACAGAAAAATTCGTCCTGAGGTCTCTCACCTGTATGTTCAGCTCAAAGGCCTGCACGGCCTCCTCCAGCACCGCGGCCTTCTCCTTCTCCGTCAGCTCGATGCTGTTCATCCGGCTCCTATACAGCTGCTTGAAACGGTTGGGGCTGCTCACACCGGGGAAGTGGAAGAAGGAAAGCCCCTCTTTGCTGCTCAGACCGAGAGATTTCTGGGTAATCTTTCCCAGCACTTGTCCCCCTGAGAGATCACCGAGGTAGCGAGTGTAGGCGTGGGCCACTAGAAGCTCTGGGTTCTCTCTGCCGATCTGAGAATGTAAGAAGGGGGAAGTGTTGCGCTGGTTCTTGTGCACTCTGAGTTATGAATCATGAATCACGTCAAAACGCGGTGCTCACCTGTCGCAGTCTCTGGCTGTATCTCTGTGTGGCTGCAGGGACGATCACTCTCTTCCTCCACTCTGATCCAAAGAAATGCTCCAGGTCTCTTTCCAGTGATTCCACACGGGAAAGCTCCTGAGGGAAGTAAATTGGTGCAACGGCTGGATCGGAAGCATTCCTGTCCATCTCATCTTCCAGAGCCCTGTAGATCTCGTAGAGGGAGCACAGCAGGACCTAAAAGACGCATAAAGATAGACATCCACTTATAAGAAAAAAAAAGAAAAGGAACAGAAAGTGGTTTGTGTATCCAGCCACTGTGCACACTTCACCTTATACTGAACCAGAGTGATCTCTCCCTTTTGGTAACTCAGCATCAGCTGTGTGTTTTCAGCCCTCACGTGGTTGTCCTTAGTGGCTGCTTTAATCTGCTCTGATAAATCGCTGAGGCCAGAAGGGAAACACAGAAAGGGAGCAATCATTCAACATGTCCTAAAATGTCTTTAAGTGCAAAAGCTGCGAATTTCCAGTAAAGTGATCTCCCATACCTGCCGACTTCTCCTGTCTCATTCTTTCTCGCACTCTTCATCGTGTCCATCTGTTCAAATGGTTTCATTGGTTTAGTATAGGTACACAAAATGTAAGAGTATACATATATAATGCATTTCACTCACATTCAGTAAAGTGTAGTTGAGTCTTCGATCCTTAGAGCTGGCGGCAGTCAGTTCCTCTGAACGGTTGCTCCTCAGTGCATGGCCTCTCAGCTCCCTCCCTCCTCTTATATACAGCTGTGAAGCTCCAGCTGCTGAGTCAAATGAGAAGTGTGATTGCTGAGTCATGCTTCACATGACAGGGGAGATGTGGACACAGCAGCAATATCAGAAAACATGACGAGGCATTAAAGCTTATTTTCTTGAATCATGTTTGAGCTGGCTTTGGCTACATGTGGCTACAGAGTCCTTATGGAGAAACAAAGTAGCATGTAATGTATTCTCAAAACCTGTAGCTATTATCTGTCAATTGTTAGCATTTTTTTTGTAGTTGTTTTTTGTTTTTTTCCATTTAAAAAAACATCTATTAACAGGGGACAGAACAAGAGGTTTTGAACTTAATGTCACAAGAAGCTACACCAAGAAGCCCCAAAAAGACGAGGAGCTTATTGGCTCCAAGTTTGCCTCGCAATATAAGGGCCCCCCGAAAAAATCTGCTGGCTGTATAACTTCTAATAGTTTAGAAGTACATTTTTGTAATTTGTTCATGTAAAAAGTGTGTAGTAACTCTTGTATAGCTACAACACTGAAAGGCACAATCAAGCTTTATACACTACTGTGCAAAACCACTTTACTTCCAAGGAGACAGACTTTCTTAGTATTATTTCAGTAGTTCTCCAGGCTTTCTGCAGGTCTTTAAAAGCTGTTCTTCTTTACACATTGTCTGCTTTTTCACTTATTTTCAGTCCAGTCCTGTTACCTGACTGTATTCAGAGGATTTTCTTTTTTTTAAAGTAAGCAACTTAACACTGATACCTTAAAGATTTGAGCATCTAGCTCAAACTGTGAACCATTTTTGCATCTGCATAACACAGACAGCTTTGAAATTGTATCTGTAGACACTTTGTTACAAGCAAAAAATGAGTGGCAATATATCTTATGACGTGAGAAATATAAATTTTAAATCTTTGCTTCGATGTTTCATCAATATATACAGATGAGGTTGTATTTAAACAGGAAACTAAGCTCTGTGGATATTTGGTAGCTCTAAAACATTAAAATTCAAGGCTGAAAGCAAAGACAACAAGACAACAAGCAAACTTTCGCACATATGAGTATCTTCTTATCCATGACGTCCGCTACCCAATCAAAAGCTAGCAGAACTGCATCGCTCTATATGACCACTCAATGACAATGAACAAAATTTGGCAAAACGTTGCCTAGAAATAATTAAAAATACATTTTAAAGTAAATTAAGTTATTTCAGAAAGATAAATTAGTTTTAATAATTTAAAGGGAGAACTTTCCATTTGGATGTATTACACACAGACATATAAAGTAGTGAACTGCTGACTAAAAGCTGTTTTAGCCGAGAACAAAACATCTGTACCATTTTTTTAAGGAACTTTACCGGAAGTGATGTCAGAACAAAGCAGTCCCTGCCAATTGAAAATTTACCGCCAATAACTGCGCAGAAGAAAAAAAGAAAAAACGAAGAGGAAACAATAACTACTTCACTTTCGTGACGCCAAAGACTCTCTTCACGCGAGGAGTTGTGTCTTTTAAAAAAAAAAATCCTGGATGGCTACGATGGCTTCCGACGACGAAGCTGCTCCTGAACTGCTTGAAAGCGAGGACGGAGGAGAGTCTGGCGCAGAAAGTTTCCTCACGGAGGATGAACTAGCTTACGACGAGGGGCTCGATCCAGCGGAAGAGTAAGTATACTGTATTTACAAGCTAATGCAGCTTTAGTACGGGCAGAGTTTGATGGTGTTTAGAGCAAGACTGCAGGTATAAAAACCTGCAGACCGTAAGCCAGCCATATAAAATATTTAAAAATATATTTTTTAAAGTACGTTAATATATTCAGAGAGAGCTGTGATTGCATGATAATGCACAGGACAGATTTTTGCACTTGGAGAAAACTCATGAATACATAAATGAGGAGTAGAAATGGCATAATATGTAAGTATGGTATGACACGTGACGTGTGGCAGGAATAAATAATAAAATGAAGTTTTTAAGTGGTTATAACACAGTTGATGGCAGTAGATCAACATATGCTTAATTGTGTAGGTGTATTTTAGGGGTTTGGGTCAGTGAAATGAACTGATGAAATGAGTGCTATGTTCTTTACTTGCACCTTTGGACTTTATCTGGTCACACTGTGTGTGTGTGTCTGTGGGTGGGTGGGACGGTGGGGGTTAGGGTTTTAGCCATAGTCTTCATAGTACACATTCTTGTGGGGGATGGGGCCTTCCAGGCACAGGATATAAGCAAACCTACACTACAGGTTTAAGTCTGGATGGGTTGGAGGAACAGCATCAGGCAATTTCAACCATTCTTTATAGTTTATACTGCGAAACATTTGAACCACAAAAACACTGGCCTGAGATAAATGACCATAATACTTATTCTGTTTCTTTCAGTTATGATGATCAACAGGATGGGCACACAGAGCCTTGCACCTCTGGTGAAGAAGATGCCAACCACTCTGCTTATTGTGAAGAAGACGGTTCTTCACTCAGTGTAACGAGAGGCCGTAAAAGAAAAAGATCTCCACATTCAACAGCCAAATCCTGGAAAACAGAGAACGATCCAGACATTTGTCCGCCGCCTAACAGGTTCGTCCCAGCCCGACCACCCGGACATCAATTGAATTCAAACAACAAACACATGCCGCTGGACCTCTTCAAGCTGTTTCTCAGCAATGAAGCCATTTCAACTCTTTGTGAGAACACAAACAAACAAGCAGCCAAAAACATTGGAAAAGGCAAAAAGTATTCATGGACTGACCTCGACGTCCCAGAGTTCCTAAATTATGTCGGACTCACTTTCTTCTTTTCACTGGTGAAACTGGATAACATCTGTGACTACTGGAAAAAGAACACGATATTCAGTGTGCTGTTTCCGGCTGACGTCATGTCACAGGACAGGTATCGGGTGATATCTTGGAACATCCACATGAGTGATCCCGAGGAAGATGTTGAGAATGACAGGCAGAAGGGAACGCCGCAATACGACCATCTGTTTCGATTGAACCCCCTAATGGACACCATCAAACACGCCTGCAATACGTTTTACCACCCTAGGCAGAAGCTTCTGATTGATGAGAGGACAATAGTGAGGAAGAACCACGCTGGAATGATTCAGAAAGGGACAGCAAAACCAAACAAGTTGGGTTTCAAACTCTTTGTTCTGTCTGACAGCAGCAACGGTTACATCTTGGACTTTGCTGTGTACACTGGAAAGTCACGGTTTGAGTCAGGCACTGGGCTTGCATACGACTCTGTTATGACCCTGATAAAGTCTGCACACCTGGGCAGTGGTTATAACCTGTTTCTGGACAGTTTCTACACCAGTCCAAAACTCTTTAGAGACCTGCTGAGCCTCAATGTTGGAGCGTGTGGAACATACAGAGACAACAGGAGAGGCTGCCCAACCACACATTCAAATGCTCTGACAAAAAAGGATCCCAAAGGCACCCTGAGGTGGATCCGCGAACCTCCTGTGGTTTATGTGAAGTGGAAGGACTTCTGTGAGGTCAGCATCTGCTCTACAGTCCACCAGGCGTTCTCTGGACACACCGTGGAGAGGAGAGTGAAAAGTGAGGATGGCAAGTCGACCGTCGGATTCATTCCATGCCCGACACCTGTCATGGAATATAACAAGTACATGGGAGGTGCTGATATGTTAGAACAGTTGACACAATCCTACTCTGTACACCACAAAACATCACGCTGGTACCGTTTACTGTTCTTACACTTCCTGGAGATTGCAGCCACCAACAGCTTCCTGCTTCACAAGGAGCTCTGCAGAGAGAAACACGAGGAACCCATGACTCACAGGGCCTTCCTGGAGGAGCTGACTGCCCAGCTGTGTGGCGTAACAGTCGCCGTCCCCCCTACCAAAGGCCCGAGTGGCCACCTCCCCGTGCCGATCTCCAACCAACCCGATGCAAGCAAGAGGGCCTCGTACGGACGAAGGACCTGCGTGCAGTGCAGGCTGATAAAGAAGGAATATCAGTCTACCCCCTGGAAGTGTAGGGAGTGCGATGTGGCCCTGTGTCTTATTGCAGACAGGAACTGCTTCGAGGCGTGGCACGAATAATGTCGAGATTAAAAAAAAAAAAGCAGGAAGGAAGGACTTATGTGAAATCAGTGTAAACAGTTATTTCTCTGTTTCTTGGATTGCTTTTTTACCCTTAAAAAACAACTCACGTTCTTTAATTTTGTGTTCTGAAATAAAGTTTTCTCACTTTCAGTAGATGCTTGGTTGTTGGTCTTTATGCACGGCAGCACACATAGTTTCCCAAAATGTTTATATACAGTAATATTGATTAAACCAGCCACAGAGGTAATATTGATTACACATAGCTGAAATTTTTTAAGTATTTCTATATTAACTTGTTTTTAAATATACAATCATATCAATTATCTAAAAACTATACATGTTATTTTGAAATTTTAAAATATATAAATCAACAGATAAGCAGTGCTTAAATTTATAAGACCACCCATTGTAAGGCTTATGCCACAGCTGCCCTAAATTACCAGGTTTTTTTCAATACGTCTTGTTGGCTATAAAATGCCAGTGCTGCTCAGTCACGTGGACATTGTTACGGCCAATGTGTGACCCACCTGCCACTGGGACACAACTTCAACCTCAGAGCAGTAAATTTAGGTCAGAGTAATGAGTAATATCACAAACTAACCTGTTCTTGCTACCGGTTTTAATACAATGTTTATATAGATAAATATATGTATATAAAAATGTAACTGTACATACTTGTTAGCGTTTTCAAACTGAATTTGTTATCACTTAAGCCTGCAGTACGTTCGCTGTCCACCAGGGGGCCCTGGCCCACACTGCTGGAAAAGCAGTTACAGATAAAGCTACCCAGCAGTGTGTAGCTGTATAATTAAAGTGCTTTATTCATTAAAGAATAATAATGATGCAATAATTTAGCGTATATTATTCCAAATAGGGGGCACACTGCATCATGAGTACTTTTGCTGTATGGAAGTGTATTATGATGCTAAAATGTTTGTACTTTTACTTACTCCAGATTATGACTTATAGCTAATTGTCTAAGCACGTTTTATTATTTATTTTTTTTAGATAAAGTTATATCAGACACATTTTGTTATTCCAAACTGTATTTATGTAACTGTTGAGTAATTCCCCATTATAAGAACGAGTCTTTCCTTCCTTTCTCGCCTGCTCCGGTCGTAAACACGCCCCCTGATGCACGCTCCCCTCCATTGGTGTTTGTCATCCGGGGGCGAACTGGGCTGTGCCAGTGGATTTGTGGAGGACTGCTGCTCTCTCTCGCACAGAGAAATCTGTGTAAGATGCAGGACAGTAAACATGTAGCAGCCGTGACCGGATCGACACGCGGTGAACTCCAGATGCTGCGCGTGAAGGATCGAGCCATTTGAAAGGTGAGGTGTGAGGTCTCCGTGTTTGACGACGTTAGCTGTTCTCACATCTGGTTGAGCGGGCGAAGGCAGTGGCTGCATCCTCGACGGAGTGATATAACATCGGCTGGAGAGTTCACGGAGAGCCCGGGATCCCCTGCGGACCCTACACCTGTGTCTCTTAGCACGGTTCTACTCGCTTCAGCCCTACTAATTATCGCCTTGGGTTCCCTTTAGGTTTTATACCGAATACGTTTATGTGGCTTCATGTGGAGCTCCTGCATGGAGCCCGTTCTCCCAAATACCTACGCAGGCTGGGCTCGGACACAGTTAACTTGACCAAACTTGTTCGATATTTTTACATGACAAATACGTTTTATCATAAAATCCAGACTTGTTCTGTTTATAACAATCCAGGTAGTATTGAAAATTGTTCATTTATTGAAATAGGTTGGTTTTGTGTGGGCAGGTGGCACATAGGGAGGACGCAAGAGGAAGATGATAAATCAAAATGTTCGATGATAAAAAATACAGTGTAGAAAACTGGTTTGGATAAAATTTGTACGATTTTTAGGTTCAGATGTAGTGCCGTGCCCTTATACATATGGATTACATCAAGTGGGACTGCACTGCACAAGAACCTGTAAACAGCTTTGTATTGGAACTGATGATACACCACAGTTGGCTAAAGAAAACTGGAAAAGTGTTGCCTGCACTGATGGGTCTCAGTTTATGCTTCAGCATTCAGAAGGCGCGGTGAGAATTGGAAATAAACAACATGATCCCTCCTGCCTAGTGCTAACGGTTTTGTGGTGTGATGGATATTGTCTTTGGGCCCCTTAGTAGCTGCTGAGCATTACTTAAATGTCATATCCTACCTGACTGATGTTGCTGTCCGTGTCCATTCCTTTATGACCCATCTTCTGACGGCTGCTTCCAGCAGGATAACGCAGGATAACAAATCATGTCGCAAATAATCTCAAAAGGGTTTAAAAGTCGAATGTTTCATTGTTATTACCTATATATTCATCGTGTTAATATATATATATTTTTTTACTTCCATCATTGCCTCATATTCATCAGGTTATGGATCCGAGCCTTCCTTCTGTCATCCTTTTCATCCTGATTGGCTATGTTTTAAGCTCTTTTGATAACCGCCACCACAATGTCACCCGCCGGTACGACTACTGCGTGCTTGGAGCCGGCCCCGCAGGACTGCAGATGGGATATTTCCTCTCCAAGGCCAGGAGAAACTATGTCATCTTGGAGAGGAACTCGGGACCCGGCAGCTTCTTCAACAAGTAAGGAACTTTGGGCGAGCTTTCAACATAACACACGCGTTATCCTCCCGTATAAACTCTGAGGGACGTCTTCTCTGCTTTGTTTTGTGCATGGCAAGGTATCCCAGGCACAGGAAGCTCATCAGCATCAATAAGATCTACACCGGAAGGGGGAACCGAGAGTTCAACCTGCGCCACGACTGGAACTCGCTGCTGAGCGATAAACCTGACCTCCTCTTCAAGAGGGTCAGCGATGACTTTTACCCGCCCGCTGACGCCTTCCCTCAGTACCTGTCCTTGTTTGTGGGGGAGCTAGGGTTGAGGGTACAGTATGGTGTTGATGTTGGGAGGATCAGGGCAGTGCAGTCTGCAACGGGAAGACACTACATCCTGACTGACCAACATGCGTCAGACTACACGTGCAGGTATTTTGTCTCTTGATGATCCTCGGAGGAGAAATTTGCATTGGTTTGGATTGTTCTGTTGCACTCTTGTCCTCTCTCCATCAGCGTCCTCCTGGTAGCCACGGGCCTGTGGGTTCCTCACACGGTGGACTTTGTCGGTGCAGACCTGGTTGAGGGCTATGAGTCCATCTCCACTAACCCCGACGACTACAAGGACCAGGCCGTGCTCATTCTGGGAAAGGGAAACTCTGCTTTTGAAACAGCCCAGAGCATCTTAGGAAGAGCGAGTCGGGTGCACATGCTCAGTTCCAGCCCCGTTCGCCTTGCGTGGCAAACGCATTACGTGGGAGATCTCAGGTAAAATAAAGGATGGTTTCAAAACAATCATTACTTATTATGTCCCATTTTATTTCTTAAACCTGCTCCCCTGCTTATCCAGAGCTGTGAATAATGAGCTGATAGATACGTATCAGCTGAAGTCCCTCGATGGGCTGGCGGAGGCCCGTCTGGAGAAGATTGTTATCGCTCAACAAAAGGAGGAAGGCAAGAGGAGACTGGGTGGAAAGAAGAAAGAGAAAAGGAAACAGCTGTATCTCACGTTAAATAAGTACATGCACAGTAGGAACAGTTTTGATGCGACACAGGAAGAACTGCCGGGGCATCACATCGACAACTTCCCCATGCGAAAACCCTATGATCGAGTCATCCGATGCCTCGGATTCCGGTTCAACTTCAGCATATTTGACAGGTGAAGGCTGATGTTACGTGCTCTTCTTATTCTATCTAAGCACAATATGTAAGATAAGCCTGCTCATATCGTATTAAAAAATTCTCCTCAGCTCCGCCTGCCCACCGAACAGTGAAAATGCCAAAGGGAGGTTGCCTGAGTTGACGCCCTGGTACGAAGGGAAGAACACCCCGGGTTTGTTCGTGCTGGGAACTGCATCTCACTCCAGAGACTATCGCTCATCTGCTGGCGGCTTTGTGCATGGATTCCGTTACACAGGTGACAGACTGCTGTTGTTTTGTGACATTTTGAAATTCCCGTCACCGTTTGTTAAAGGCACCGTGGCATCAGATGATCTATTGCAAATGTAGTTGGTACGACAGAAAAGTGAATTTTGTGCCAGTTCGACCTGTGATCAGGATGATTTTAACATGAACTGTGTTTTGTCTAACACAGCACGAGCTGTACATCGTTTACTTGAACACCGTTACCACAGGAACGCGTGGCCATCAACACAACTGTTGGCAACACATTTGCAGTCGTGGATTCTGAAGCGGGTCGACGAGGCCTCGGGGCCATACCAGATGTTTGAGGTGCTTGGAGATGTCATACTTCTTCGAGGGTAAGTATTTATTGCATGCTTGCTTGTTCCAGCTGTTCTCTTTTTTCCACTCTTGCTCATTCATGCTTATTAGGTTACATGTCCTGATAGTCTCAGAATTCATACTGACTTTTGGGGGGAGCAGCTAACTTTTTGGGGCATCCCTTGTAGTCAAAGGCCACTTTTACAAGTAATAAGTATGCAGTCTAAAACATGGGTATCCATGATCTGATTCTACCTTCCAAAAATTGCAGCACTGTTCCAGTTTTCTGTTGGCAAATTCTGGTAAGCTTGTGTAATCTTTTCCTCAGTTTCCTGTTCAGGAGTGGCAACGTTTTTCTTCTGCTGCTGTAGCCCATTTGCTTCAAGTTTTTACATGCTGTGCATTAAGAGATGCTCATCTACATATCTTGGTTGTTACAAGTGGTTATTTGAGTTACTGTTGTCATCCTATCGGCTTAAAGCAGCATCAACAAGGCATTTTTAGCCAGAGAACAGCTGCTCACTGGACATTTTCTTTAAACCCTAGAGATGGTAATGTGGGGAAAATCCTAGTAGATCAATACTTTCTCAAACACTCAGTCTCAAACACTCTGACACCAGCAACAATGCGATGTTCAAAGTCACTTAAATCACATTTCTTCCACATTCTGTTGCTCAGTTTGAATTGTGGGAGCTCAAAGTGATCATGTCTACATGCCTAAGTTGCATTGTCAAACAAATGTGCTTGTATTGTTGAGAAAATGTTTTTATCCTTGATTATAATCTGCTGTTTAGCCTGTTTTACACTGCTGGAGCTGCAGCTACTAGAACAGAATACCTGTTTAATCAAATACATTCATTTCACTCTGATCTTCGAACAAACTAAATTGATGTCCAGTTCCTTCAATATTAGGCAGTTATTGTCCTTCTTTGCCAGAAGAGTAAAGTCTCCAAACTATGACACCGCCTTACATCATCACAAGAAACAAAGCTGCAGTTGTTGATATTCATTATATATTTTATTCTCCTTTCTACTTGACTCTAAGGTCTCACTGTGAATACTTGGAAGAGTTTCCACTCCAGGCCCTGCCTCAGCTCTCCTCTCTTTCTGGCCACGATGTCTCCATGCATGGACTAATAGTTGTAGTCATGCAATATGGGAAGAAGAAAATAGACTATCTGGGGCGCAGCAGGGCAGAAACAGAGTGGACTAATGCTTGGAAATCCAACTTTCTTCACCCTGTTTTATACTACTATAAAACACTACCTTCTGGTGAGTAGGAATGGTGTCACCATCAAAAAAAGATTCGCTGTATACTTGACAGGGAAAAAATAAAATGTGATCTTTTTTTCCCCCCAGTGGAAGAAATGAAGCTACGTCCCAACGGCTGGCCTTTACCGCGCCCCCAAGCCATTCATCACATAGTGGAGGACTTCCTCACAGAATGGGACGCTCCAATATCTCACATCCAGCCACTGCGACGCTTCCTGGAGCACTGTCTCCAGACTGACCTCAGGGCCTTCTATGCAGGTAATGCACACATTAACAGCTTATCTGGAAAAAAAGAATGGTATGTTCCTACTTTTTCAGTTTTTAAATTTTCCAGAGCAACACGTCTAAGAGAAGAAGTACACCTGTGAATAAAGCATGCTTTCAGTTTATGTTTAGGTAGCTCCTCTGCACTGTGTTGGCAATGGTATTGAAGAAGATAATAGTGAAGGTAATAATAGTAAAAATCACTTTCAGAAAGACATCTACTGTAATTTAATGTATTCCCTGTGTAATCCATTGTTCTAAATTTAAATGGAATTAAGAAATGATCAGACAAATAACATGACTTCTTTCAGCAGCTGGCGGATTGACTCATTCCCTTCTGTCCTCCGGTTTTTCAGAATCCTGCTTCCACTTATCCCTCACCCACCGCATGCCACCACTGTTTTGCCAGCAGGGATACCTGAAGCAGCAGGGGATCCCTCGCAACAGCCAGCTGCGACAGCGCGTTCATGACGCAGGACTGACGCACACCGAGCAAGACGTAGGCACATCCGATGCTGACTCGACATTTCCAAATTACCTGGCACCAGCTGGAGCATCCGTATCTTCAGGACTGAAACTTGACTTATGATTGTTTTACCTAAGCGTGCAGCATGCACCTGTAAGATTTTTCAGAATTGCTACCTCCAGCACTTGCAGTCATTACCTCCACGAGGCCAAATCTTTTTTGGACAGAATGCCATCCTACAGATCTGTGTTTCACAACCTGTTTACCGGCTTGAAACAAAGCAGTTTTTCTTAGAGAGTTCTGCTGCTTGATTGTTTCAACCAAAGACTAATTCTCCCTTCTTTATGTTATTAGTATTCAAAGTATTAAATAAAACAAAGAACTACAATTATCCTTTATTATATCACGTTGATATATTTCCTATTCTCTAAGCTGACTGCTGATGCTTTAGATATATCATGTGACCATCATTGGGAGTCAAGACCTGCAGATTGGAAACCACTGCTCATCACTTTAGGGAGAGGTACGCTGTCCCATAAAAGCTCCCAAGTAATTATTTTCACAAGTGTTTGTATACAGGATGTTGTGTGTTATTTTCATATCATGCAGATCTATATATCATGTAAAGCTCTACAGGTGGAGGGTGGGTATCACAAATATTTATGCATAAAAATTATGGTAAATGATTAAACAAACATCAAAAAGGAAACTCTAGTTATTTTTGTTTGTTTTTTTTTATTTAAATTATTGGCTTTTGGGTAACATTAGTGCATTTCTCAGTGCGCATGCCCAGCGCAATCGTCGGCCCAGCACTGGAACAGTTTGATTGGCTGCTCGATTGCGATCGTGCCATTGGACGGAAGTGAGTGAGCATCTCTTAATCTGATTGGTGATTCATACTTCGAGGTTGTTGGCTGTATGATGGGCGTGGCTTTTACCCGATGAAGTGGAAAATGTGCAATAGGGGACATTTTGATGTGTGAAGGAAAAAGGCGTCCGCAGTTTAAACACTTTACATTTTTCCAGGATGCAGTGACGCCACCGGGAGAGTAACTGTGTTTTCTGACGCTGTGTAACGGCCCGAAGAGTCGGTGCAAGATAAACATGCTTCAGACGAGGCGGACTCCCGATGCTACTCGCGGCTTTATTTCCCTTTAGCTTCAGCAGGAGTTGTAAGGTACCTTATGCAACGAGTACAGCGCAAAAATAGCTTCTCTATGCCAAGATAAAGTATGGATGGGTGGAGCGCTATCCCTGCCTCGGATAATGACCCGTCCAGCTCGGAGGGGGAATACATGGTGGAGCAGGGACCCGTAGAGGGAGCGGCGGACAGGGAGCAGCAGCGGGGTAACGTGGACGGGATGGACGACATGGGCAACGGTGCTGTCGGGTTTGGGATGAGTGGGACAGGGGAGGGCAAAGTGGTGCTGGGTCGACTCGGACAGAGAGACGACAAAGAACTGAGGTACCTGCACTTGCTGTGGGAGCCGGGGCGAGGAGAGTTCGGTGCGGGTGATGTGGCGTGCAAACTGGGGAAGATAACGGGGAGCAGGGCCAGGCGGCACCACAGAGCCGTGCGGAACCTGGGTCCCATCGGTAAAGATGTTTATGGTAAGCAACGGTATGGTAAAAGAAATAGTGTGTGCGGAGTTGTAGTTATGTGTTTGAAAATGTCGCTGCACAAACTAAGTAGTGCTGTGCAAGACTGCAAATGTTGGTATCGATCCGATACCAAGTGAATAACAGGTCGAGTGTTGCCGATACCGATGCTTTTAACCTATAAAGGTTATGTCATGAGATGAATCATCATCAATTTGCAAATTCTTTTGAAACTAACTAACCAGCACTAACTCATACTGCTAATGTCACATAAACTGAGAGCTGGTATGGTAACAGTGAAAATGCATGTCAGTAAGTAATGCATGCTGAGAAGATGTGTCACAGTGAATAAGAACATAATTCTCAGTATTGAAGTTCTTATTCCTGTGTTGTTAATTGATAAAATGCTCCTCTGTATAAGGTCTCACATCTAATGCAGTGCAGTTTGCTTCTTTCCATGAAATCCGGAAGAAATACTAATGTCCCTGTCATTGAATGTTTTCTTTTAACAGCTGCCAAAAGACTGAGGGAAGCAGCAAACAGCAATGATATTGACACAGGTATGAACAATGTTTTTTTTATGTAGCAGATTAAAACAGGGTTGACAGACAGGCAAAAGCCAGAATATTAAATTTAAAAAGAAAGGCTGACATTAAAGCCAAAAACAGAACAGGGTAACATTAGAGATTACATGGAAAACACGGCATAGACATACATGAAAGACAAATTGCCAACATAATTAGTAATACTAACAAAAATGTGCTTTTTGTGAGCCTTGGGCTTTTAAATGTAATTTTTACTCTTGGAATAGCCAGTAAAACACTGCGACGTGACCACATTGTAATTAATGCACCAGCACAAATGCCACCAACGACATTGACCACTTCAGTGTAGGTTACATCATAGCCTTCACAAAGTTTCACCCCACAAGTTAAAATCAGGCCTAAAGATCAACTCTACAAGGAGAAAGGTCAGGATTGAGGTGATGTGATGACATTTGCTAAAACATCAGAAAGCCTAGCTGCTGCATTTTTAAGTAGTTGGAGGTGAGTGAGTGACTTTTCATTTATACCCAGAAGGAGAGAATTGCATGGGGTCTTGCTTAAACAAAAGAAAAGCATGGGCGAATACAGTAAAACACCTTGCGAGCACTGTCTGGGAGGGATGACTTCAAGTTGTGTTTTTCTATTTCCTTTTTTTGAAATTCACATTTTCTTCCTCAGTCCGAAAGCTCCTGCAAGATGATATAGACCCCTGTGCAGCAGATGACAAAGGAAGGACAGCTCTTCATTTCTCTTCGTGCAATGGCAATGAGAGCATTGGTAGGTTGTCAGTGGCAGATTTTGTTTACTGCGCTTCATATAACTCTGACTGATGCTCATAAATGTCCTTACCTTTACCTGGATTTAATATCAGTTGATCATTGTTGTTTCCCAATGTCTGTTTTATGTTTATAGTGCAGTTGCTGCTGAGCCACGGTGCTGACCCCAACCAGCGAGACAGTCTGGGGAATACCCCCCTCCATCTGGGTAAGAGACCATGACCCAGAAAACTCAAAACTAAAACTGAAGTCAGATTTCTGCATCGGATCGTGTATTTCTTTCACAATTCACTTTTTTCACCCCATGTTCCTACAGCGGCCTGTACCAACCATGTGCCTGTAATCACCACACTGCTAAGGGGAGGTAAGACTTTTGTACAGCAGCTAAATTCTCCATCTTTGTGAAACAATTACCAGAACTATATTGCTTTAGATATTATAAGGAGGTGTATCGCCCTAAGGAAACGTGTAAGAATTCATGCATGTTTCTTTTTAAGCACTTGGAACAGTGGAAATGGGGGTGGAGTACTCCAGTTACAATGACATTTGTTTTTTACCAGTGTAGTTTGTCCAAAAACTTAACGCTCAAGTCTGGCAGATAATTAAAATCCAGTGCATATGCATCAGCCGATCAGAGATTTGTCTATCAGCTGCTAATAATTCACCACAGAGTGTCCTGATATGGTAATACACCAGACAACATGCAGTACAATGTGGTGTTAGTAGGGTTGTAGTTAGCCAGCTAGCTTTAAATTAGACATGATACTTGACTCTGGCGGTGGCTAATTTATGGTGTTAGCTAATAAATTAATAAAGTACACAAGCTAATATTAGCCTGAAGAAAGACAGCTTGAGGCAGGTTTTGAGCATGGACTGAGTATGTAAAAGATGGACATAGCTTCCAGATCTGAAAAACTATGCAAATATGGAAGTGCCCAGAACCTCTGACTCATTTTAATGGCCACAAGGAGGCGACGCATCTGGTTTTATAGAAATCTATCAAATAATATTCCCACCTCCCTTGATCAGTACGCTCACTTTATTGTGTGATTGAGCCTCCATCAGCCTCTAAGCTTGCAGTATTCTTGTTTCTTGGCCTTACTGCCCCTCACTCTTCAGTTCTGGTTTCAGAACTGCAAGAAACCTTCGTAACAGGGTTTCGCTAAACAGTTGGTGATGTCACAGTGACTTTGTCCATCTTTTATATACAATCTCTGGTTTTGATCTACAACACCAAATGAGGCTCTTGACTCAAATGCCCTGTGGATGTCTGTTGTTTTTCCCCAAATTGTGCCATATTCCCATCTGACCAGAAAGGCCTCACTAGAAAAAAACAAACCATGTAGCTCATATGTTGGACGGGAAACTCGTTAGCTTGATAATTGATTTCTTCATGGCTGCCATCTTTAATCTGAGTTAATAAATGAGGAAATGTGATGATAACTTAATTAGAATTTAAAGGCAATTGAAGGTAATGGGTAATTGAGAGGTTTATTTGTTATTGTTTTTCTTAAGGAGCCCGCGTGGATGCCCTTGATCGAGCTGGCAGGACCCCACTGCATCTAGCACGCTCTAAGCTGAACATTTTGCAGGAGGGAGATTCACGCAGCTTAGAAACACTGAGAGGGGAAGTCACACAGGTAGAAAATGGCTTTACTTTCTTAGAATAGTAGATGCAAACTGAGTTTGGAAACACGCAGTCTGACTCTGCCGCTCTTCCCCATTGATGGAGAATTTTTATGTTTTTTTTTTTTTATCTGCCTGTCAGATTATTCAGATGCTGAGAGAATACCTGAATTTAATGGGCCAGAGTGAAGCTAAAGAGAGGCTGGAGCACATTTCGACACAGTTGGAGCACACGCGCACCAAAGAGCAGGTGAGACCTCATCACTCAGTCTTCAATTCTCCTATTCAGATGGACGCATAATATTTGGACAACGCAACAAAACTTTAATATGTATTTTAGATTTGTGTTTTTTTTCTCACCAGCTCTTACACAGCTCTGTGGTTTTCTTACAGGTGGATGAAGTGACTGACTTATTGGCCAGTTTTACATCACTCAGTCTACAGAAACAGAATTTGGGCGACAGGTAGAAGATAAAACACTGAAGAAGTGAAACTCAGCGCCTCTTTTTTTTTGGGGGGGGGCACAAGCTTCTGCTTTACTAGCTTCGACCTGGCCAGCACGAGCTGAACCACCACGCTGTGGTCATCTCTTAAACTGAGCGTTAAGATAAATTGCCCTTTGGAACAGTTGTACTTTTTGTTATATATGTTTGTTTTGGTAATTATTTGGTTGTTCTCAAACTGTGGGCTGTACCTCACTGGTGGGGTACAAAGCCACTGCATGTGGCTTCATATATATGTGTGTGTGTGTGTGTGTGTGTGTGTGTGTGTGTTTAAATGAGTGTTGTTTTGATGTTATGCTGACGTTTTGTTTTTTTTTAATTAATGAATGCCAAAAATTGTGCGTTTTGGTGATTGAACTTAAACAACGGTGAGAGTTTCGCAGTTTGTCCAGGGTGCTAACAGTGCTACACAACATTATTATCTTGGCTAAAATGATTAGATGCTAATCATATAAGAACCCCCCTCACCAGGACAAAACACACTGAGAACAGGAAGCTAGTGGAAGTGCTGCGCGAGTGACAGCATTTGAGTCAACGTGCGATTGTGTTTGTGTGCTCATGCTAATTTCTTGCAGGTTACCAGTAAAGATTATTTGAGACAAAATAATTTAACATTTATCACTGTTGTGATTTTTGGTTCTTATGGACAGCCTCTTTGTATCGTTGCCTTTTCCTCTTGTGTTGCATGTCTGTGTGAACTGTACTGTAAGATTGACTTGGTTGTTAGAAACTGATGTAAATCAATAAATTGTTATCTTTGGATATATGTATAGTATTTTTGTCTGTGTCTTTATATGAGAGGGCCTTTGTAGTTGTCATTTGTTTCAGTGGATACAGAGATTTAATCAAAGGCTTGCTAATATGGCTACTTTTACGCCGATTGGCTACGTTACCTAAGCCCCTCCCCCCGCACCGACGCGTATTGTCTCGCCGATACTAAAGATGGCGACGGGACCCGCGTAAATTGGAGATCTCTTGGAGGTAGTAAAAATTATTTTTCTTCACCTCCCGGTGTTTCCAAACTACACATTCTTGCACTGCATAGGAGATGGAGACAGGAGCGGAGTTAAACGCATGCCCGCGGGTTTCTTTTGTCCACTTGAGCTGACCGCGGCCTAGCTTGTGGGAAAAGCCTCGGGCTTTCCTTAGCGCTGTTCGCCGGCTAGCTCAAGGCACACTCGGCATGACTGATTGGGAGCCTTTAAATGTTGGGAAGCGACAGGGTGAAAGTGGATAGAGAGGGGGGTGTGTTTGTGTATCTTTACGAAAGTAGGCGGGAAATTTTCTTTAGCTGTAATTTTCTGTAACTCTTTTTATAGGAGTGGGGCTATATTATAAATGCAGTATAACACAAATAGCATTTTTCCTGAAGTAACTGCTACTCATTGAGCACTTTTAGGTACATCCAAGCTGCTTCGAGGGCTGAGTGTAGGATTAACCGGGAATAGTTAAAGCAAGACATAATCTGTTTGCAAGGAAATTATACCTGACTATTATTTTCACTTGTAACATTTACTGAAACTGCTCTGACTCTCTTTCCCCCTGGTGTTGATATGTTATTTAATGTCTGGACTAGTGTTTTGATTTTTGCTCTTGGTGTTTTTACTTAACAGGTCGGTGTGTTGTCTGACATCTCATATCAAGTGTTGGCAAAGGGGAGACCATGGCTTTTGAGGAGATCAAGGGTAGAGAAGCCATTGGTAATGAAGTGTGACTTTAGTACCCCCAGAAACACAAACGAACTGTAACAAAACTGCATTTTAGTCTAATCGCTGCTCTTCTGAATGAGATGCACATGTGACCAGAATAATTAGGGTTTTTTTTTCTTGTGGAAGCCAGAAATATGACGTGGATTTTGTGCATTTTAGATGTGGGAATGGAGGGAGACAGGGGGCTCGTGGCTGGTCGCAGCCAGAGGGAGAAGAGGAGGTCGTACAAAGATCTGTTGAGGGAAGAGGAGGAGATTGCTGCTGAAGTACGGAAGTCTTCCAAGAAAAGGCCTAAGGTAAGTTATTTGTCATCAGTAGCTCACCGTCAGTGTTCATGATGGAAGCTATTTATTATGGTTTTGATATTTTTCAAATCAGGATTCAGAACTTTTCATGCTGGGAGGAGAATCACACAAAAAGAAGAAAAAGCATAGCGATGACTACCATTACAGAGGTGAGTGGTTGTGTTTTAATTTAACACTGGGAAGATATATTGTCATGTTGTGTTCTTGTAATTGAGCTTGTATTTTTCTTCCTTTTTATTCTCTCAACAGACCATGATGGTTCAGGCCCTCCTCCCCACAAGAAGAAGCACAAGTCTTCGGACCGCTCCCCGCCCCTTTCTTCTCCCTCATCATCCCATCCCACAGATACGGCGATGGGTCTCCTGCAGGCTATCACCTCTCCCCTGGCCACAGGTTCAGATCCCAGCCCCCACTTGCATAAGAAGCCCTCCTACCCGTCCTTCTCTTCGCACTCTTCCAAGGACCGCAAACGTGAGAGCAGCGGCGGCGGTGGAAGCACGGGGAGCCATTCTTCTTTCTCTCACTCCCGTCCCACCTCTTCGTCATCATCTTCCTCCAAGAAGCACTCCTCCAGCTCCTCTTCCTCCAAATCCTCTCTGTTCCACGGCGGCGTCCCCAAAGAAGAGCCCTTGACATTACGTGAAGCGGATGGGCTGAAGATGAAGCTCATCATGTCGCCAGAGAAAGAGGAGGGAGAGAGCTTCCCATGCACGCCGCACTCCTCCAAAGGAGGGGTGAAGAAAGAGAAGGATCGGGAGGGGGCACTACCTTCAAAGTCGCCCAAGAAGAAGCTGCAGCAGAATAGAGATCCGCTGCCTGTGGTGGGGAAAGAGGTGGAAGTGGAAGGTAGGATGAATCTGTACATTCGATCAAAAAATGTTCAAATTTGGATTAATCACTTACAAAAAAAAGTCTGACTTAAGACTTTTGCACAGTTCTGTATACACAGCACACTATCCATTTCCTCAGTTTTTATTTTTTCTTAAATTAATATTTGTTATTCTACTCTGGTATGAAGGACATTATGGAGGTGGCATGGGAGATGAAAGCTCTTCTTCTGGGGCAGAACTGGAGGCAGGTGAACTGGTTATAGACGATTCATATACGCACTTGTCAAAAAAGAAGAAGAAGAGCAAGAAAAGCAAAAAGAAAAAGGACAAAGAAAAAGACAGAGACAAGGAGAAAAGTGGGAAGGACAAGAAGCACAGCAAAGGATTTAGCGGTGAGTTCACTCAGAAGCATTTTTTTGGAAACACTTTGTCCTGCATTTTTGGTATTGGAATCAAACTGTGGAAACAGAGGCGTCTCTATTGTTTATACATGATCATAAAAACACAGTTTACACTTTTTGGGACCGTCTTTACTAGTTAGCCAGCTAGCCAGACTCATGTCTAGCTGCCAGCAGTTATTGTGGTTTCATGCCAACATTTAATAATTGGTTTCCTTATGGCTGACAAGAGGAAACCTGCTGCATCAGGGTTTCACTTGGAAAATTTAGCTTTAGTCAGCTTCAACTCTCCCCATGGTTTTTGTTAGTTGTTAAAAGTGTCAGCATAACTGTAACCATAACTGTTAACAACATAACACGTGCTGATTTACTATACTAATACACTTTTCTAATGTTAGGAACCTTAGGAAATGCACTAACATTGATACAGTGATACTTAAATTCGTGTTTTACAGGGTAGTTATACCAAAGTCATGCGCTTTGGTATAACTACCCTGAGTCATGGTATTAATGTGGTGCAATCAGTCTTTCAGAAAACGCAGCTAAATGCAATACACTAAGTTAAAAATAAATTAAACATCAGGGCAACTCCAGAAAACTCAGCATTCTCTAAAAATAGTTTAGGCTGTTTGCTTAAGCAAAGTGTCCAAGAGGACTGGCTAAATATGAACGTTTTTCCACCTCAAGTGAAGGTAACAGTGTATGTCTGTATAAGTCTGTAGTTACTTGAGATACAGTTAGCTTCAGTTTATGCTCCATTTAAAAAAAAAATAGTAACATACTGTCAGATGTCAAAATCAAATCCACTGTCATTGTGTTGGATAAAAAGACAGAAAAACAAACAAACAGCTGCAAGGCGATAATGAGTTAACTTGGAAAGTATTTCAGTGCTCGACAGCGTGAGGAGGGCAAGTGGAGCCTGAGCTGTTCCTCTCTGGGTGACAGACACATTTCTAGGGCTAGCAAACTAAATGTTTCAGGTGTCTGATATCCTCTGTTTTCATAAAGCATTTTTAAAATCGGCTTCCTATGTTCAGGTTCAGTGTTCACCTCAAGTCAGTGAGGCATAGGTAAGTGATTGCCTCATGAAAGCCCAGTTCAGCATGAAACAAGGATCAGCAGTAACCACACAATGCAACTGTAATAGAATAAACAATGATAAAGATAAAACAAACTACACTGTGCATAGTGTTCAAAATAAAGATAAACATAAAAATGTGATCAACAAAAAAGAATAAACAACTGTGGTAAGAGTATATTGTTGTCATGTCAAGTACATTAAGATAAAAACTAGTGTGTGAAGTTGGCAAACAACATTATGACAAACAGTCTGAGCAGACTGATGAATGGGACCTGACCGGTTTGAATGTCTCATGATGTGATTTGTCTTCTGATTAATGCTGTCAACACAGTGGCTTTTGATGACTAAGGGAAATGGCATTTGAAGGTTTCTGCCAGGAAACTCTGCTTTCGAGGACACCGTCGAGTGTGGGATTTAGCTAGGTTTGAAGCAGAAGCATTTCATTATCCTTTAGTTCTCACCGAGAGCTTTCGCAAATGATATCAAGGAAGGAGGTGGCATTTAGAGGCTGAAGTCTTTAAAAGCTCTTTGTAATGTAAACACAGCTGTAACGTTGGCAGGGGAAAAGCCAGTGATTCTTTTCCTATTCACTGCTGCTACATTTTACAGCACGCTTAAGCTGAAATGAATTGATGTGACTGCTGAAGCTTTATAGCTTAAAATGATGTAGGTTAAACAGCAGCCACCACCTCTTTTTCTAGTAGTGATACCGGCCTGGAGGCATGTTTAACGGGTGGGGTTAGTCATGAGGGCCCTCTCTGAGTTAGTCACTTTGAAGCACTTTGAACTAAGTGTGAGCTAAAAACCACTGGGAGGAGGGTGCTATAGGCTCCAGATTCTCAATAACAATATTTCTGATGATATAGAAAAATGCTACTTGTATTCAGCAGCATTTATAAGTTTAAGTAAATAAAGGTTATTTGCCATCCTCCTTTTCCAGTTAGCTACTGCCATTAGTGGCAGTCAGCAGCTGCACAATATTGTTAGTGATTTAAAAAAAAAAATCCACCTGGGATGTTGGATCTTGGGTTGAACTTTTTTATCCAGCTGCTTAAAGCCCAGCGTTCCCACCGTCTAACCTAATCAGTAATTTCCTCTTCCTGTCATATGGTGTAAATTTGTTTGCTTTTAGACTGCATAACACCAACTTCTAGTATCTCCTCCTTCATAGTCTGGTTGTACTTGATCGTGTTTTTGTGGTTTCCACTTTTAGCAGGAACCGTTTTCTTGCATATTCTGCAAAGCGTTGTGCTTTGTTTGAGGCTGTTTCAGGTACTAAACTGTCATCAGAGACCAACACAGGATTGTGTCATTGCTTCCTTAGAGGAGAAGGGAATTAATGCAGTTATTGGGCAGTTGAATTGATGAGTATTAATACTGACTCCATCCATAACAATGTTTCACAAAAGGGCCCATTTCTTTTCTGAAGCCAGTGTAATTAACTCTACATCTGCCCATTTATCTTTGTATGACTGTCACCAGACTCATCAAAGAGCCACAGTCACTCCCATCTCACGGTCACTCACAGTGCTGTGGGCCCTATGTATGCCATGGGCACGCCTATCCCTCCGCACCACCACCAAGGCAGCGACGGTACGACAGAGAAGAAGAAGAAGGAGGACAAAGATCGAGACAAGCACGAGAAGGATAAAGATAAGGTGAGATAGTATTTAGTTACATTTCTCGTTCTTTGTAAGGAAATGTTAATGATGTGCTCAATTGTTGTTGTTGTTTTTCTGTCATCAAGCCCAAGAAGAAAAACACAACAGCGTATCAGGTGTTCTGTAAGGAGTACAGGGTCAACATAAATGCAGAACAGCCGGGACTAGGTGAGAAAAACTTTGAAATACAGTATAATTTGTGATGAAGCACTTTAAATCTAACGGTAAGAAAAAAACATATAAACTGAATGGGTTTGCATATAATCTGCAGTGTTTGGCGAACTGAGTAAAAAGTTGGCAGAGGTTTGGAAGGCGATGCCTGAAAAGGACAAGCTGGTAGGTTTTTGTCTTTTGCTATAATCCAGTGTGGCTTACACTTAAGTGCTGGTGGTGTGCTTCATGTGTGTGTTTTTCTGTAGGTTTGGAGGCAGAAAGCTCAGTATTTGCAGCACAAACAAAACAAAGCTGAAGCCACGACGGTCAAACACAAGACGTCCAGCGAGACCAAAAGCAAAGGTATATTTGACTGTGAGCGCGGTGTTTTTTTTAGTCCACTCACTGTTGGATCTTTGCTGCCGTCTGTAAGTGCCGTTTTCTCTGTAAAGTTGCAGGGACATCGACAGGAGTGGTGTCTCCAACCAGAGCGCCTGGCACCATGTCCCTGTCCCCGGCTCGAGTCCCAGATGTCGATCCCATCGATGCAGCGGCTCACCTGCAGCTGCTGGGAGAGTCTCTGTCCCTAATTGGACATCGGCTCCAGGAAACAGAGGTGAGTTTTAAATGCGCACACCTATAAAAGCTTTTATCTAGAAATAAAAGCATAAATGCAAAGTTTTAAATTGAATTTGTTAATGTGCAATGAAACCAGTAAGCCATGTTTTCTCGCACTAGGGGATGGTGGCTGTATCCGGGAGTTTGTCTGTTCTTCTGGACTCTATCTTGTGCGCGCTGGGCCCGCTGACCTGTCTCACAGCACAGATACCACAGTTAAATGGATGTCCTCGAAACGTCCTGGTATCGTACCATCAGCTTCATTCAATTCTTCACAGATTCTGCTGTTAAACGTTTCTGCTTGTTTTTGATAACCGTTCAATGTATAATATGTGGTTTTTATCGCTAACTGCTAACAAAGCTCTTGTCTCCTCCTGTCAGTCAAATACATTGGACAACATCGCCTACATCATGCCTGGACTTTGAGGAAAAGATGACTGGAAATCTGGGAGAAACACTTGACCAGGGAGATCCTTTGGACTTTAATTTAAGCCTCGGCTTGGCATTTGAAAAATGTGGATATTTTTAGCATCGATGTGTTTTTAAAGTGTATTTTTTTAAGAACTTGTTTCTCTTAGATTTCTAATTGCTGTATTTTTGAATGGAACATGTTAATCTTACAAGGCACGTCAGCTTGGTTTTACTGTTACTGTACAACTGTCTGTTTTATGGATGGATGTAGTGGACTGAATGTGTGTTTGTGTATGCTTAGCTCTTCAGTGGCACGTTAATTGCGTGAGAGTTCAATACATGTCTACATATTGAACTTTTTTCTTTTTTACAGACGTGTACAGAAACCTTTAAGTTCCCTGCTAATCACTGACATAATGTAATATATTTCACATCTGCTTAGTTGTTCTTTTATTCTGTATAAATGACTCATTTTATACATGTAATATTTTACTGTGTATATAACATGTGAAAACTTGATTGAATACACCTTTAGGTGTGACTTTGTTGTCGTGAAGAGCTGTTCCAACAATTCACCGCCGGCTTAAACTTGAACCATGTGGCAACATTAAAATGATCACTTCCCAGATTCAGCTAATATTTTTTAATGAATTCTGAGTGTCCATGCTTCCATGTTTATGTCAAATGTTGACCCTACCATTCAGTTTTCACAGTAGAAATTTAGACTCGTCAGACCAGGTACCATCCACTACTCTCTGATTGTGGTGAACTGTAGCCTCAGTTTCTTTTTCATAACTGACAGGACTGGCACCATGTGTGGTTTTCTGCTGCTGGAGCCCATCAGCTTCAAGGTTTGATGCGTTGTTTAGTCAGATCTTGTGCATACTGTGGCTGTAATTATTTAAATTACAGTTAACTAAGTCATTGGATATTTTCTTTTATTCAGACAACTGTATAAACCCTACAGGTGTTTGTGTGGTAAAATCCCAGTATATCAGCAGTTTGAGACCAGGCCGTCTGGTACCAACATCCAGACCATGTTCGAAGTCACTTTAATCACTTTTCTTCTCCCATTCTGATGCTCAGTTTGAACTTCAGGAGGTCATATTGACCATGTCTGCATTTCTAAATGCACTGAGTATTGGCTGGTTAGATATTTGCATTAACAGCAGATGGATTGGTGCAGTTATAAATGGCTTATCTGTCTTACCTTATGAGTAAGAAGTCTATGCTCAAAAACCAACTGGTCATTTGATAAATAAAGTCATCCAGTTAAACTGAGTAAATTATTCCCCCCGAGTTAACAATTGTAAACTTCGGTGCCGACATCCATGCCCTGATGTGCGCATGGTGCCATCAACACTTCCCACAACAGATGGAGCTGTGTTCACCTCTGGCGGAGTGAACTTCAGTGTCAGAGGCAGGGCTGAGTCAGCCCGCAGGAATTAGGAAGTGTGTGTTTACGCCTGATTCAACGCTACATACGACAGCGAGCAGGAACAGAAATGTCAGCATCTGCTACACAGTCAGGTAGGTTTGATAAATTGTCTCGCATGTGGCGTTTCGGGGGCAGAAACCATGAAATAAGAAAGGAAAGTTAGGGGCGCGGCTCCTCCACGGTCGGTTTACGGGAAGCAGCAGCTGCAAAGGGCGCAGCCAGCTGAGGTGAAACGCTTCAAAGCTCAATGTAGCAGACGAGCTTACGACACGCACACCCGGCAAACAGGGTGGGCCTTATCTCTGTAAACAACTCGCACGATAAAGAGCAGACAGCTTATACATGGCAGTTATTTTGGGCTATAAGTGAATTTAAAAACTCGGTCCCTTTAAAGTGAGCACACTTCAGTGTATGAAATAAGTGCAGCGTGTCATGAAAACGTTTTTTTCTCTCTCTTGTTGAGCAGAGCTGAGGCTGGTGGTGCTGGGCCGGAGTGGGGCAGGGAAGAAGACTGCAATATGCAAAATCCTCGGCCTGCAAGACTACCAGCAGGACACAGATGATGATGCTGTCCAGGAGTGCAGCAAACACAGAGGGGAAGTCGCGGGCAGACAGGTAACAATAACTGACGAGTATGGACTGTGGTCCTTTATAAGTTCACCTGCTTATTTCTGAAGTCTGCATGTCTCTTTTGTGCTTTTGAAACATTATAGCCAGATGTTTACAAAATACAATACCTTAAAATATGAGTATAAATGTCAATAAAAAAACAAAAACTTTATTATCTATTAATGTGTTAATTTCCTAAACAGTTAACATTAATATCGGAGTACCCCAGGGTTCAATTTTGGGTCCTCTGTTGTTTTATGTTTTTTTTTTTGGTTAACTTTTTTTTATAATGGTGGTCATTGAGACTCAGTGTCTCATTACATAAGAGGCCTGTTTCAGACAAAATTATTACAATTTAGATTAAATATGATTTAGTTTTAAGTTTAGTCTATAAAGTAATAATTTACCTACATTTAGTCCACCTACTGTAACCTGCCAGATGTATGTTCATAATATGATTATACAACAATCAGGCATAACATTATCACCACCTGCTTAATATTGTGTTGGTCCCCCTTTTGCTGCCAAAATGAGCCCTGACCCATCGAGGCACGGACTCCACTAGACCCCTGAAGGCCTGATCTAGCATCAAAATGTGAAGGGGGGAGGGCTCTATTGATTGTTCTTCTTTGTCCAGCACATCTCACGGATGCTTGATTGGATTGAGATCTGGGGATTTTGAAGCCAAGTCAGCACCTCAAACTCATTGTGCTCCTGAAACCATTCCTGAACCATTTTTGGTTGGTAGCAGGGTCCATTATCCGGCTGAAAGAGGCCACAGCCATAGTTAATACTGTTTCCATGAAAGGGTGTTCATGTTCTGTAACAATGCTTAGGTAGGTATGTCAAAGTAACCACATGGTTCGCAGGATCCCAGGTTTGCGTGTAAAACATTGGCCAAGGCGTCACACTGCCTCTGCCAGCTCACCTTCTTCCCACAGTGCATCATGAGCCTAGATGTTCCTAAGTTAAGGGATGCGCACGCAGCCAACCATCCATGTGATGTACAAGAAAATGTGGTTTATCAGACCAGGCTACCTTCGTCCATTGCTCCATGGTCCAGTTCTGGTGCTCATGTGCTCATTGTTGAAGCTTTTGGTGGTGGGCAGGAGTCAGGACCCACTAAAAACTGCCACGATCAAGGGATAATCAGTGTTACTCACTTCACCTGACAGTGGTTAAAATGTTATGCCTGATTGGTTTACAGCTACATGCTAAAATCAAGTAGCAGGTTGCTGAAGAACTGTCAGCTACAGTGGTGAAGACGACAAACTGACCATCAAATTCATGTTTGTCTTAATGTTTGCCATAAACCTGCCATTGACTGCAGATGAAAATTAGTCTGTGTGGCATATTTACATGAAGGATTTAAGGGCTTGTGTTAATATTTTAAACATATATGTTTAAAAACATATAAACATGATAAATATTAAGGATCCATTTCTGGTTGTTTTGGCGACACCTGTGGTTACAATGGTTAATAACAGAAACATGTTTGTGTGAAAGAAAATGTAACTCCTAATAAATTCTCTCTCTCTCTCTTCTTGTTAACGTGCTGCTGCTTAATCGTGCAGATGATAGATGCGGTCTGAATTTTGTCCAGTGGCATTTCCTGTAAACACCTTCTTGCATGTCGACATCACTGAATCCTCTCATCTGAAATGCAATCTGATGTACTCAGACGCAACAATGAGCACGAATGCATTTAAAAGCCAGTTTGCAGTATTCATTTGAGTTTCTTACCTCACAGGAAAAAAGAAATGTGTGCTTAACCAACCAGGCACATTTAAATGATTAAGAAAACCCACAAAATTAAGCATGACTGGGTTTCAAAATTTTGCAAAAAAAACCAATAAGCAACTGTGAAACTCTCGGGGCGTATCTGCTCAAGGCTTTGGTTTACAGCGCTCGCACCAGCCAAAAGAAACTGAGCCAACAGACCTGGGTTTGTTTTAACGCGTTAGTTGTAAAATCATAGCCTTGTTATATGTACTCTATGGTGTGAAATCTTGATGCACACTGATACTAAATATATTCATCACTTTGCAGCTGTTGCTCTCATGTGGTCAACTATATATATAAAAAACAAACAAATGTGGTTAATAGGCTCAGTAATTCTACCATTAGCCTTCACACCAAAGCAAAAACAAACACCTGAATCTGCTGGGTGGTCAATGCAGTTAAATTTGTTTTACAGCCTCCAAGGAAGGCAAAGTGGATGATACTGCTGTGAAATGCTTGCCTAGTGTAATTCTAATATAAGCAAACAAGGCAAGATACATTTATTAGTGTGAAGGAACTGCTGACAATGGACAAGGACAGGAGGATGAAGGGGAGGGAGATTAAGATATACACAGGCTGTAAATAAAAGATGGATGTAGCCACTGTGGTTGTGACCCACATTTTTTAATCTTAATTTTTTAACATTAGGGTTTGGCTTCCACCAATGTTTTTTTTTTTTGTTTTTTTCCGAGTCAGAAGTGCCCGTATTAGGTCAAGATTGTGAATTTCTGTATCATAAGCTAATGCTAACAAGCTTGCTTGCCAACCTGCATCTGTAAACTGTATGAACAGAGATACTGGCTAATGCCTTGTAATAAACTAATAAAATACTCAAGTTTTACTAACCAAAACTGGAGTGCACACTTCTCGGACGGGCTGTGCCACACAGAAAGCTTTGTTATTTGTCAGATAAGCTATTAAAAACAGGCCAAAGGGCCACAAGCAAGAACTCAACTGACTAGCCTTAAAAAATTCAAATAGGTGGATTATACAAACATACAATTGTTATAAGGATGTGAATAAATGTTTGAGACCAAAACTGTTTTAGCTGTAAATGTGTTATTTTCATTTCTGAGTCGAGTATTTTAACAGCAGAGGATCGACTCGCTTTTGGAGCCAGCCTCAAGTAGTAATTTGAATTAGTTGTGTTTGAGCCCTGAGATTTGTTCCTTGGTTCCATAGCTTTCACTGGTAACAGATTGATCCATAAATCTGTGTTAAACTGGCTTCTGCAATTCAAATTCTGACATCTAAGAACAATTTACAGGTCAAAGGGAGCTAGCAAACTGCAGGTTGTAGTAACTTTCAGTGGATCAGCAGAACCACTGATGCTAACATGTAGTGGATTCTGTAAGGCTGTAATATTAGGGTTTGCTATAGAGTTAGTGTATTATTAAGACAAGAGTAAGTCCTAAACACACTTATAGATAAAGATGCAAAGGTATCTCAACAGTGCAGTCCAATGTAGTTCAGTCTTTTCATATTTTTTCAGTGCTTTTGTTTCCAACATGAAAAATGTGTTCAGTAAATCTCTGAATTTACTGACTTTAATCCTTATAAAAGTGTAAATATCCATGAAATTTGTGAAGAAATTTTGGAATTGCCATGCACACACAGACTGAACTTCATTCACGTAGTGAGTTCAGTTTAAGAATACCAAAGTAAAAAAAAAAATCTTTGTAAATAACAGACATTTTTTTAAACAGGTGCATTGTAATCAATTGTAATTGCTTTTTCTTTATGCTTCTGTCACGTCTCTGCAGGTGGTGATAGTCTCTAGTCCAGCCTGGTACGGTTCAGGTTGTAACTCAGAGGAAAGAAGAAATTACATTTCTTCCTTCATTGCCTCATCCAGCCCTGGACCACACGCCTTTCTGCTCTGTGTCCCAGCAAACCAGCCGGCTGATGAAGAGGCCAAGGCACTGGATGTCCTGAAGAAGCTCTTTGGTTCCTCTGCTGTAAGCAGAAATACCATCATACTCTTCACCCACACAGATGTGCTGGATGAGGACGAGCAGCTGGAAGAATACCTCGTCACATGGCGAAAGGACCTAATGGAGCTGGTGGAGAGATGTGGAGAGCGCTACCACACCCTGGAAGCCCGCAGTGGAGAACAAGATGGAAGGACATCGTTGGAGGAGCTGCTGGAGAAAGTCGAGCAGGCAGTTATGAAGAGTGGGGGTTTACACTTTAGCTGCCCTCTGTACCAGGAGGCTGAGGAAAGGGTGAGAGAGAGGCAGGCAGAGATAGTGAGACAAAGAAGAGAGGAGCTGAATGACCAGGTGTCTCCCACAGACTCCCAACTGGAGAATGAGGAAGAATTGGAAGAGGTCCGCGAAGAAGCAGAGAGGAGCATAGGTGACCTGAATATGGATGTAGATAGCATTTTTCCCTCTACTGATGTTTCACCTTCCACCTCTGCTCCGTCTTTCCTCGGGGGCTTGTGGGAAAAGCTGACTGGGTGGATTAGGTGGCTGTCCTCTCTGGTGAGAAGGGAGTCGCTGCTGGGGTCACTGGTCGGCCTGTTCGTGGGAGGGACGTATGGAGGTATGGTTGGGGCCACAGTGGGGTCTGTGGCTACTGAAGTGGGGCGAAGAAAAACAGAGAAAACTAAATGAGAAGCAATCTCATGTTTAAGTTGCACCTTAAAGCCACTCTACTGTGTTCCACAAACCACTGTATTACTGGGCTGTGGGCTTACCCACTAACACAAAATAACATGTTTCCCTGATTACAAATAATGCTTTATAGATCAGTTTTAACCCGTAAATAAGGACAATTATTTACGGGTTTGCTGGATTTGAAAAATCTTTCGGCTGGTATGTTCTCAAATGTAACTGCCGCTGTCTTTTTTGCTAGCTTAGTATTCAATATTGTCGGCATGACTCAGATCTTTGCCTCTTTCTGTACTTCAAGTACATGAAGACGCCATCTCGTCTGTAAACAAACCACTGAGTGGTAGCGAAAACTTGTCTTCCATGCAAACTGTGGGAGACTGCAGCAGTTTGCTGTAACCAAAGTAATCAGAGGTTTTCAGTGGAGCACTGGACACACCTTATTTCAACTAGTGATAGCACGCAACCTTCTGCAGCCACTTGCCAATTGATCAGGGAATGCACATTTTTTTCCTAAAGACCGTTAGTTATCAGCTGGTTGTGGAGGCCTCTGTGACTGGGACCTAACAGAGCATCCGAGATGTCCTGATGAATGCAGCTTTCTAACCAAGCTTGCTAGCAGTGTTCTTTTTTTTTCACGTTGGCAAATAGTTGGTTCTTGACACAGTGAAAAGACACATAATAAAATTTATTTGGGGGTGGCTGGTTCTGTCCAACTTGCCTTTCCTTTTAGCTCTATTTTTGATCTCCATCAGCTTCTGAGGAAAATGTCAAACTTTTAAGCTGCTGTGTTCACAAGCTAGTTTCTGACTTTGCTGTGTTTGTTTGTGTTTTCCCCTCCCTTTTCCCTCCCTTCCTCTGTCAATGAAAAAAGTCAGCGAAAACGTAAAAATCAACAAGCTTAAAAGAGTTGACCTAGAGTGCAGAGCTAGCGCTACACTAGCTCGTCAAACTAACTGCATCTAAACCCATTACTGTGAAAATTTTGAATATCCTTTTAACTTTCCTATAAAAAGGATATCATACAACAGCCAAATCGATTATTCATAACCTTGCAAGCAGCTCGTCCTTATGAGTGGACTATTACTGATCTCTAAAGAAATTATTTATCATTAAGTAACAACTCCTGAACCTGTTTTATGCTTTTTAGAGAGGGCACAGGGAAGGCTTGAAACACTTTTGTTAGGAGGCAATACCAAGAAGAATCCACAAGGTGGTGACATTGACCTTTATATAGAAGTTTGAAGTTTTCTGAGGTGAACTGAAAGATAATCATTTACTGCCTACCAAGCAAATAAAAGCTGCTGTTTTAAGTACACTCCAGTGTGATTTTTTTTTAATCTGAAGTGATTGTTCTTCACAGAGATGAGCTGTGGTTACTTGTAGTATGTATGTGTTCTCTTGAGATGCTTTTCTACAATGGCTTCTACCATACTGCAGATTAAAATGAATGGATATAGATAGCTGTGGTGCGAGGAACAAAAGCCCAGGGTTCACGCTGGAGCAGATGAGTCCCTCAGACTCTCTCAGCAGCACACAATGGCTTTGACACGGCAGTAATTGACACTCTTGCTTAAACCGTCCATCATGGCCCGTCCTTACATCTCTCTTGTTCACTGTTGCCTCTTGGTCTCTCTAAGCTGCCGGCGGCTCTGCCTCAGGAGCAGCTAGGCGTTTCCGAATGTGGGTGGTCCGGCCAGGGTGGGAGGGAGAGAGCAAGGCAGGGAGAAAAAGGGAGAGAGAGAGAGAGAGAGAGAATTAGCCCGGCTCTCATGTTTCCCAAAAAGAGAGGAGAGGGAGGGAAGGACAGGAGAAAGAGAGAGTGAGTGAGAAGCAGTGAGAGAGAGAGCAAGAGTCAAAGGGAGAGAACAAGCTCTGGGACTACATCTGTCTTCCAGATGTGGCCTCCTCTTGTCTGAAACGGGGAGGAAAAAAAGGTTTTAAAAGTACAGGAAAATTAGTGCTAAACAGTTTTTTATTGTTAGGGATTACACATACAGTACAGACTACAGCATACAGCACCAACTTCAGAACCCACTCACCAGGATATGCTTCTTTTCCCCCCTGCTTTATGAAACTGCACGCTAGACTCCTTCAAGTGAATGTATATGAAAGAACACCTGTCCAAATATTATTCAGTCTTAGTGGATACACACCACGGATAAGGCAGAGAGCGCGGAGACGGAGTTGGAAGTCTGGAGAAAAATTAATGAGAATTTTTTGGGAGTGTAATTATTATTTATTTTTTTTTGTTTTTCCAGAAGGATGTGGCGTACATAAGTATCTCAGTTCAGTAGCACTAATCAAGACCAGTTCCGTAGCTTGTGACGGCGGCCAGTATTAACTCTGGAGGATGAGACCTCACTGGGACAGAGAGGGGAGCTGATTTGTGCCTGTATGAAAAAAGCAAAAAGCCCCCAAAAAACAAGCAAAACATGTGAGGGGAATCAGCAGCGAGCCGTCATTGACTCACAGGCGGTAACTTCTCTGCTCCTCTCCCTCACGGCAAAAATGTTGCTGCGAGGGCCCTGCGGTCCCCCGTCGGATCCAGTCTGGTGGTGGTAATGGTGGTGGTGGTGGGGGAGGGCAGTCCGCTGTGAAGACACGGACGCCCGCAATATTTTTTTGTTATCATCGCGCCCCATGGCCTGGAAAAAGACAGCAAACCAAAGGAAAATAAACAAGATGACACACTCTTTCCCCTCACAGCACAAGGCCGTCCTTCTTCTTCTTCTTTTTTTACAGGAACAGCGCACGACCATTATGGCAAGTGGTTAAACATGTTTAAAATTTTATTTAGTTTTTTTTTATTTACAAATAAATATGACTGTTTGCCAGATTGTAACTGGAAGAATTTGTGGGTAAATAAAACATTCTAAATATATTTGACAAAAAAGCAAAAATAATTTAAGGTAATTTAGCTCTAATAGCTGGAAAGAAATAAAGTAGTACAGCAAAATTATAATAATATAACGTTCGGATAAAATAATCACACGAGTTCACAGAGGCTGTAAATCAGCTGAGTGCTTTTTAACCCACCAATCTTTTTCCTTTTTTTTTTTTTTTTTTAAACAGTGTGACCTCAGGAACTATCTTTCTATCTGAGGGCTGTTTTTGTGTGCCGGCATGCAGGGCTGAGGCAGCGAGCGGTGTCCGACTGCCGGCTCGCTCTCCTCCTCCTCTCTGGGTGTGCTCGCTGTGAGCCCTCTCATCTTTTTCCCATTAGTGCTGTTTTCATGTTCCTTCCTAGCGTGAGCATGTGTGGCTGCGATTGTTTACCAAGCAGTGCTCGCCCCGTCCGACTGTGCGTCTGTGTCTGTGTGTGTCCAGCGGGGAGTATTCGACAGCGGGTCCAGACTATGATAGGAAATAATCATTAAACAAAGAAGAAGAAGAAGAAGAAAAAGTTATGTGATGCTTCATTTAATTATTTCTACATTTTAAAATGTAATTACTGCAGTGTTAGAAATTAATTTTAAAGTGTTTAAATATGAAATGTAAAATTTTAAACAGTGAGTCCAGACTTTTTATTTTTCTTATGTTAGCTTTAAAATTCACCAGATGTTTTTTGACTGATTTCTAACATTTTACATATTTTCCAAACGCTTCTTTTTTAAAAATCATTTAGTCACATTTGTATTTAAACCATTTAAGCTGTGATTTATTACTTTTTACTAACTCTTACAAACTTAGTATTTTGTAGGTAGTTACAGTGAGCCGTCTGACACTATACTCATCAGCTATGCAATCTATTATCAAAGTCTTCCCACTCGGCCCTGCCTGTGGGCACATATTTGGGGAGCTATTTTGGAGTATTACCTAAATTAATTCAAATTTAAATGGTCAGAGCAGACTTAAAACATTTCATGTGATCAGCTGTCAAAGGTGCCTAAAGTGGTTGATCATTGTCTCTCAAAAATAAGGTTTAAAAAGGATTTCTCAAAGTTTTAAACTCTCTGAGTACCATGTCTCTCTCTGCCATTACAGACTGCTCTACTAACTGCAGTACATGAATATAGGCATTACTGAAAATCTCAAATATGGCTTATAAACATTTTTTTAAACTAGTTGAAATTTTATATCCAAGAGCTACGGGATAATTTTTCCCACCAATTATTTTTTGAAATGCATGAATTAAGGCTGTGCACTTAAATATGAGAGAACCTTCATGAATGTCAATTAGTAACACTTCATACCAAAACTGCTTTGAAAACCAAAAAAGAAGAAGAAATTAAAATGGCAGAAATAACATGGAAGACAAAGATGAGCTATTAAAAAAAGAGCATGGATGTCCTTTCTCCTAAATTTGAAACACTGCTGAAAATAGAAAAGCGTCTGTGCACTATTTCCCAGATGAAGTGGAAACTCAGAAATAGAGGCAGTGCAGCTGACACGAAGCAGCTCCCATCCATGATCTGACCATAAAGGGCCTCCAGCGCACAGAACAAGGTGTCAGCACAGACAGGAAGAAGAAGAAGAAGAAGAAGAAGGAAAGGGAAAAAAAACTACAACAAGAAAGAAGCCCCCCAGATGATATGAATACAAAATCACACGCAGCTGCTGTGGTTAGGGCTCTGATGGACACACACACACGCATGAATGCACACCAAAGCTTCTGCACGTGTACGAGCAGCTGACTCGAGCGGGAGGACAGCTCGGCGAATCGGCCGGAACGAGAGCCACCCCTCGTCCCCTCCGGCCTGACCCGAGCCTCTTCGCCCACACCCCCCTCCAGATGTGACAGAGGAAGATGTCCTGTGCGGACAGCGACTGGAGACGGGAGAAAGAGGAAAAGGGCTGAGACTCGGATGTGCGGTCTGGTTCAGGTTTGTACGCCCCGCCGGCATCCGTCTGTTAAAAGAGAACTTCCCAATATGGTCGCCACATTTGAGTCATTTATTTTCACTCGTACAACCTTAACATACGTTCTGACACTTGGATGCCAAAAAGGCACTGGGGCTTAACTAATACCCCGTGGCAACATGTCAGAATCGGATGACGATAAATGAGTTCCAGTTTGACTCAGTTCGCTTGCCAAGGGACAGATAAACAGCTAGTAGGAGGGTAAGGTCACGGGCTCGTGTGTCTTACAGGCGTGCGGATAAGCCTACTGTTGGGACACTTCAAAGGGAATCTATGGCATGACGGGAATGGTGCAAAAAGGATGACAATCAGAATGAGAAAAGGGGTGAAGTGAGCTATTAAAGCGCACTGCAGGAGGCCACGTTTGCAGGAGGATGAGCTTTAGGGAGCGAAACATCGCGGGATGAAAGAAGCAGAAAAGCCTGAGCTCTGCTGGTGTGACAGCTCTGAGGAGTTAGCGGCCTCACGCTGCACCTCCTGCAGCAGATGGGCTTTGAGGATTGCAGGAGGGGTTGGAGGGGGGCTTCAGTCAGAGAAGAAGACAACTCACTACGCGGAGCTGCGGTGCGGGTGTTAGATGGCCCCTGAGCGTCACCATAATTGATGGATAGTGTGGTCCACATTAAGTGACATGCGCCGTTGGCTGTAAGTGGGTGCGATGATTGGGGGCCTTTTTGAAGCTGGGGCCGCGGGCTGTGTTTGAACCGTCAACAGAGACCCCTATTCTCTGTAAAGGACACCAGCCTGTGGTTTGGTCGCAGCCTCGGCACAGGCCAAGCACACACACACACACACACACACACACACACACACACACACACACACACACACACACACACACACACACACACACACACACACACACACACACACATTATCCTTCAGTAGTATTATTGGGTTCTGGGGGAGGTGACTGTATTATTCCTGCTGCAACACTGACTTAATTCAAGGCAGATCTGACCCCGGCTCGTTCTCCTCCACTTCTGCTCTATTGGATCAAGTCTTAATCCTCCCTCCACCACATGAATGGGAGACGCAAAGAGGAGCTGCACTCGCTCCTGCCACGTACATCAAATGTCACTCAGGTCCATATGCTGTCATGCAGCTTATGATGGGTATCGGCGTGTCATATGAAAGCTAGAGGAGCTTAATGGAGGCCTAGAAAGACCAGAGCTGAAGACAGATACTCTGGGAGATTGGAGCCACAGCTCGCATTGATACAATGCGTCGTCCAAACCTGGATTTGATCTTCTGTGGCCTCGGTTGGTTTTTTTTGTAGGTTTTTTGTTGGGTTTTTTTTGCAGATGCATACAAGCCTGACACATCCTCCGCCAGGAAAAAGCCAGGGGAGCTGGCCCGTGATACCACTTCAGAGTCGAGGCGCACAAAACAATCTCTAAATAGGAGCGTCTCAGGAGGCACTTTACAGTAAGCTATGACTAACAAACCCAAAGCACCTCAAAACAACGCTGGGAAAGATCCAGCTTCCGTCGAGGCAACACGAGCTCCCGCTTCTCAGCCAAACACATAATAACTCCTGCTCAAGGGCCCGTTTATTGTCATATCTTTTCAAAGTGACGCCAAACCCAAAACACACTCCACTCACACACGGCCTTGAGCTAACAAGGGATGTAGGCGAGGCTTTTTAGGGCTTTTCCAGCGACTGAGCTCACCAGACAGCCGATTGCGGGGGTCGACGGGTTTTTTGGTGCGTGTAGCGGTCCAGCTCTCACGCAGGGGAGACGCAGAGGCCCTCAGGGCGGTGGGCGCCCCCAGAGCAGACGTGCCCTTCAATCTCCATCTGAAATGAGAGACAGGCCATTGGTGCGCAGGGATGGGCCTCTGATTTGTTCTGTGGTCCCTTTGAAACCATGCATCCTGCAGAAGAGAGGAGGGAGAGAAACAGGGAGTAAACATGACAGGCAGGATGAAGGGAAAAGTAAGATTAAGATGTGCAGCTGCAGTGGCTTTACTTCAGCCCAGAGAGGGCAGTGGAATCAATGTGGAAATGATAAGACAGCGAGGAAAAAACTGGGGATACCCCGCACGCACTAACTTTGGTTCTGTGTCTTTTCAACACAAAAAAGTAACATGATCTGTCAAAGGGAAAGAATACGAGCGGCTATTTTAAAATCAAGGATTTCAACGTCAAATAACAAATCGATCGTGTTTCTGAACGCTACAAAGGAACTAATTCAATGTCAGATGAACAGTGATCAAAGAAAATGCAGAGTCCCTCCCGTACCATACACATATACAAATGTGTTTTAGTTTGTGCATGGTTTGTGCTCAGTCATAGATCGACGTGGTGTGGTGGGGGGGCAAATCGTGAGAGAAACAGACAGATTGTGGTGGCTTTGATGTGCGCTCAGAGCTCAGTCAACAGAATACATGCTAGGTGGAAAGAACAAAAAAAAGCAGTATCATAGGACAACTGTCTCTCTGCAAACCACTACAGTGGGACGAGTGCGCGTGTGTCTTTCTGGCCTGCGCACACTCAGTCATGTGCGCAGGCTATCAAGTTGTCGATCAAGAGGAGCGATGAAGCAGAGAGAAACGTTTTCTCTCACATCCTCAAGGAGGGCAGACGACTGACACACACTTAAAGGGAAACAAAACAGCCCCCACCACATCTAAATCCTGTTGTATTCTCTTCTCCTCAGAGGAAACTCGTGTGATCAGATCTCCGCCACCAATATGTTCCCCATATGTCTAAATCCAGCCGCCATTTCTTCCCCCTTTTTTTCAAGAAATTTGGTTTTCGGGGTTTATGTGTGTTTATCTGCACTGTGCATCGTTCGTATTAAGGGGGTCTTTGTCTGTCCTTTTGTGAAAGCTGACAGCTCGTCACTTAGCACTGAATTGATGCGTTGCTTTCACATAAGCACGCACGCACAAAGACACACAGCAGTGTTAGAAAAACAGGCATAAATCTCTAGTTCAGAGCCCGTGTTACCCCCTTTTTTTTTCAGCAGAAAAACCTGAGTGCTCCTTTCCGACCGCAAGCTACCTTACTCTAATGGGCTCATTTAGACAAATTTATTTTGCCCCATTTCACTCTGTTATATATATTGTTAAATAGACTGGCATTTATGTAGAGCTCTTCTGCTATTTCTGGGCTTTCAAAATGTTTTTACACTACAAGCCAAATTCATTCAAATTCAGTCATATTTTCATGCAATTCAAATGTAGCAAATGTTTCAAATGTATCGACTCTCTGAATATTTTAATCAATATCTATTACATACTTTGTATTTTTTCCAAATTAGTTGAGATACTCAGAATGTGTAGAAAAGACAGATGAAAGTGAAGCTAATGTGGAAGTCTCTTAAACCTGCATTGTTGCTAGTGGTCAGTAGGGGGCGACTCCTCTGGTGGCAGATTGTGTAGAAAACTATTAGAAAATTAAATTTTCACCTTATTTATGGCCCTTCTAAATTAATTTGTAGTCTTAAGCAATAATTACAAGTTTCAGTGACTATGAATTTCATTTTATCAATTATGGTTCCATTCAGAGTAAAATAAATAATAAAACAGAGGATTCTTTAAGTTTTGGCTACTTTTTGATTGACAGCTCACTTCAGTATGAGGGATTGTTTCTTTACTTTTTCTCAGGCAGATCCACCCCCTGAAAAAAAATGAAATGAAATAAGATAGTCACAGACAAACTGCTCATCTCGAGTCCACAAACACACAGGTGGCGTCACCTTTCATATACAGTTCATGGACCTCACTTAACTACCTTCTTGTGGGACAGCGCCAGTGCCCTTGGGTGGGAATCTCTGGCATAGGCCCGGATTTGACTTGTGGCTTAGCAGTGCAAACAGATCGTGCCGATATGAAGCCCATCGAGCAAAGTCAGTGTTTTTTCAATCTAAATTCCAAGATTACTTCACTTTTAAGCACAAAGCCAGACCCCAGTCACAGCCAACATCTGAATACACCATCACTCACTGAAATATTACAGACATCAGAAACTCACTCGCAGCATGGATTTAACAAAAAAAAAAAGGGATTGTAATCACACGGCCCATCTCATAATTAACGGATGCTATGACTCAACTTGGTCACAGCATGGTAATTACCTCAGGAGGCTGTCATATTTATTTAACTAGGAAGCTAAGACTGCTGAAGTCCAGCCATGTCATATGTTAGATCGTGTCAGATTGAAACCATGACACATTAAGCTGATTTTCCCCCCTCCTTCCTCTCGCTCTGTTGCACCAGGGTGGTCCTCACTCTGGCTCCGGCCTCGTTAGTGTGTGTGTGTGGTGTGTTTTCAAGACTGTCACAACAACATGACCCCCAGAACATTTCAAACATACACACACTAATTCTGCTCAGACACGGGCATCTTGCGTTTCCAAATCTGCACACATGCACGCACACACCACAAAACCTCTGTCCTGGCTGCAGGGATAGAAACAACAATGCTGCCTTTGACACTGACCCTAACCTCCAGTCCATCCCTCCACCCCCCCAAAGCCCTCATCGCCCTCCCACGTCCCCCAGGCCTAGCGCTGGCCACAGGGCCAAAAATGTGATTCAGGTGCAGGACTCTGCTGTTTCCAATTAGTGGGGTATAAATTAGAATCACTCTCCCCTGTCCTCTATCCAAACATTGCTGTCTCTTCATCCTTGTCGACCCTACACACTTAACTCTGACTCTGACCTCCCGCCTGTATCACTCTGAGACATAAATTCACTTCCTTTATGGCTCTTGTCGGCAACCTCTGGACTCCTCTAACTCATGCTCAACGCTGTTAATGTGCAGTGCATTTGGTATAAAACCCTCCATTTTCAGTCAATGAGAGTATAAATCCCGAGCCATATATCTGACTTTGAAAGGAATATAACTTCTGGTTTTACTGTACTGTCTGGTTACTGTAACTGAGATATTTCACAGAAGACAAGGACATGCCCTGACATATGCACTCCACATTGCAGCAAGGCACGCTCTGATAAGGTTACAGAGAGATTCAGTTAACTTGTGAGAGGAAATGTAGACTTATTCCTCGACTTATTAGACAGTGTGTTTGCGAGCTTTTTCCTCCACAGGTCAGTCTGTTAAACTGAGTGTTATTATTCCAGGGCAGAGAGATCAGCTGCAGTGTAGCCAAGTAGGACCTGAGGTCACTCTGGTACTGAGAGTTCACATCTGTTCAAATAAATCCTCCACTGTGCCATCAGCAGTAAAAACACACACATGCAAGCTGCAGCAGAATGTAACTAAGCACATTTAGAAGAAGAAATCTCAGGCATACAAGCACATTTTGGTTAATATATTTGTTCACATATTTGCTTGGTGGCTTTGGACAGTGGAAATGTGATTTTATGCTAGGCTACTTGTTGTCCACAACAGTGTGTAATTGAGAGGTTTAGTAAAACTTATTCTGAACAACCTTTCAGTCCCACAAAAATATTTTTTGGACTATATAGTTTAAAACATATGCATAATGCTGATTTATATGATCAGCAGAACACAAGAAAACAGGTCAGCAAGTCAACAGGGAATACACTGTTAGCTAAGAGTAGCCTAATGGATAAACGGTAATAGCTAGCTAAAAATTAAGAGAGGATGAGAGAAAATGTTACATATTGCAAAAGCATGAAATTAATAAAACTTCAGAATATAAAACTTAAGAGACTGATATCAAGTAAACAGGGGAACTGCTGAAAGTGTTCAGCTAAGCTAAGTTAAAACTGTTAGCTATTAGCAATAGCTAAATAGCTGACATTAGCACATAAAAAGGTAATGGCTAAAAGTAACAGATAAACTACTGAAACAGCTAATATTACTGGATTTTGGTGTAAATGTGAACAATTAATAAAAGAGCTGAAAGAAAAACAGGATAGGTAAATGAGCTCGGAGGTAAATAAAACAGTAACATACCAATTATTATGCCAAATACTGCATTAGTACTCATAATCCAATAGGACAGTGTGTCCATCACTTATAACAATTCATCATAAGGTTGATATTTTAACCATTTCTTGCTAATAATACTAAATAAAAAATATATTTTTCTATCCAGAACTGTCACAAGTAACAAATCCCAGCACTGCATACACGTGGAATACACACGCTAACACTTTGGCACACGCTTTCTCTCAAAGTACACGACACCAAGAAAAAATAAAGAAAAATAACAAGCAAGCACCATGATAATATTTCATCATTCACTTTTTTTTTTACATTCCTGACTTTGGCACCTGTCATGTGTGTGGTTTTTATTTTTTATTTTTACAAGCTCAGGCTGCTGTTACAGAGAACACAGCACGCAGGAGCGAGGAAAATTTACAGAGCGTGTCCTCTCCGGGCCGTGCAGTGTTCACGGGGATCAAATGCTCCCAAGGTGTGGAGTGTGTGTGTGTCTATATAACTCTACATTTCTCTCCACTGCCACTATACCAGCACCAGAGCTGCTGCCCCCGCCTTTTACAGAGCCCAGGACCTCAGTGTGCCCTCTGAGTTTTCTCTTTATGAGCTCTAGTTCATCCTTCGACTTGCAGAGAAAACAAGAGCTGCACAGGCTTTTATAGGACTCCTGGGGAATACACAAAGAAAAAATAAATAAATAAAAGAGCAAAGTTTTTAGCAGGCAGTTAGAGGCTTCTGCACTGTGAAGGATGACTGATAGAAGAGGCTGAAGTGTTGGGTGAAGGATTAAACACAATGTTACCCCCATTTACCGCAGCCTCTGACCTTCAGCTGGCCAGATGATGATAGAAAAATGCTCCAAAGAGACAAAGCGAACCAGATGAAGATGAAGAGAAATAAAAGGCAGCCACAAGAAGGGTGTGAACTTTCCCCCACCAACACGAGCTCACTTTTGTGGGCTCCCTCCTCCACGGGGAGTACCCAAGATAAACATGCCTGTTCCTCTAACACCTTTCACCTCTCCTCCTGACCTCAGTTCATCCCACCTTTTTCACTCATCTCTGGAAAACGTTCTCCCCTCCACTCCTCTTTGTTACTTCCTTTCTCCCCGTCCGTCCAGATGTTTGGCCCAGTGGCAGCAGCAGCAGCAGCAGCAGTGAGAGCGAGGACCCGGGGCTACGCGGTGGGGATCTCCAGCAAGGATTGGAATGCTGACCCTCTATCCATCTCCATCAGTGGAGACGGATTTGTTTGACTTGAGATGTGATTGTGTTTTCTCTTCCCCACACCTGCCGCTTCCTCTGAACCATGCTCCCACCCACTCACCCACCCATTCTTCCTTGGACCCTCGCGATCAATTGCTTTAACTTGGCAAAACACTCGTCCAGCTGCTACTGCTTTTCCACATCTTTTATATTTTCTCTTACGCGGCCGGCCTGCCAAGTAAGAGTTGCAGTCGCATCACAGCAAGTTGGCGTTTTGACAGATATTTGAATCCAATGAAGTCATGAACTGGAGCGGTCCACTGACAGTTCCTGTCTCTTTCTTCTGTTTGTTGTCACATGTGCTTTGATTGACTGTAGTGAAAGCAGGCCTCTGGGGGAGTAGTTTCATTATCAGAGGCTGCTCATGTGGGATCTGCATAAAATAATAAACCTCCTCTGTCTTGTGATGGTGTTCTCTTCCCACCCGGAGCTGAGCAGGCATTGTGACTTTCAACAAACTGTGGTTTCTTGCAGATCAAACATTCCTCTTGTTTTTGAATTTATCATGCGGCAAACCCGCCCTCATTAGTCAATGGCACTCAGCAAGTTGTAGCGTTTAATTCCGCGGGGCCGCCCAAACTTATCACCCTTCATTTCAACATGGTGGGCTGCCCTGTTGCTGAAACCCTTTCAAGCGGTTCCAGACATCTGACAACAGCCACATTTATTTATTGACTTCATTTCGCTTACAGGGCAGCCTTTACAGCTCCCTTGAGTGATACAGAGTTAATGTAGAACTGTTCATTGCTCGTGAGTGTTTTTTCACTCCTCCTCCTCTACCGCCACCTCCTCTCCCTCCTTTTTAAACTGTTCTTAAGTGTTTAAACACGCGGGTAATGACGTGCTGTTGTGGAAGTGAAAAACCATGTGGGATAAAAAAAGAAAAACATCCATGTGGGCTTTTTCCCCCAAGGAGAGCGCGAACCACCGAGGACGGGATGAGAGCGAGGAAGGCCCTGTTAATCAAAATGAATGAGCACCTCTCAGGGCGCTTGTGTCGACGAGGCCGTGGAAGAGCTCTCAGCCCCCTTCGCTCTGGGAAAGTAGAGCACTGGGTGTAAAGAGAGATCCAGACACTGTGACCAACACAGCTAGTGGCCAACCAAACTCGTACTTCCTGTTTGCATGACCTTCCAGCGTCATGTAGACAGTAGGTCAGAATAAAAAAATATATTTTATTTATTTATTCTTTTAGAGTTGTTAAGCAGTTTAGACAAATCTGGATATTTTTCCCCCAGCTGTTTATTTTAATACTTGCATCTTTTTCAGCCATATACTACTTTTAGCTTTTTCTTCATTTATCTGCTTTCAGCTTTAAAATTGAACAACTTGGAGATAAAAGCTATTTTATGTTATTATTTTTAGCTAGCTGTCTCAAAATCTTTGTTAGCTTATCAATACCTTTACCAAAACAATTTTTTCAAATCATAACTTCTATTTATTTTTTTTTAATTATCAAAGCTGCTCATTTGCAGAAATGCGACTATAGCATCTTCTGATATTGAAAAGTACCATTGATCCAAATGAAATATTGATAAAGCCGGCCACTTAATTCACTTAATTAGTTTACTGGTTACAAATGTCAGTGCTTTGCAATAACTGGATTCCAAAAGTGTTGGTACTGTGCTGATGGAATCAAATCAAATCAAATAAATCATCACAGTCCCTGTTGCTTTTACAAACAATAGATGTCAACATTAGCTTAGCAAAGCAATTTTAACAGAGGGGAAAATATGTTTGCTTTATCCAATAGTAACAAAAGTCAGCTCACCAAATATTACATATGGTGTTCCTTAAGTGAATGTAAAAACATTTAAAACACAAACTGGGGATTTAGTTTACTGTTTGCAGTCGTTACCTTAAGCTAAGTTAGCTAGCTGCTGGTGATAGCTTTAGCTTGGACAAATGAGAATGGTGCATTTCGTTTACCCAAGAACAAAAATGTTAACAAACATACTAGCAAACATGCCAAAATTTTATAAAAGAAAGACAATTATTGAGTCAAATAACTATTTAAATGTCTAATTATAACAGGAAACTATTTATGTTGGCTTGTCTTCGGCTGACTGAAGAGAAGTCAACTTGGAGGAAGCTCGTCAGAGTTTAATAACCTAAGACTGCCAAATATTAAAAATGATTTTGAGTTAATTAAGTACATCTTGGTAAGACGAGCCACAGCTGCAGAGAGCTTGGATAGCAATGAAGAAAATTGTTGTTACTGAGAAAATAAAAGTGGCTTGATCACAGGTCCTTGAGGTGCTCCAAACTGAACTGCTTCCTGCTGACCATCATACAGAGCTAAACCAGAATACGGCTCGTCATTAAATTGCCATTAGTAAGAAGCAACCATTTCTGCTTTCATAGATAGCATTTTTGCAGCAGAGAATCAGCTGTAGCTGTTTTTAATCGAAAGGAATTTAAGACAAGACAAAATAAACACAAGTGAAGTACGAGCTACAGTTTTTTAGCCAAGATAGTACGACAAAAAAATATGAGCAAAAAGGAAATCGCATTAACTTGGAATAAAAGAGGAGACATTAAAGTCGTCATTTCATTAAAAGAGCCATAATTATTGGTGGCTACAGCTTACATAACCCTACAGTTATTATTGCATAGCAGCCTTCAGCCTTTTGAGGATTATCATGTTTTTGCTGTTTTTCCCTTTTTAGCTGATTGAATTTAGGCCCTCTCTGTCTCCTCTCCCTACTGTTGCTCCTACCGCGTTTCACAGAATGCCTTCAACTCAGCAGCTTTTTCAAATTTGGGGCTTGTGACACTCAGCCAAAAGCCGCAAATTACCCCCCTCTAGCAGCAGCGAATTAGGAACAATTTTGTGTTAGCTATAAAAAAGCGAGGGAGAGAGAGAGAAGTGAGGGGAAAATATAGCTTACACCAGGGACCACCAACAGAGGCAACATGGGATGAGCGGCTCGTCGGCCGACAGTTTGGGTGGCAGGGCGGTGCTAGAAAGCAGCCTCAGTGATCTTCAGAGCAATCAATCCTATCATATCACATCTACATAGTACGGCACAACATCCATTACCAAACACAAAGGCCTGAATTAGTGGATTTATGTTGCTGTTACAGGATGTTTGCAGGCCTGTGAATTGGCTTTACAGTTCCCTGAGCACACAGAGACCTGCAGCAATGACACTGACAGCCTCACAGCACCTTACGGCACCTTACAGCCTTATTCACTCCAGCGACACCGAAGGGGAAAGGATCCATATGAGGTGACAATTCACCACCTGGAATTTTCATTCTCCCTTTCGAAGAGGGTGGGATTTTTGATTTCCCTCCACTATGCGGTTGGTCCTCAACTCAGGGCATTAATGTAAAAAGGGGGTCTTTTTCTTGTTTCTTACAAAGCGTGAGGTTTGGCATGCCCACTTAATCTGCTTCCCTTGAGCCAATCCATGTTTTTCCCATTCTGGCACCCTTTTCTACTCCCTTTTAAAATCCATTTCCAAGTTGTAATATGCCACTGCAGACGTTATTGAAGGGAGGAAAAACCAAATGTAATGGGGGAGAGCGGTATAGAGAAAAAGAGCAGACGGAGAGGGAGAAAGAGAGGTTTCCAACTATTAACTGGCTAGCGTACCCTGCTCTTCATAGCGATGCCTGGTGTGGAAGGCAGACCACTTTGTCTTCCACGGAGATCAGACAGAGCGGGCGGGCTGCAGCTAGGTTGGGGTTACTGACTCTCATTAGGTTTACACCGACCACCGGGACTCTGACTGCGCGACTGTAACATGAGCCTGCACGGTTATAACCTGACCCCTCTCTGACACACCTTAGCCCTGATGTTAATTGTGCTTCCTGCTCCCTTTTTTTGATTAAATGACACCGAGTCTTTAAGTCTTTGTTTGTACGGCTAATGGCTCTCATTTAGTGCAGTAAGTGGTTCAGGGGCTGTTGTGGGTGACATCACACTGATCTGAGGCCTGTAAAGGGTGAGCGTTTCTCGTGGTAAGCTGACTTCTACCTGCAGCGCATACCTCACACGCTGACGCCAAGCCGGCACGTGTTGCTTCAGACACACACCAAAAAAAAAAAAACATTGGAGAGGGTAATGCCAAGCTGCATGGGCAGGGCAAGGGCATGAGGCCGCCAGCTGGGGAACAGAAGGGCACCAGGAAGGTTGAGAGCAGCACAGGAGGGAGCAAGGCCAAGACCGAGTGCCACCCAGTGAAGCACAGATCGAGTGCTTTGCAGATTTTTTTGGTTTTTTTGAGAACAGATGTGGTAAAAAAGAAAAAGAACGATCTATGTACTGTATAATCCTGAACGCAACTGTGGATTTTCTCAAGATGCCTAATGGGGCAGTGCATTTCCTCCAGATTTTGGCTGACGGAGACAAGCCGAGGTCTGAGGGTAGGAAGAGAATATCTCAGAGGTTTAACATACTTTGGTTTATTTGGAAGTTATTAAACTACAGCGTCCGAGTTTAGCAAGTAACCTAAAGTATTTGAATAAGTCTGTGCTTCAAGGGATCGTTCACTTGCTGTTTGTTTTTCTACCTCTGTGTTTCTCCATCCTTTCCTCTTCTCATTCTGATTTTTATTGTCCCGCCACCCCCCTCGACTCACCCACCCCCAGCTGTAGATCTTTTACTCTTTATTTTCTCCCACTCCCTGTGAGCGCGTGGCTGAGGTGTGAGATCATTCTCCTTCTGGGTGGCTTTCCTGCTATATGTCACTGTCATCTGTTGGCACTGAGGCTCGAGGGGGGGTCCCTTTTCCAAAAACACACCGCACTCCGCTTCACCACCCTGAGCATAATAAATTCTTGGGCACGAGACTGGAGAGGGGTGTACCAGCGGAGCAGTGCGTTTTACTGGGCTTGGCTGGGTAACACAAAGACCGGTGAAAGAGAGAGAGAGAGAAAAGGCAGCAAAAGAAGGGTGGAAGATTTATAATTGAATAACTCCCTGAAGCAGGGCAGCGGGGATTGGCCCTGCCAGGAAAAGCAAACGCCAAGGAGCGAGCAAGGCCCGTGGAAGTCAGCCATTAAAGTGAGAGGAGAGAAAACCTCAGCTGTGATCCGCTTCAGCAGAAAGGTGTGAGATTTACTAATGATAACTGAAAAACCACAGCACCTAGTAGCCATTCTGTTCACCCCACTCTGAATCTGCACGAAAGAAAAAAACAAAACTCAAAACACCCCAGTGAAATAACACAAATCACTGACCACTTTATCTGCAACAGTGGATCTACCCGACGCAGAGTTTACATGGCTACGGGGGTAACATTTCCCAAATTAGGTCAATTTGAGCTCATATTTACACTAAAACAAGCGACCCTTGGAAAGAACTCGCACAAGATGAAGGGCACGTTTTGATCCGGCGATCTGACAGAAATATGAAATATAACACTAACGTCGGTTCAACGTGTTCATCCATAGTGAAATTAACCCACTGCAGCCCAAATTCGGACACTTTCTTAACCCACGACTCGTAGGCAGCCTCTTAATAAAGACGCTTATTAAAAGAAACAGCACAGTGTAGGGCAAGAAAAATATTCAAGGGGAATTTATTTCAAATTACGCATTTCAAACAACACAGTCGCATTGTTTTTCCTGTCCTGGCTGAACTCGCAGGGGCTGTCCCAGAATGCACCGCTCACCCCGCTTTCGCTGTGTGGAAGGAGAAGAAGCGAAGGCAGCGAGGCGGGGTGCTCCGCCAATGAGTTTATCTTGCCTGTTTGGCTTGGCGTTTGAGAGCGGAGAACGAAAGCAGGGTACGGCCATGCTGTCAGGCATGAATGGAGTTCTGACCGAATCGACTCACTTTTCCCAGAGAAGCGAGCTCCGCATCAGATACGAGCCGAGATAGCTCCCGACTGGTCATCGGCGTGGAACTGAGCGGAAACTCCTCCGCAGCTGGTGCGACAAGGCACGCAACCGCTGACACGCTGTCACATAGCTGCACATCCACTTATGTGATGAATCATCTTAACATGACACTGATTTAAGTTCTCTGTGGTCCCGTTTAGGGTGCGAAACTCAATCCCCTTGTTTCATAACTCAGAATGACTTTGCAGATTGTATTTAACTCTGAGGTGACCTTATAAAAAGACAGAAAAGAGAGAGAGAAAGGTCTGGCTGAAAGTGGGAAAATCTTGCTGTTAATGATTGAAAAAAAAGAGGTATTACTCGTAGCACGAGTGAAGACTTAATAAAACATGTCACACTTAATGACGCACAAAGGGGAAAAAAGGAGAGTAAAAAAGACTTTAAGAACTGCACTGGCAACTTTTACCTCCCTCAGTATGGAAAACCGATGTGTGTGCACATGAGTATGAGCCCGGGGTGTCTGAATTGCTTATTTTATCAGGTGCACTGGTGCTCTCCCTCCAAAAAAGAAAAAAGAAAAAAGAAAGTAAAAGACCCTGACTCTTTCTTCCTGGCTGCCAATCAGTCTCTGTGACAGCGTTTGTCTGCTTCACTTTTCTGTTTGGCTCCCCACCAGCAGAACAAGCTTGTTATAAGAAAATGATTTCATGGGGTTATTAGCGTTTCTGTGCCTTAGTCATACCTACAGGAAAAGAATGAGTGTGCGCACACATTCGGGCAGTAAATAAATAAAACTAGAGTAAGAGTAAAAAGGTTTGCACATCCACCCTGGAGCCTGAAGAAGATCCTTTTATGAATGAAGCGCTCCCTTTACAAAAACAGTGTAAGCATTCAATTATTATGCTGGAGCTACTTATGGTTCAGACTACATTTTAGTTCCCTTATCCTTGTAGTCATATAACAATAGAGTTCAGTGAACATACTAAGCATGCGTGTGGCTGTTTATAAGCTGCATCAGTACCTTCTGTGCGAAACAAAAGTGCATAATAAAGACCCTGTGTTAGCACTTTTGAAGAGTCACCACACTCTAGTAGAGCACAGCACTATTAGAAGCAAAGCACAGATGCTGACTAAAAGTATATATGTGCAGCTGCACGTTTAGCTTTCCAATCAGATAAGTTCTAATAGCAAAAGAGGGCCCCGGTGCATGATAGGAATCTTATGATGGATTAGCTGAACCACAGCTCTTGCCACACTGTTTAAGATTAGCACCAGAAATATTAGACATTTGGTTATAAGAGGAAAAAAAGACAGAAAGAAAAAGCAAAAAACAAAACCTCAGTACAGATTGAATTAAATCTGATCATCCCAAAATGGTAAGACATTTCCTGAATGGAGTGCAGAGAAAGAGGAAGACATGCAGCGCAAGCATGTGCTCTTCCTTTAGGAGTGGGCAGCTTAACACCTCGCCATCAGGTAACAATCTTTTTATTTGTTTCAGTCCCTCGCTGGGTGCCAAAGCCTGCTAAAGGACTAAGTATGTGGTGCAATCCATCAGCCCCGTCCAGGAGCTTCAGCGTGGTAATCCATCTAAAGCAGAGTCAGAATAGAATTAAATAAATACTTCCATGCTCTGCAACCCCCGAATTATTTTACTACTGTCATTCTCACTACGAGGCAGTGCCGCGTGCACTTAAATGAAAAGGAAAGGGGAAAATAAATCAGATAATTTGAAATAGCAGAAAATGAGCAGAAATACATATTTTTAGATTTATTCTGTGTACGCGCAGATTGAATCACAGCGTTTCTGCTCAAGCAGAAAGACTGATATATTTATTTTAGCCTCAGATTGGGGTTGATTTAATCAGACTGGGTTTACCTGAGATTTAAAAATTGGAAGATAAATTGGGAATGGAAAAGAAATAATTGGAAAAAAACACAACATTAAAAATAGAGTGATATCTGATTGATATATTTTCTTATTGTGAAACCTGTGAGGTGGAGGATTGTTTTTAGGGGCATTGCTTAAAACGCAGGCAGAATTTATTTATTTCTGTTATTTTTAAAACAGAATTTAAATAAAGTTACTTCTTTAAAACTGTCTAATACTCAAATCGGATTTTTAAAAGTTTTTTTTCTTTAATGTTTCTAAGTAAGACGACAAAACCATGATTATAAAAAGGAAAAAACATAAACTGAATTGAGGAATGTTTGGGAAAACCTCCTGTGTGGAAACTCTGGTCAGTAAATGAGCAGAAAGCCTTTATGAATATCTGACATGAAAATGTGTTGCACACATTTTCTGTGTGTGGTCCTGCAAAATAAGCCAATTATTATTGGCATGTATGTTTTCAGCGTTATGGCTATAAAAACGACACACACACACACACACACACACACACACACACACACACACACACACACACACACACACACACACACACACACACACACACACACACCGTAGCTTGTATAAATATTATTTATACATATTTATACATATAAATATAAGCTATGCGCTTAGTCTTACTTTAAAAGCTTGGTGTGATTAGAACCTTTCTTATTTCTCCATTAAAGCGCATTAAAAACGAGGCCATCCAAAGTGCCTTTGACCTCGACCCGCCTGTTATTTATTTTAACATCATGTTGCTTTTCTCCATTACTTTGAAAAATAATGACATTTCTTATTTAACAAGCCACTGTTCCTTTTAAATATTACATCAGATTATTAAATAAATAATAAAAGATCTTGGAGACCCATAATTAGAAAAAAAAATCCCAAAATTACGAGTGTTACCTTCGCTTGTATTTGATCAGTTATTTAAAGCAGAAGAGAGTCACGTGTTTAAAATGAGAGCGTGTAAGACATAAGGCTAAAAAAGACTGCGCACTGATTTAATGTAGGTCAATTTGACTGCTTACTTTCTCTGCCCCTCTGAACATTACTATGAATAATTTGAATTTAGATAAAAATGAAACCGAGGAATATAAAACCCTTTAAACCCAGAGATAAAAATAATAACAGGTATAACAGCTGTTAGCAAACAAAACCGTGCACGCACATTTAAATGATTTCAAAAAGCATGATTCCTGACATGCATGTGTGCAAAATACAAATTAACGCAAGGTTTAAATACTCAGCTTTATTTCTTTACAGAAAAAAGACGTAAAGGAAACTCGTCATTTAAATATTTAAACAAAAGATGATAATTCATGATCAGGTTTTTTTTTTAAAGGGCGTCTGTTGTTTTTGCCATGAAGTTGGGGAGATCGAGGAAAAGTTTTGAGCATTTCTGCAACATTCTTGTAAAAAAACAAAAACAGATCCATCCAATTTCCACTGCAAGCATCTGCTCCAAATGTCTCCGTTTACCTGAGAAAATACAAATTAAAGTCCGCTTTAAGGAGAGGGGAGTGGGGGGGATTATTCATCGTTGGTGTGGATGTGTTTGGCCAGGTCGCCGATGCCACGCTGAGTCTGTAGTTTCTGGTACTCCTGGTGTAAACTGAGGAAGTGCGGAGAAGCCGCCGGGTGGAAGAGCGCGGGGGAGACGTATGCGGCGCTGGAGGTCAGAGGAGAGGAATACGCTGTGCACTGTGCCGGCGAGAAAGCGTCGATGCCCGGCTGAGACTGAAGGAAAGCTTTGGCTGACAGGGCGCTGCGCGAGAAGAAGCTGGAGAGAGCCGGCAGGATACTGCTCACAGGTGGGATGGTGGCGGGGCCGCACTGCGAAGGCGCGTGGTGATGGAGGTAGGGGTAAATCTCCAGACTTGGCAGCTGCAGGGCCGCCGTGCCGAGCCCGTAGGCGCTGTGTGGAAAGCCGTGGAGCGCGCTGGGCTCCAGGTGCTGTTCTTTGAGCGGGTCGAAGCGAAAATGCTGCCGCTTGAAGCGTTTCCTCCGCCGCAGGAAGCTCCCGTTCTCAAACATGTCGGAGGAGTTGGGATCCAGCGTCCAGTAGTTGCCCTTCCCGGGGTTCCCGGGCTCTCTTGGCATCTTTACAAAACAGTCATTGAGCGAAAGATTGTGTCTGATAGAGTTTTGCCAGGCGGGGAATTTCTCCCGGTAATAAACGAAGCGGTGGCTGATAAAGTCACATATCTCGCTGAGGGTGAGCCGCTTTTTTGGGCTCTGAAGGATGGCCATGGTTATCAGAGCGATGTATGAGTATGGGGGCTTCACCGACGCGGGACCTTTGGTTTTAGGAGCAGGGAGACACGCCGGCGCAGGGCTGAAGGTCTCCCTGTCTTTACTCTGGCTGCTGGACGTCTCCGTGCCGTCTTCGTGCTCGCTTCGCGACTCATCCAAAGGTAAAAGCTGCTCCTCTGCGCTGTCTTTGAGTCCTTCCCCCACCACGTCGATAACAATATCCTCCATGATTTCCAAACCTAATATCATAGTAGATATCCGCGGTTTTAAAGCCACCTGGCAACAGGTGGGAGAGCGAGAGCTCTTCTTTCAAAGGCGACGAAAAGATTTTTATGCACGGCCCATCTCCATTCACAAATACACGATCCGAGAGAAGTCCACTTCCTACTTCAGATTCTCCAAACCGCAAAGCATCTACGCTGATATCCTTTTATTTTCACAACTTTTAGCGCAAAAAAAGCGGCCAGGACTGGCTGTGCGTAAAAGTGCGTGCGTCCTCGGAGATGTCCAGCACCATCTGTAAACTCTCCTGCTTTCCTGCTGGTCGGGTGCTTGTGATGTCACGTCGAGGCACGAGGGAAAGGTTCCTGACCAATGAAAACCGCGCAAAGGCGCAAAGACCAAAGAGGCCTATACCAGCCATCCAGCCAGTGCACTCTCATCATCAGCACATCAGTGCCAAGTCCACGCGGACACATCAGAGATCCATCGAGGAAATCAGAGGAAAGATTGTTTGGAGCGGAATAATAAAGTTTCCACGGAAAATTAATTTCACAATAATTGCGTAAAACATTGGCAACTATATATAAAAATGCAACAAGTAAGAGTGTTTTTTATACACCAGAAAACGTTAATTGGAGAAAAGTGTGACGCGTGACCTTTTCACGGCTATAAGTTAAAATCACAATTTTGTATCGCAAAATATTAAAGTTTGAGTATGTTCTTCGCCACTAGAAGCAGTCTTTAATAAACTCTGTATGGAACCTAATGAGATTTGACTCAAAATACAAAGAATTTAAAATATTTTTTATTTGTATTTTTTTCCACTCTTCGTTTTATTTTCCAACTAAAACAGGAAAAGCGATCAAATCTAAAGCACGGTGGTGATGGAAAGTCAGTTTACACCAAAATGACACATTTATATTTCCGAATCTGCCGGCTGACGCCTTGGAGGGAGGATATCAGATTATAATTTAAAGTGTGAGAGGGAAAATCCCCAAACACTTCTCTACGCGAGGCGAGGACTTAAACCCTAATCCCTCTCGAAGTCTCCTGCAGCCGCACTTTATGCACACTTGACTCACAATTACACGTTTTCAGACGTACAACACTGGAATGACTGCTTTTGGGCAGCTGTGAAAATAATAATTTGTTGCCTTGCATGAGCGCCTTCCTTGAATAAACCGATAAGAAGAGACTATGCGCCCTTTATATCTCATATCTTATTTTATTTATTTATGTACGTATATCTATTTTATTCTGAATTTTATTCTGAATTCTTTCGTTTCTCTCAGGGACATATTGCTAGATGTGACCACGTGTGAAATGCAGGGAGAAACAATATTTGATGTGCAGTCTGCGTAATCTGCTGGGCGAAACTCTACACCGCCTGCTCTCCATTTGAACACCTATAAATCCGTCATAACCTCGCCAGATTATCCTCTTTAATAATGCGCAGCTGAACGCAGACTGGTAATATTGGGATGAAAGTAATAGATTTTCACTTCGCTCAGACATAAAAGAGAAGTGTGGAGAGGAGGGCGCTCTCGGTATTGTTGGGAGGCCTCTGGTTGTTTGTGTTTAATGATGGAGCCCTTTGTTGGGGATTCCCACATTTCCTGCCTCTAATCGTATTGATACCCCGGGGCAGAGGGGAGGCGCGGGGGGAGAAAGAGAGAGACCGGGTCCGGACTGGGTGGGCTATACGGTACCAGCAAAGCTGCAGATGATTTCCCAAATTCATCACGCATGTCTTCACATTGGAAACAGGCCCGAGCGCAATGTGTGGTTTCAATAAGGCGAGAGCGTCAAATCACTACAAAAGCTGAAGGTAGGCCACTCTCAGGGCGGCACGGTTCCCGAGCTTGCACGCGCTGGAGTCACTTATTGGGGGACCGACGGTGGAGGAGACGCTGTCAGATGAACTCAGGTGGCGATGAATGAGTCCCGATGTTACAGTGACAAATATGGCCTCCGCTTTTCTTTTCTTTCTTTATTATAAATTAATGTTATTATTTCTGGTAATTGTTTTGTAAGGGTCACCAAAAAAGCTATGCAACATTAAACCCGGGGCCCCCTCTATGAAGCCTTTCTTCTTTTCTTTATGATAAAACGCGTAAAATCTGGGAATCAACAAGGCCTTTTTAAAAAATTAAATTACAACCCTGCTATCTAACAAAAACGCCCATTGTACAGATTTTATTTGTCTGTATCGCAGATGAGAAAGTGGGAGACTGAACAGACTCCGAAGGGCCGGTGTAATAACACCATTTGGCAGGAGCTGTGCCGGCGTGGGGGGGGGGGGGGGGTCTCACTGGATCTTTCTTGAACACTGCAAATACGCGCAGGTCAGAAACTGGGTTATGAAACTGTTGCGGGCTCCTTCAGTTAAAATGTTTTCTTATCTCAGTGAAAGCTTCGAGCACTTCACATGATTCAGGGAGTGATAAAAACACCCCCCCCCCCCCCCCCCCCCTCCCAAAAAAACCAACCTCCGAGCGTGTTTTTCATTGGAAGAGGTTGAAACTGCTTCAAAGAGCTGAGGTTGTTTTCTCACAATGCCCCCCTCTCTCATCTTGATTCCCTTAAAATCTTGGCAGGGCAGTGAACATAATATAACGTGTAATTTAAGGTATCATGAATCATAACTGGATGAAGAGAGAAAAAGAGAGAAGAAGAAGAGAAAAAAACAGATGTGCTGAGCCAAACACACATCTGATACACACACATACGCACGCTCACACCGTTTAGGGGAGGGCGAGATGTGTAAATTTCACGAGCTGAACTGGTCATTAACACAAATTTACGGGCTGACAAACAGCTCTGTAGCATGCAGGCGGTGATGCAACCTGTTCCCTGCATCTCGTTATCTCAACGCGCTCTTGTCCCTTCAGCCACTCTGCTCAGTGACTGGATCCGTTTACAATGAATGGCACAAGCTATCAGTTACAAGACAGTGGTGCTCTGACTAAGTGCTGACATCTTGTGGTGCAAAAGGGGTAAACTCTTTAGCTACAGGTCATCGACATAATTAGAGAACACAGCCTACAGGAACATAGCAGAAAGAGGGACCCCGCAGACCTCAAAAATGGGGTGGCACACAATCATTTAAATGTGCACGGAGCTCCTGCCTCCATAAACACGGAGCTATAGCTTAAAGCTAGAGGCAGCAATCTAATGAAGATATAATCTGGTGAAAATGTGTTTTAAAAGTATGAAAAATACTTTGAAAAATAATTCCTTCCCGCTGTCGCCAAGTACTTGCCCATAGGGAAGTTGTTTGATTATTGGGGGTCCTTTGTAATATTGCAGGGTCCTTACTAAAACATTAGCAAATTGGTTGTGATTTGGTGCTATATAATTAAAATTGCTTAGAATTGAATTGAACTGTATTGTCAGTGTCTCTGTTTTAGTGCCACAATAGATTGGTGACAGCTGGGATGTGCTCCAGACCCCCATCAGGGACCTCGAATTGGATAAGTGGAAGAAAATGGATGGGCATGAGTGTCCTCATAAACACACACCTGTTGTTCTCACTCTCGCTCGTTCTCTCCTGTTGCCCTCTGCTCCTCAGGGGGTTTTCTGTGTCTGTTGGAAGTTGATCATCTCTTGCACTCCTACCTCTCTTCATCTTTTCACACAGACTACTGAATTCTACCAATAATGTCACTCTTTTGTGGTGATAAATAAATATAAGAGGTACTTTCAACTGTCCCCTTAATGCCCGAGGGATTGTCACGGCAGATGGATCCGCATGTTTGATTTGGCACGGCTTTTATGCTGACACAACCCCCCCATTTATCTGGGTCTGTGACCCCACTGAGGTTGAGCTTGTGTCTCCTCCTGAAATTGAACCAGGGCTAACCACAGAAGCACCAATAAAATCAATCATAAAATATATATACAATATAATAAAGCTATAACTGTATGAATAGATTGTGTATTTGAGTTCTAGTTAAAGAAAAAAAGCTTTGAGTGTTTAGTTAGAGTAGAGAGCAACTAAGTCCATTTAGCATTTACCAACCCTAGAACTGTGTCCTGAATGTCTGTTGGACATTATGCATCACATTAACCACAATACTGTTAAAAGTATGCAGTCCTATGGATGGAAACTCTGCATTCACTCTTCAAATGTTTTCCTGAATTGCTCTGACTTGAATGAATACTCTGTAGAGTTCCACTCAATTATATTTTAAAGAGAAACACAAACCCAGCCCGTCTCTGTGCTGTATGAGCAGACTCTTCAAAGGCTTACCTTTTTTCTACTTTAGAGGTCTAAGTCATCATTAACTCTCGCTCTGAACCCAGTTTCCCTAAAAACACCCTGAGACAGAACAGCGATCAACAAATTTAACTGAACAAGTGGTAACATTTTATAATACAGCCAGGAGGTAAAAGTGTAATCAACCCTGTAATTAAATGGAATTTCAGTGTATTTTATTTGAAATTAATTATATTTAGCTACAAATACTTAAAGAATACAGAGGTAACTGGGCAGTTTTTACAGAAAACAAATGAATAATTATAGTGTAAGTAAAGTACTGCAAAAATAATTTTAGGTAGTGTGCAATTTTATGGTAATTTCTTCCAGAAAAACAAGCAATATTTCCCTATTTTATATCACAAATATACTTTTTGGGTCACAGGATGTATTATTGGAGCCGATTAATTTTGTCTCTTTATGTTTTTTTCTTTTCTTTTTGCAGATTTGTTTAATATGCATTGTCTTGATTTGCTCGATGATGTTTTATTATTCAATTATCCTTTTATTTGATCAATGTAAATGTGATAAGGACTGTTCTGCCTTACCGACTTCCAAAAATAAATAAATAAATTATGTAAAGATTTGCAGGCCTATGTGACCTTATCATGATGGAGCCAAGTCTAACTTTTTTTTCCTTTCACAATAAACTGTTTGAACATAACTGTGAAAAAAAGTAGAGGTAAGCAGTGTCTGTGAAATACCTGGAAGTTAGATAAGATAAGCCACTCCACATGGGCTGCGCCCTTAACAGCGTATTTAAAATGGGGAGATATTGCTTGTTTTTGCTTTTTGTACTTAAAATTACTTAAAGACTACTTTAATTAACCTACAGTATATTTGCAAATATAATTTCTTTGTTTCCTGTAAAATTCTGACTTGTTACCCCCTTATTCTGGTGGACCTGTCTTTAAGTATTTGTATGTAAATAATAATAAATTATAATATCAAATAAAATACATTGAAATTCCATTTAATTACAGAGAAGTTACAGCTTTTAGCTTATTATAAAGTGTTGTCAGATTGATACAGTTAAAACTGAGTCTCTCACTACAATGAAAAGCCAAAAACAGCTGCTGCCATTAGCAAACTGACTTGTAGCGAGCTCAACACCTCATTAAAACAATTTACTGGCTTCAGTAACAATAAAACCTCCTTTGATTTTCTGAGCTTTTATGGCATCCAGCTTCTGTAACTTTACAGTTTGGAAGTTATGCACACAGATCTCTATGTACATCAGTTTTTTTTGACAATTTTGGAAAAACAGAGCCTTTCTGTGTGGAGTTTGCATGTTGCATGTACTCCAGCTTCCTCTCAGAGTTAAGAAGACATGTTTGTTATTTTAACTGGTGAGTGTAAATTAGCCACAGGTGAGTTTGGGAGAGTGTACAGTTGCCTGTCTCACTTATTCAGCCCTGCGACAGATTGGCAACCTGCTCAGGGAGCATCCTGTTTCTGTGACAGCTGGGATAACCTCCAGGCTCCAAGACCCTAAAATGGACAAGCAGTTAAAAAAGTGACTAAATGAATGGACACATATAACTCCAATTAACATTCACAGTGATTGCTGTGTGATTACAGATTGACTGAAAACTGTGTACCCTATCCAGAAAGAGATGGATGGAGTTTCTTGAAATGTCCAATAGAGGGCGCTGTTACACCAGAAATGTTTTACATCAAGTTCCAGGCGTCTGAAACTGGGTTGCCACAAGGCCTTCATTCAATTCTACATTTATTTCTCTGTTTACATTTAGGGCCACAAGTGGTGTGGGAATTCTTTCAGCGTGCTGTCGAGTGGAGCGTGTGCCATGTAAGACGGAGTAACACGCTGCACCTCGGTCAGAGTGTCAGAATGCATCAGCGCTCTGCTAAACTAAGTGAACTAAGTGTTCTTCTGGTATTCTTTGACTCAGAAAACTGCTGTGCTCGGCCAAATGCCTGTGGAAGACAGGGTTGACATTTCCTACATTATTTTTTATTGAGTCTGACAGTAGCGGTTTGTCTGAAGTGTAGTGTTCGCCCCTGAGCCGCTGTGCGAAGAGGCCCAAGGATGGAAAGAATGTAGATGTAGTGCTTTAAGGCTCAGCAGGTACCATGTTGAGTGATAGTCAGAGGTCAGGATGCTGGCTGGAGCAGCTAGCAAGCTATTAGACTGTAATGAGAAGTCACAGGAGAGCTTTTGCTGGGTTTGTCCCGCCTGTCTGCTTGGCTGCCTTCACAGTCTCAAGTGGATGATGAAGAGAGATACTCTGGCGCAGTTTAAGACCTACAGCAGCAATGCAAAAAATATACAACACATTACTGCTCTGCTTGAACTCTTTCACTTCCCATCTGAGGCTGGCCTCAGATGTGATGCTAATCTTTAACTGTCATCATTTGGACTGGCACTGCTTTGGCAACTTGTTTGTACTTGTCTGAAAGGGACACGGATGTATTTCACTGGAAAAAAAAATATGAATGTGGTATGAAGAGAGTTTGCTTGGATAAAAATCTCCTGAGAAATAAAACAAAAAGACAACATCTCGGCTGGAGGGATGCGTGATGTAAGCGGGCAGATGGCAGAGAGCCTGGGCAATGATACTTCAGAATCCAGCGTATAAACACGCTCGGCCAAGCTGCAGCCGCACACTTTCTTTCATGAGGTTTTCCGAAGACGGGATGTGAGAAATCTCAGAGGTTGGTGGGAGCAGACCACCTGGTTTTGGTAATCCTTGAAAAACACAAGCGTGAGATGGTTTGCTTACACTGAAACTCGGCACAGCCAGTTTTCTCCATTTACTCACAGGGCAAAGATTTTCCAAACAGCTGCGGTGAACAGAAAAGAAAAAGGGGAACTTAAAAAGTGTTCTCCAATCAGAGCTCTAAAACCCCATATACTTCATACTAATTTTGGGGTTTTCTATCCTTTAAAATAACATATGTGCGACAGTAACACTTTTCTAAATAAGGAAACGTAGCATATGTCAGAGCTCTTGGTGTGACATGAAAGCATGAGTGTAAATTATTCTCTGACATCTGAAGCAAGTGGTTTAAGAACATGCACTCACCCCCACTTGCTCCATTGTGCATGAAGAGGCCCTGCACAGCAACTGGTCCCTTGACACCCTGGGGTCATGACCCCTGGTGGCTCAGATGTGTATTTAGAAGTCAGGCTGCTACTCTGAGGGCCTCAAACGTACACTCCTCTCCTCGTAATCCATCAACACCCCTCTGACAGAGAAACCGTGAACACTTGTGCGTTCTTGTCATGAACTCCTACAGAACATTAAAGATTAAAACAACGGCATACTTTTTTATATCAACCATTTCTGAAATCAGCCATCACATTTTCATAACTTCTCCAGCTATATGTCCAGAGACTCATACGCACGTTGCAGGAGTGGTTTTAGACAGGCACCAAAGCCAAAACCTAAAACCTTCAGCCGTGACACTAAACACATTCCAGGGGTGAGTCCCACTGGACAAGTTCAACGCTGACAGACACATTCTTCCATCGGAGTCACATCAGCAAACCCAGCTGGGCTCTCTTTTCAAGCCCGTGACCTTTCTGACATCCTTGGATAGCAACAGCGCTGCCACTAAAACACAGGTGTGGATGGATTGAGATACAGGGCCTCTGTTCCAAGTTTTGCCCACAGGTTTTTCAAACCTAATGTGTTGAGCATGTTATTTTTGTTGGAATGGGACCATTTGCTTTGGAAACGTGTAGGAGACGTGGGATGACAAACGACATTTGGCTCTAGTTTTCATTCAGCTGTCTGTTGAATAATGCCGATCTAGATGCGCAGTACAACACTACACATTGCACAGATGATGTAAGACACAAGTCTTTTGTTGAGTTTACCAGCATTTGGCAGAAAAGGCTAATGGAAGATCACCTTGCTCTGATTTAATAGCAGTGGCCTCACAAGCTTCATACAAGCAAACGTGCAAGTGTTTGGAGTGTGTGAAATTATTCTCTTATGGATTGACCATAACAAGTCTTACATTTCAGGCAGCTGCAGACAAAAATAGACCAAATGATTGCTGAGTGTGACTGTCACTTTTATCAGCTGAATGCTAAGCTTTGTTAAAATGTTTTACACCTAGCTGATATTACACAAGTTAGCTAAGTCAGCTAATTGTAGCTAAGGTGTGTTATGAGTATGCTACGGCAAACTGTTAATCCTGTTTACATGGACAAGAACTGAAAGCTGGTCTTTGAAGTAATGCTGGATACTGTGTTATAGGAATTCTCATAGATATTAGCTATACGTCAAAAAGTATCTAAAAAGAGCAGAACGTTTCCTGAAAGCCCACTTGAGCCTGGTTAATAACTCTTGATCCCTACGATAAATAGATATTAAAAAACATTTTTACATTGTGGTACAAAAAATGAGGTTAGTCTCTATGAATAACATCAGTTCTTCATAACAACTGTACGTGACGAGAGAAATTCTAGTATTTTATAGAGCTGTTAGTGCTAATTAGCATGTACATGGGTGTTGCATCCATAAAACTGATGGATGCAGAATCATAAAAAAAATGAAGCTTTTGCAAAATTCTATCTAGTCCTGTGAAAGACCAAGTACACCCGTACTGATTCTGTAGGAATTAGGATGGTAAGTAGCAGCCAGGTGCTGATCATCTGATTTTCTCCATTAATTAGCCGTCAATAAATGTCAGCGCCTCAATAAAAGCAGCACAATTCAGGTGTGTGTTAACACAATGCCACAGTCTTTCCAGGAATGGATGTCCCAGCAAACTGACCCCAATGGTAGACCATGCAATGCTGAGAGAGACTGCAAAGAACCCAAGCGCGATATCTCAGACTCTGTCAGTCTGTTACATATTAAATGTCATGACAATGCAAATGGAAAAAGACTAAACAAGTATGGCTTGTTTCATGTATGGCTTGTTTCCCAGGAGGAAACAGCCCAGGTTTGCAAAGAATTTGAATTCTAAAGGTTTGAATCAGAATAAACCACAGCACTTCAGTTTTGACTCAGGAGACAGACAACCTCTCTACTTTTAAGTAGGGCTGTCAATGTTAACATGTTAGATTTATGCAATAAAAATTTGTTTTAACGCATTTAACTCAATCTGGAGTGCAGAATGGACAAACTTTGGACAAACTGCCCGAAATGCATTGACAGAGACATTTCAGGGATTTTGAGATGGGTTAATTGCGTTAAACAGACCTCAACTCATTATATATGTTGCAGTGAAACCATAAGAGAGGTGTGCATTAAAGAAAATGTCCACAAACCTCAATGAACTGAAGGAATCTTTTAAAAAAGACCAAACAACCATATGAGAGTCACACAGAAAACCATTACTTAAAGTTATTGCTGCTAAAGGTTTACCCACCTCTGGATTTGTGTAAATATTAATGTTCAAAAATATAAACAGTAACATGGATATTAAGGTATTCTTTTAATGGTAGGGTAAGTAGTAAGATCATTTTGGAACAGACAATCCTGTGTCGCTGATTCAATTGTTGTGCTTGTATTTTTCAGAAACTGATGTTTTGATTTTGTGACAACACCCAAAGTCTTTTCTCTGTATCAGTACAAGTCCCGCTTTTCACCATCCCAAAGCTTAAAGACCCACTTATCCTTGTTATTCGCAAGTCCATTAAATTCTAGTGAAATGTTGTGTGTTTATTTTAATCTGTTTGTGTGCAGGAGTGACACCATGAAAGTTGTCTCTTTTAAATGGCGTGTGAACTCTTACCAAGGTGTCTCGAGCAGTGTTAGCCAACAAATCACTTGATGTGTGCTTGCAGTGTGTCACGGTGCCAATGATCAATGAGGGGATCTCTGCTGACAGACCCGCTGCAGCTTCCCTTTCTCTTTCCTGGGGATAAGTGTCCAGTGATGGGAAATCCAGGTCACCTGCCTACTCAGCCCCCCACACAGACCAAAATGCAAGCATGTGACTGCTCACGTAGACACCCTATAAACATACACACAGGCATTTGCACAAACAGCTACCATGAGAATTGTGGGACCTATAAACTTGGCCAGAAACGCTTGAAAAATTCCTTCATCAGTGATTAAGTAGCAGCTATGACTGATGCCCGTGGGTGTAGCTCTTTGTCATTGTGACGTTGGAATCCCAAAGAGAAAGTGTAACAAAGGGCAAGCACGTTCTGACAAGTCCTGTGTGTTGGCATAAGTACTAAATATTGTTAACCAGCTTCCTCAGAAACAACAGCTGTCTTTAGCTAGAGTGAAAACTATTTATGAGCAGCCAAGACAGCTTATTGACTGTAGGCTTTAAAGATGGAATGCATTTTGTTTGGTGTGTGTGTGGGAAAAAATGGTGAGCTATTAAAAGACTAAAGATATGCTGATTACAGCGAGTGTTTTTCTCAAAGGCTCTGGTGTCTGTGCTTATTGTTGCCGGTCCAACAAACCGACCAGCCAAGAAAAACAAGTATGAAACAGAGGAATGTTTATGTTTTCTAACTTTGCCTTTCAAGCTGTGAAATGGTCAAACAGATTCCTGTTTTTAAGGAGAAAATCTTTATTGCTATTGGCTTCATCTGATAATTTTACACTGGAGTCAGGAGGAATTCGGAGGACGGGGGTGGCGTCCAGGACAATACTAATAATGGTTTAAAGTAGATTTTGTGAACCACACATAACAGGACTGTAAGCTTCTCACGTGTTATCTTCAGGACCAATGTAAACTCTGATGTGATTGTGACACATCAAATCTGTCATGAAATCAGTCACCTTTTTTAGGGTGTGACAAACAACTCCTGCTGCTATGTTGCCGCCAGCTAGCTGACAAGACGAAAGGTTTGAGTCAATCCACATTTACAAGTGATGGCAAACACAAACTAGTACTAGAAAATGTCTTCTCGTGAGAGAAACCCTGGCTCCAAAAAGATTATTATATATATATATATATATATATATATAATGTCTGTGTAGCTTCTGTCTAGGTACTCCGTCTCTCCCCCCCCCCGGCAGCCTCGCCTCTGTCAGTGCGCCCCAGGGCAGCTGTGGCTACAATGTAGCTTGCTATCGCCAGTGTGTGAATGTGTGTGTGAATGGGTGGATGACTGAATGTAGTGTAAAGCGCTTTGGGGTCCTATGGACTAGAAAAGCGCTATACAAATGCAGGCCATTTACCATTTACCATTTTAACTTTGGAAAGAGGGTCAGCTAACTGATCTTGCAGTAAACGGTAGATCTTAGAGGTAATACCTTTACCAAAGGGCGATCTCAAAAGCAGTGCTTCCACAGGGCTGCCCACAGGACAGCTCATTTCGATAAAGAGCTGCGCATTTGGACATATCTTCAGAATTGACTGCGCTGCAAATGATATAGCTCAACAATCTGATCGAAGCTCAGGAAACGTTTGGTTCTGCAATCAAATAAATGTGATACATAGAGGATGGCGGTGCCAAAGCAATTCAAAATCTTTTATTTCCCCATTAATTGGTGATTGTTATTGGCTGTGAGTTTGGATGGGTATCTGTTTCCTTGTAACAGACTGGAGTGTATATTTTAGTGTATATTTTGCCTCTCGTCCTATGGTAGCTGAGATAGGCTGGGACTTTCTTTGTTAATCTAAGAGGATCAATTATTTTCTTTGTCCACGAGGGTTAATCCAGCTCCTCCTGTGGTTTCACTCTCTGTATCACTTTAATTTATGGCTAAATAACTGCAGGCATCATGGTTTTGCTTCCGCAAACTAATATTTATTGCACCACGTTTCTTTTAGATTACATGTATATGCTTCTGCTGTTGTTAATATGTTCATCATTTATATAACACATTTTTATGATGATGAAAGAGCCACAAATGGCAAAAGGACTGGCATTTATATAGTGCTTTTCTTCTCTGTTTGGTTTTAATGACAATGGTACCAAAAGCTTTTGGTCCAACTTCTTTGAAGAAACTGTCTTTATTTTTCACACAGATCCCTGACACTCAGATCTTTTATTGTGATTAGGGTTGGGACCTGGCAACTGATTTCTAATTGCGAAATCCATTAAAATCATATACCCCCAGGCTTATTCATTCCTTTTATCGATGCTGGCATGTGTTTTTGGTGTAACCACATTGCAAAACAGTTGACTTCAAATGGCTGACAGTGGCAATTTCGCACACTTGAGTCATAAGCAAAAATTTGTGTTCAGACTCAGTGATAGTGACCATAACTAAATGTAGCTCTGAGACTCAAATCCTGCGAACGTTTAGTTTTTCCCCAAACAGATTAAAGAATCAACAAGAGCATCAGAAAAAAGGACTAAAAACACAACTGTTAAAGGCAGTGGTATGAATAAATATCAATCTTTAACTGTGATTGTGTTCGCACGTGTCTCATTTGCTGTTTTAATCGCCTAACGTAGCCATAAAGCCTACACCGCACAATGAAGATATTCAGTAAAGTGGTCATCCCCCTTTTCCCTGTGAGCCAGAGGTGAGATCCAGCCAACAGCCTGGACCTTCCTCTGATCTGATCATGCTGGACTTAAAACACACTCACGTACACACAAACACCAAAGTCATTGAACATGTTAACAGCGGGAACAAATGTTGGCAATAAAGACGTCAGACAGGAACTGAGTGGAAATAAATCTTCCTGAAGGAGATGATGAATAGCACAATGTGTGAAGCTGTTCGGCCCGTGCAAGCGGCCACAGACCGGCTCTCAGCTGTGACTGGAGAACATCACATATTAATTCAAGCTACGCCGTTCAAACAAAACCACCAGTTTTTCATCTGTTCTCAAACACATGGGACCATGTGCACATGTGTAACAAAAGACTTTTTAGCCCTTCTGCCCTTTCTGTGCTTGGCAGCCAAGTCTCCATCACACGATACCAAAATCCCTGACACGCTGCACCAGCTACATGGGATCGATAAATACTCTACTGAATTCTTTCTTTTGTGCAATTTAAGCTTTGTGAAGTCTCTTTTTCATCTTTCTAAGCCCCCGACTTTCTGAAAAGAGTCATGTGAAATGGAAGTAAAACAGACAAGAAGTTCAGATAAAGCAAATCTGTCTGAAGTCTGTTGTGCTGTGAATCAAATCCCACCGGTCTATTTAAAGGTTATGTTCAATGACGTGTAGTTGAAACGGTGCAAATTCAGCCAGTGTGGTTTCTGTGTGCCACAGGAATAGATCACACATTGTGATCGTTTACAGACACAGAACAGTACTTTTGTCCTCTACCCGTCTAGTTTACTCAAAAATGTCTAAAGATAAGTTGTCTGTTATGGGTAAACACTAGGGGTGCAACGATACACAAAATTCACGGTTCGGTTCGGTTCGATACTTTGGTGTCACGGTTCGATATTTTTTCGATACAAAAAAATGTTCATGCATTTTTAATTTGTCATTTATTAAAATTATAAATATATATTTTAACTCAAAAGTACAGTTTTTAAATTTAACCCTAACCCTTGTGCGTGTTTTTTATTTTGACAGCGAATGCGCACCTGCGGACCACTTATGTGCAGCCCTGGTTATTTAGCTCGTCATATTGCAGCCACAGAAATTCTTTTGTCCATGAAACCATAAAGCTGCACTTTCTTTTTGCCTTATAGTCTGATTTGTCATAACTTCTCCGTTTTGTGGTAAGCTTTTCTTTGGCTGTCACTTCTTCACCCTGACCTGTCTTATTTGGCTCAGCAGAACTGAAATGCTTTTACACGCTCACTCACATAAGCTCAGCGATTCTCTGCGCGATCAACCTCTCACATGTGTAAGCTGCGGGAGATTTCACTTGTCATGTTTGCATAGTAAGCTAACGATTAATAAGACGATGTCAGAGGAATTGGTGCACAAATTATCATCACTCACAGATCAGTGCTGTCGCTCTCTATACACAGTTCGCACGATTGCAAAGTGAAAGCAAAAAAACAAGCGCAAATTCAAACGCGACTTCAATATGTCACATATTGACAGTGGCTCACCGATGCCAATGACATAATTACCCAGCTACATTTCTGAAAAAATGCAAAAGCATTGACATATATTTTTCCTACAATAGCCCGACGGGCAGGGAAGAGAAAGGTTTTGGTAGCCCGACTGAAAAAAATCGCTAGCTCCAGGACGTCGGGCTAGTGATATTGCGAGCCCTGTATCTGATTGAGGAATCACTCATCTTTGGAAAAGAGAGTTTATTACAGAGAAATGGCTCTTTCCAAAATAAAAGCTATACTATCCGCTTCTTCTGGGCTATATTCTCAGCAGCATAAGGAGAATCATGTGCTAACAGCTGTCTAAATGACTCGGCTAAAGTTAGTAGCATGCTTGCTTTTTTTGTCTGCTTCCACTTGTCTTTGCACTAGGATGATGTCGGCATAAATGTGCAGCCATATTCGTTGTGTTCCCACTAGTGTTTTCAGGTTAATCTCGTTGAAATGACCTTAACGCCACAACACGGCAAATCTCCGTTAACGAGCTACCGCCGATCGCTCCGTGCATGGGGCTAGACGGCCAACACGTTAACGAGCTAACTGCGCTAACACACTAGTTCACACCAATGTAATTGAGCATTGCATGGCACATCCAACATACTGTTTTACTTTAGTCCAGGGTCATACGTCACATGAAAACCAAAATAATTCCAAACGCCAGATCTGAATGAGGTTCAATTTGCCTGTTGCAAGTAGAGCTTAACTTCTGTCTCGCTAGCTTGCCCTGCGCTCTTCCTTCTGACTATGCTGTCTGTGTGGAGCGCTCAGTGGATCTCCGCTCGACAGTGCAGCCTAGGCGGAGTAGTCGAACACAGATTCACTGAGCGCTCAACACAGACAGCATCGTCAGAAGGAAAATTGATAAAATAAATTACAAATGTTGTATTGTTCGATACATATGCGTACCGAACCGAAAGCACTGTATCGAACGGTTCAATATCGATACGAATATCGTTGCACCCCTAGTAAACACAACACTGATTCATTCCTGAGGTGCATTTTGATGTTTGATTGATTCACAGGTGAATGTTACGTGGTTAAACAGACAAAAACCCACTCCTCTGAAAATGGTCAGGTACAAGGAAAAACTGGCCAATATGCAAAGAAAAACTTTCTCCAGAAATCCTGGAGAACTACTGCTCACGTCTTCTTCTAAGAAAATGACAAAAATCTCCTTAGAAAAACTAAATATAAAGATGGAGGCGTAGCTCCAGACTTTCACATGGTCCTGTACATATTTTTATTCTTGATCTCAAGTAGATGCATGATTCAGACTTCCAAGTAATCTTTGTTTATCTTATACTAAGCTTCATCTTTTTGTAACGCAAGCACTTTGATGTTCACTACCTTTCTTTTGATTGGCTGCCACTCCCAAAACTGAAGGTTTGAACACCAGCTGGGTGGGGATTTGCTTAAAGCAACAGCTATGTGCTCGGAATGAGCTCATTAGGAATATCGTCTCCCACAGACCAAACTGAGTGAAATCTGAGCTTTTGTTTCACAAGGATTATTTGTTCATAAAGTGACATCATTATTTGAAACTTTGGCCATGTTTGATATTACCGTCTACATATCAACAGCGTTTGTATGTCAGAAAATAAGAAATGCAAAAATACACCTTTTAAACCAAGGTTATCCTGTGAGCTAACATGCTAGTTAGCCACGTTATCAGCCACAGTGTTTTATGATCTTTTCCCTAATTTGTTTAATTTAGTTTATCATTTATGAGCAATTTTCCTATCTATGCCTCCAATTTTCTGTTCTCTCAAAGATCGGTAACTTCTTATTGGTCATTGATGCAATTTCTTGTGCCAAAAGGTCAACAGAATTGTACTTTAGTTGAACTTTTATAGCTTTAACAACACCCAGTGTGTGTGTGTGTGCCCTACTCACTTATATGTCTTAACTATAAAAGAATCTGCTCTGTGTGTGTGCGTTCCTTTGTTTGACCCTGCACAACGTATATTTTCTTCATCCATATGTGAGTGAGGCGGCTGTGATTAGAGGGTGCCACTACAGCGTTCCCCTCAGGCCACTTCACCCTGTTATTTTCCCCTCATCAGCCCGCGCTCTCTATAGGGAGGGTGGGTCCGTGACCTCCCTCCCACGCACAACCACGAGTGAGGGAGGCACCCGTTTCACACAACCCCCTTCTTAAGTCACAGCAGAGAAGCGGTTGAGGTCACAGGCCCCCTTCTGAGTCCCTCACATCCCCTGGCAGAACTCCACATTTCTCATAAAGCAAAGCTCATCAAAATCCCCAGGCCTCCATCCTGAATCCTCCTTACTTTGACACAGACGGATATCGTCACTGTCTTCCACCCGGACTCATGGAAATCATCAAAAGCGATAAACTGGTGACACCGGGGCAGGGTCAAAGCAAACTTTTGAGCCTTTGACTTCAATTCCCTTTCACCTTCTGAACCGCAAGAAATACGTTACAGAGACAAGGGGAGGCCAAAACCGGTGACATGAGCAATATCTCTCGCAAGTGTTCTTTGGCATCCTTTCTTACTTTTTGTCGTATTTTTTAAAAGTCTTTTTCTTCTCTTCTTGGCTCTTTTTCCTGCTCTCTTCCTGCCTCTCCATTTCCCAGCCAGCATTCAGGAACTTTTTAAAAACAGGCTTCAGCGTAAAACAAACAGCCCACGGCCTTCTTTAGTCGAGCTGCCCCATGAAGGCAGGGAACCAAGGAGGGAGGGAAAAAAAAACAGTAATAGATTCACTAGTGGAATACATGTAGTACTGAACATCTGCTGGAAGTTTGAAGTTTGGGTTCATGAGGCTTTAGGGGAGTTAAAACAATACTGGACTGTAGAGTTGTGCACAATATCAGCACAGCGACTGGCGGGCAGCTCACAAGGGAATTTATACTTCTGTGTTAAATCTGTGCCCTGCCTACCTCGTAACCACAGACCCTTGTGAAGAACTGACCTCACATGCACATCCCTGGAAGCATAACTACGTGTTGCCGGTAACTGTTGCGATTGGCCCGTTCAGTACTCTTCATTCCTCCTACACATACTTGGCTACTTTGTCGCTGCAGTTTGTGAATTTCAGCGAGAGAATAACACTCATCGCCTCAATATGAGGACTCTCAAATGTCAGCAAATTCCTGGAGGGAGATTGCCGAAACTATGGGAATGGACGTGAGGGAATGTGCAAAGAAAGTGGAAAAACTTGAGGGACAAATATGTTTGGCTCTGAAAAACAAAGAAAAAAAGTCTGACCACAACAAAGAGAGGGGACCAAGGAGGGAAAAAAGTCCCAGCGTTTAGATTATGTAGTACACTCTACAAAGACTCACCGCAGAAGTCTAAATCAGCCATAAGTCCTGCTTTCAGTTATTGGTGCTGTGATGCTCCCTGGCCAACCATTCAGACTCCTAAGAATCTGGACTCTTTCAGAGCCTTTTGGTACGCAGCAACTACAGTAACTAGAGTAAAGCCGAGCTTTACACAACAATCTCCCCTTGAGATAATCATGTATGTATGAGCTGTAGTGATGTTGTCACTAGAGCTGATAAAACATGTACTTTTTAGCATGCAGCTTGCTCTGTGAAGCAGTTTTTCCCATGGGAGACAACCTTTACATCAAAAGTCCAATAAGGGTCGCAGGGTTTCTGTTTAGCTCAGAGTGACTGATTCAGCCGCTGCTCACGGGGCAGATTACCATACCAAATGCAGGGGTTTTCACCTTCAGGCGTGGTGGCATAACCACTAAAGCCCTTTTGAGACAGACAGTTGTTTTCTTTTCGATGATGGCATTTTGTCAACCAAACATAGGTCAGTTATACATAAATGTCATTTGTTTGTATTCAGACATCCCAGTGACAGTGCTCGACAGAGCTGCTCACAAGAACAGCGTCTCTGTTCGCTCTTTTCACAAAAAGAGGTGCCATATATTTCTATGTATTTCTATTATAAAAGGGCTGATTAAGTGCCAGCTTAGCACTGGCACAACAGTACTGTGGGACCCAATACTGGAACAACTGATGTTTAAAAAAAGAAAAGAAAAAGAGGTTAATGATTTGCAGATGAAGCTGACAGATTGTGTCTGCCATTCCTTTCTTCCAGCGGAGATGACCTTATTTATGTAAAGTTCGGTTGATATGTGGATTTGTTCTCATAAGGTTCTCAACAGTGCAGCAAAATAGACTTACTGGCAAAGATAGCATGTTGGTGAGAAAGAGTGGTCTATGTGTGTGTGTGTGTCTATGTGTGTATGCGTGTCTGTGCTGCACAGTGTTGCAACAGCTGCCTCTTGCACACAGGCTCAGGGACAGTGAGCTCTCTTCCTGGAAATGTCAAAAATGCCTAATAGATAAATACTTTAATATTGTTCCAAATTAAGAACCAAGCTGATGAAGACGAGAGAGAAGCGAGAGTGGCCGCGGAGCTCATTCACATATGCGTCACATATGAAATGATGTCTGCAAAGGCCTTATTTACCAGATATAGCCAGATAAACTGTACACTGTTGTTTTCTTTGTCTTTTGTTTAACATTAAAGTAGTGCTAATCAGTGGGCATGCAATGACTGTGACTGTGAATATTGAGAAAGGGCCAACTTTCTCAGCTTCTCAGTAAGCCTACAGAAAATGATCAGTCAGTTCTGTAGTTCCCCGTGACTCTGTTTTGTTTTGCACGGTGGCCCCGAAAGGTCAAAGGACAGAAAATAGAAAAACACTGCAAAATGAAAGTTGAATTAAATTAATAACACAAAATGGAAATAAACAAACAAACCTCAACTGAACTGTCTTTGGTGAGGTAATAGCTGTGGAACAGCAAACATGCATCTACAGTATTATATGAATAATCATAATATTATATATATAATTCTCTGCTACTTTTAAGTGTCCCAGTTTTTTTGTTTGTTTGTTTCTATTGTGTTTTATTCAGTTTTAATGTGTTTTATTGTGCAGTGGATTTTTTTTCAATAGCTTTCCTTCTATTTCTATGTCTCTTTCTAATTTCTTTTTCTTAAGTTGCAGTGTTTTTGACCTCTTAGGGCCACTGCAGTTTTGAGTTTTTATGCTTTTTATACCTTTTTAAAGAAAACTTTTGGATTGAATTTTGGCTTTAAACCAAGCAGGAGACACAATATCAACAGTAAAGATGTAAAAAAAAAAAAAAAAAAGCTCAAACCCACAAGATGACTTAAAGAAAAAGTGTAACTATTGAACGTTTATCTGGAAACAAATGTCTCCTAACAAACAAGTAACGTGAACTGTTAGAAACTGCTGCTATTATTGAATTGTTAGCAGATAGAAACACTGTGTTACTGATCATACATTTGCAATGTTTTGATAGCTTATTGTATATTATAGAAAGATAAATCATTTTTGGCTCCAAATCAGCCTTACAGTCATATAGATTTTGACTGAGGCCTTTGTTGAGGCCTAAATTTATGCTGTTGAATTATTTGCTTAGGGATAAGATTTGGCATGCTCACTTCTGGACATGGATTAACTTCTTCTCTGCTCTCTCTCTAGTTTTGTCCAAAATTTATTCAAATATCCAGCACAAACAATCGTGCCACAGCAACCCCCCACCCCCCTCCCACTCTATCTACTGCAGAAGTGCAAAACAAAATAGTCTCCAAAAAACACCCAACTCCCAATTGACTGTCTGGAATATACACTAAACAGCCTCATGGAAGGGAAGAGGAAGGCACACGACAATGATGTGAGAATATTTAATCAGCTCGTGGAAATTTCCTGCATCCTGCATTCTAGCGTCTCTTCTTCGTCTTGTTCTGAAAACCACAGAGCATTCACACAACAGCAGGTGCGAACGCGCACAAAGAGAAAGTATGAAATGGAAAAAAAAAAGTTAAACGGAGATACTTAAGAGTAAAAACAAGACTGGGCGACAGCCTTGCCACCTTCAGAAGCAAACCGCAAAGCAAAGTGGCACACTGTCTGTATTTCTGAATCTGAGAATTGTGGCTGAAAGTTGACATGTGATTGAAGCTGAAGCACAAATCTGGGTCATACCCCACCTCGTGCTGCTCATGCCCCCCACAGTTTCTGCAAGACAACTCTGAATACAGTACAGCTGTTTTTAACTCAGTTTTAGGAATCTTACTGGGGTGTGAGTAGTTCACACAAGGACATTTTTCTACAAGGCCACGTCTGCCACGTCTTAGCTGTCACTTATTACTCAGCTGTTGATGTCTAATATCATAATGCTATGATTCAGGCACACACAGGTTCCCACAGTCTGATGTATTAACATCTCACAGGCATCAGCTATTCCCCAAAATGCATTTTCTTATAAAGAAGAAACATCGGGTCTGTTAATATCACAACTATGATGATGGGAATCCAAATACAGTGCGAGGCCAGGTCTTACATCACTTGAGAAAAAAATAACTACAGGCAGAAAGTAAGTGCGCACATATCTTTTTGACACCATTCACACCGTTGCTCTGTTTCTTGTTCTTTGTGTCTTTATCTCATTGTTTTCCTCGTAGATAGCGGCCTTGGTAATCTCTCGGCCTTCCACTGAGCATTAATCAACCACGGTTTACTTTAGAATGTAATCCCCATATTTAGCAAGCACAGAGTCCTGTTAAGTCCCACGATCCGTGGGAAACTATGATACAAGACAAGAGGAGTGATAGTGAAGATGCAGACGCCCTGCTGGAAGAGAAACATGACTTGTTTGCAGCTAGCTGACTTATCTTATCAGGAATCACCAGGTCTGCAGAGTCTCCCCAGAAGAAATGAAAAATACAGGTTTACAGTAAATTAAGAGAACCTCAACCCTGCGTGCTCGTACCTGTTAAATTTAAGGTCTTCTCAACAAGCGGTTCTCACATTTTGGCTAAAGCTCTGCTGTGGTTCCAGTGTTTTCCCAAAGTCTGTTACCTCTAAACTCTACCAACCAGCTTACAGCTAAGTCTTAAAACCCTTCCACTAACCATAACAAGACGTATGATTTTAACCCTAAAACCGAAACAGACAAACAGGCCTTAGAAAGGCTGTGAAAAAAGAATTGTGTAGTCAGGACATTTTTTTTAATTCACACTATGATTTTTTTGTTTATTTATTTATTTATTTTTTTGCCTTTCATTTCCTGTGACAAACGGTAACTCACACTGTCGGACGAGTGGTTCACAAGAAAGCTGCGAACCCACAGTCTGCCCGTCCTGCGCAGACACGTTTTGAACACAAACACAAACAAACACACAAAGTTTCACATGCACAGTAAATGTATTCTTATCACTGCGCTCTTTGCAAAATAACGTGAATGCCTGCATGTGATAGAGATGCAAAATGTACCTACCAAAAAAAAATAAAAAAGACTCAGAAGGATGCTATCATTTAAACAAATATTTTATTATTATCACAGCGTTTCCGTAAGAAATTTAAGTTTCCTTTTTACCGAGGCATTAATCACAATCTTTCCATTTAACTGTCACATGACAGCCTAAAAGATATGACCTTTGTGCATGTGAGCAGGAAAGCAGTGAAACTGTTGATATAAATGAGTGAAAACTGGCTGCCAAGCAGTGACCTACAAGGAGTAAAGTGCTGGCATGCAGTACCTAAAAATACTGGTCAGCTGAAAAATAGGTTATGGATATAAATACTTGACCAAATCAACCTAACTCTGATATTTGATTAAATTATCTGAACAATATCCAGTTTTATATAAAACTGTATTAAATAACTTTAAACCCCCCAAAACATTTCATTCAAAATTTCATTTTAAAGGATAGTATATAATAACTAGGGCTACATTCCCTCTCCCTATACTATGTATACATATTTGTAATGTTTTTTAATCACAAACAAATTGTCCTTTTTTGTGTCTGTTCTTTCTATGATACCTTCAGTTAAATTTTGAGAAAGTTTAATTCAGTCCCAACACATACTCACATTTAATGCTTGTATACTACTTCCTGCATTTGTGTGTATGGCATGATCTGCATCTCTAGAACACCAGAATCTAGGGGCTCAAGAAACCATTGTATCACACCGATATCTACAATATCAGCAATTTGTGGTGCTAATAAGTAAAATTAAAATAAACATGAGGGGTATCAGCTATCAGCTGTTACCAAGAAATGACCCAAATATGATTCCAGCAAAAGATGCCCACGTGATAGCCTTGCCAGCTGGCCCCACACTTACCACAATGCTAACCACAGGACTCAGCAGGGTTTGCAGGGCATGTTGTGTTTAGCTCTGCTCGTGTAAAGCTAGAGCGAAGAGGACTAACTGTCTTAACAAGTAAAGTTAGTCGTAAATAAGCAAGTGTGTGTGTGGTGTATTTAAACACACAAATGCATACATGCTCCTTTTAAGACTCAACTAGGAGGAATACAAGCATCTGCTTTCACCTCGAATGCCGCGATCACAAATAAAAAAAAATAAAAAAGAAGTATGGCGTCAACTAACACACTCTGATATCACTGCCCTCGGATATCACTGAACTGAATGTGAGCTCATTATGAGCCGCCTGCAGCGCTGCTTTAATCAGTGAACGATCGCATCTGTCGATAAAAGCAGTGATGGATTACCGAGAGCTCACAGTAAACTTCCGAGCAAAAGAACAAAAGCAGTGAAGCCAAACACATCGAGTGAAACCACACAGATAGTGAAAGAAAGAAAGAGGTGAGTCTCTCGCTCCATCTCCACGGTGACAAGAGGAGTGTTTTCTCCAGACTTGGGCCGGTGCCTATGCGAACGCCCTCTGCTGACCTCACAACCTTCCCGTCGATCCCCTCCTCGTGGACGTCACGCAAGGCCACAGCTGCATCCCAAGTCTGAGGAAAACATCAGTTTGGGCTGGGGAAGGCTAGCTCTTTTTTTTTTTTTTAGATCTTTGGAAAGCCCACTTTTTAGAGGCCGAAAACAGCTTTTTGCCTCAGAGTGCAGCGTTCGTGCCCTGTCACCCTGTGGCTGTTCTTCATTAGAGGGAGGAGGAGGATGAGGGGGAACACGAGGGCTGGTTCAAGTTTATATCTACAGCTGGGAGGTCAGCTTTCCTCTGGGACAATGTGAGGATATGAGTGTTCGATGACAAACTGTGATAAGGGGCTATGAGTGTATGTGTGTGGGAGGCGTGGGGTAATGGGTACAAGGGCAGCCAGGCTCGTTTTTTCTCACTCCCGGTTTGGCCACGAGTCTTCAAAAGCCTTCTGATTTAATTTAAGGTGTGAAAGTGCAAAGGAGATCCCTTTCCTCTCCATAGATGCTTAGCTGATAGAGTGATGATAAGAATGAGCGCTTCCTCCGTGAGAAAGATTAAGCTGCTATTTTACTCAATAAACAAACAAGCTGTGGGTGTTTTTCGGGTTGTTTTCTTGGATGATGCGCTTTTGTCGGGCCCCTATTCTTAGGTCTGTCCAGTAACGTCCCCTCGCTCTTAAGCTCAAGCTCGTCTCACTGCGTCACGCGGATGATGAATCAAATTCAGTTTCCCAGCTGCCGCGTCATTCGTTGTTTGGACACAAGCTGAAAACAAACCTACTCTGACTGTTTACGGACTCGCCTTGATCCTGGTTGACCTCAGGCCGCAGACTTCCAAACTGTTTACACTCCCTGCCTCTGTGGCTTCTGCACGCGCACACAGACTTTTGTCAGTCACGGTGCCGAATAGCACTTGTGAATTTTGAATAAGCAGCTCTTACAGTATGTACCGGCCCCGTTTCCTGTGCAATCAGAGGAAACCATGGGGGCTCATCGCTGGTCAGAGAGCCCATATGTTTCCTCAACTGCTTTCAATAAATGAGCACACAGACATCCGTCTCTAGGTATTTTATCTGCTCCCAGAGCCCACATCAAGGCCTTGGACTGTCCTCCAAAACAATAGGGCTCAGGAATCCCACTCTCTTCTTCACAAGAAATCAGGCAGTAATTTAGATAGCTCTATCTCTGTGTCTAGACACACAAGGCATGCCAGTGGTATCACTCTGTGAAACAATGCAGTCTTAATTGCTTTTCAAGTGATTCTGGTTAATACCACAAACACTGAGGGAATTGCAACATTGTGTAAGGGGATTTGGCCGGTGTTTGCTCTCCATCATGTCCATCAGGCCAGCAGCCAGTCGTCGTTGCATGAGGGAGAAGAGAGAAAGAGAAAGAGCTCCTCTACCGTGGAAGCAGCCAGTCCATTACAAGGGGATTTTTTTAAGATCAAATGTATCAGCAGTAAAATCAAGTGGGTTAAGCGACACCCACGTCATTCCTACCCCCCACACACGCAGACCAAAACTAGTAAATAATGACTTCCTGTCAAAATGCATGGCAAGTTGTGTTACTTCCTTTTCATTTCACTTCTCGTCTTTCATGGGGACTTGTAAAAATCCCATTGGACTGTTTCCAAAATCCCAAGGAAAGCAGCGTTTTAGTCATAATTAGTTGGAAAAATAGCAAAAGGGTTAAAGGAGAGGTGGGGGTGGTGTGTGCATGACTCTGGAAGGTTAAATATGTGTCCTCTGAATCATTATACTTGATTTAATTTGTACTGAGTGGGTAATTCTAAGGTCTGCTGATTTACAGCAATTTACTGCAAAGTGTGAACCCTTATGTGGTTAACCACCCATTACTGTCTGCTGCTGTTCTCGACACAGACCGGTGGATAGCACCGGAAGGGACAGGTTTGGTCTTTTGGTGAAAATGTTTTTAATGCCCACTGAAACAAAAGGCATCAAAAGAGAAAGAAACACAACCTAAGTGATCATGGGAAACTTTTTTGAGTGGTAAAATAAAAGTGAGGTTTTATATGCAAAAATAGAGCGCTGCAAACCATAGATACAAAATTAGGATTTGCATTAAAAAGGAAGTTGCTCTAAGTTAAGTTAACAACTCCTGACATCAGAGTTTCATGCATGCATAAGGACTTTTTTACAAACAAACATGCATGCAGATTTGCCATTTCCAAGTGATATATAGTCCTGGAGCACGGCCATATTTCCTTCAGGGAGGTAACTTGTTGTCCAGACATGCACAGTGTTCCAAAACAGCACATCAACAGCAAAAAACAAAACAGTGATGTCATGGGAAAATAAAACAGGCACACCCACCTTAGAGTGGAGTGCACTGGTGGCAGAATGACGCTTGGTACCTTCTCCGATTCTTCGGGAGGAAAGCGTGAAGAGCCAGGAAAAGCGCACTCGTAGCCTCAACACTGGAATTCTCCGACACAATGAAAACAGACACGGAGGCTCCAGCTGTGCACAGAACAGACAATGTGACAGGAGGAAAAGATGTTTACAAGTTTTGGAATTTCTACAGACATATATATGTTAAACAAAACAAGAACAAACAGTTTTTAAACAGTTTTAAGACTAAAAATTCATGAATTCTCTGAACTGCATTCATGTTGTTATACTCAAATTTGAGTCAGACACTGAGAAGTCAGAAATGATTCAAATATCAACTAAAACAAATTTTTCTGTTGGGAAATGCAAGTAAAAAAGGTCACGAGGTATCCTTTGTTTTGTTTTTTAACTTTAACTTCACCCTGTGAGACGAATGAAGAGTTACAATCTAACAGCAGAATAAGAATAGAAAAGCGAGCTGTGTTTGAAGAGGCCAAAGAAAGCCAGGACTGCACTGTGTGTGGGAACCTTTAAATAGCTTTGATGGCAGCCTGAGAAAACGTGGAGGAGGGTACAGTTCTCTCAGGTTGTGTCTTCTTGTAACCACTGAGCTTTATGGGAGATATTTGGGCTGTCAAATGACTAACTTTGCTGCTTTGTTAGTCAGCGTGCTATTGTCGGGCATTTGTTCATATAGAATATTGACAACTAAATAAAAATCTACAGTTATGTGCAGTGATGACATTTGCTGACTGTTTGCTAAACCTCTGTTCTGATGATCACTGAGAGTTTTAGGAATAACCCTCTCTGTCATCTTAGCAGTAAAGAGTTGTACTTTGGGTCTAAAGAAGCATCTTTGAGTTATAAGCAAGGCTCCAAACGCTGGTGTTAAGTGATGAGAACGACATCTGTGACACAGCCCAGAAAACCGCGACGGCTAGCTTTTAGTTTCGCCAAAGCTGCCAGTCAGAAGAACATTAACACACTTACAGCTGGTTACTTCAGAAGAGATGCTACCATTTCAAGTTCATGTTAATCGCAAAAGTTGCATTAGCTTAATATCTTTTAACTAGTCAGACAATAACCAGTTCAAATGACAGGTTTCCTGTGAGGTGTAATTTGTATGATATAAGAACATGTTTTGTTTTTTTAACTCCTCTAAAACAAGACAAACATGAGCAAAAGTGTGAGAAATTGATAAAAGTAAAAAAAAGCTTTAGCAGCTCAACTTAGCTCAAGCTAACTAGCTTAAAAATCAACACATTACTTCCAAGGTTAAGTAGTTTATCATAAAATAACATTTTTTGGAGGATGTTTCTCTTAAAAACAGACACACACACTTAAAGAAGTCGTGTATTATTTACCTAGAAACAGGACAAGTTTATCCTTGATGCTGTCTGGGCTTATAGCAATGTTAGCAGCTCTATGCTAGTTCGTTTTTTTAGACATTTAACATAGTGATCATGAAAAACATCTGCTAGTCCTTGTTCTTGTCCTTTCCCTTTAAGGGAAAGTGAAAATCTTCTGTTTACAAAGACATTGTTAGCTAAAGAACTAACTGAGGTCTAGTTTTATTTTATTTTATAACATGAGTTTTACTGAATGCTGTGGATGGTGAATTTTCAAAGGTTGTAGCTTCTTTTAGTATCAGTCTGTTTTAAAAAGAAATATGTGTTTTAAATTGAGTTTCACAAAACACACACACATAAACAACAACAACAACAACAACAATAACAACAAAACAACAAATAATTTTCATTTTACCAGGTTTCTTTATTGGCAATCAGCCGGTAAGACATGACTTTGCTACTTCTCGGATACCTAAGAACAATTTCACAACAATCTATTTAGGTCAACACATCTCAGCAAAAGAACACGCAGCACATTAACTGCAGGACAATGAAGCTCAAACGTGAATGGCACAGAGGAAATACATCAAAAGGGAGAAAACAACAGGAAACTTTCAACTGATAACGCTGCTGCTGATCTACAAACTACATTTACCATTTGAGAACATACATACGTCCTACATACTGGCCACGCTGGCACATCTAACAGTGAAATAAAGCGAAAGCTTTTTAACTTTGTAAGATAGTCTCACACTTATGTGTTCCCATTCTATTGTTTTGGCTCACATCCGAGGTAAAACAAAGTTTATCTTAACAGTTCTTTTTGAATTTTCTGCTTAAGAAGCCCATATACTTAATTCTGGTAAATAAAAGTCAGATCACAAACCTCATGACCTAGAAACAGGCCTGGTGTTAAGTGTTGCATTAATATAGAAATGGCTGCATGCAAAAGAGCGTTCACACCTTTTTTTTTTTTTTATTAAACACAACTGTGAATCTGAGTGTTGGACTAAGTGTGATGCTTCGTGCTGTGCAACAACCATACATCTGCTCCACCCAGAAACACTCCGGAGAGGCCTGTCAGGTTCGATGATTGTTACTCAGCCGCTGGCCTCCAAAACTTACGAAAGGGCTTCCCCTAAGCTCCATCAAGCACTGTAGCCTGTTATAACCGTGCTTTTTTTTTTTTTAATGAGCAGGAGAGCACAACTTACTGCAAATGGTTTGTTATTTTTAGATGTAGATTAACTTAAAACCCAAGAAATGTAAAGGAAGCATCAGGTTTGTACAGATTTAGTAAATTGCTGCGATGATGACTTTAAAATGAACTCTTAATCTGTTGATAGCCCTGAGTCATCCACCTTGAACTCGTCTAACCTGTGTCACTGAATCCTTGATAGCGCTCACTAGTGTTTCTCTACCTCTTCTTTTTTTTCTTCACTTTCTGATTCAGTGTGTGAAAGTGGAAGCATTAGTTAGTTAATGCTGCATGTGTCCTACATAACAGGGACGATGCAGGATGACAGAGAATTGTGGTGAGAGTTGAAATCTAAACGTGAAGGTTTATGTGTAGGTCAGAGCCGATCTGCGCCACAGCTGCTGCACAGTGTCAATGTTTCACCCTACGCAGAAACGCTCTTGTTCTGTTTTTTACTGGAACAAAGAAAAGATAGAAGAGTGAAAAAAAGAACAAATCCCCTCTTTGTTTTCTGGCAGTGGCCTGGTTCACATGGCTCTTTGCTTTTTGCAGGTGCGCCTGCCATTACACATTTCAGTCCAGTAATTGTAACTGTGCCATTGTCTGTGCTCACTGTGGCACCCGTTTGTGACTCATTGGCAATCGGTGAAGCCTGTCTGGTACTAAAAAAGTGTGTGCAGTTTTGTGTGTGTGTGTGTGTGTGTGTGTGTGTGTGTGTGTGTGTGTGTGTGTGTGTGTGTGTGTGTGTGTGTGTGTGTGTGTGTGTGTGTAGGCCTCTATGTGTTTGTGTGTGTGGCGATTAAAGTTACGGTGCTCTTCCCCTGTTTCTCAGAGGGCACGTCCCATTTATGAAGCTGCTGTGCCTGTTGGTGAAGGAAGACAAATAAAAATGGGAAGCTCATTTCACCACCTAAAATAGATTGAATGGTGTAACAGATCGTATAAGACTGGGTCTGAGGGATGTGTGAAAGTCCTATTCCTGTTCTGCAGTTCCTCAGAGGTGAAGTTTGACAAGAGAAGTTAAAAGGTGTGTATTTAAAAATACAAAACAGACACTTTTTTGTTTAAAAAAACCCAAAATAAATACAAAAAAAAAAGGCAAACCCCAGTGTGGTCTAGATTTGTATTCTGCATCTATTTCCTCACTTACAGAAATACACGCTGTAGATGCATGCATTGTGTAAAACCACAAAACAGCAAAAATGGCCCACCCTCAGGCTCCCTGCCACAGTTTCCTGAGGAAATGCCCAGGCCACAGCTTGCAAATTTCCAAAATGTTTTGCAGGTCTGATTCCATAAGGGTTTACTGGTTGTTCACAGCAGCTCTCCCCTTTGTGGTTTATGACTTTTCTTTAGCTGAAAAAGGAAAGGGAAGTTTTTCTACAGCAGAGGCATTTAAGTGCATTTAAGTGTAACTAAGTTTTTGGCCCACGCTGGGTAATCAGCAACTCTAATTACTGAGCAAACGTGAAATTAGAGAAAATTAGAAACGTTCTTTATCTGCACAAGCTGAAATAAGAAAGGCTTTGTCTGATGTCATTCAACCACATTATTTGGTGTAATCATCTAGCAATCCACGAGGCAGGAGCTGCTAGAAATATATGCAGAGGATGCAGCCTCAGCATATGTGTATATATATATGTATATATATATGTATATATATATGTATATATGTATATAGATAGATAGATAGATAGATAGATAGATAGATAGATAGATAGATAGATAGATAGATAGATAGATAGATAGATAGATAGATAGATAGATAGATAGATAGATCTTTTCTTCCATCAGCTGTCAGACTCCACAACAAAGACTTTGCAGTTGACCTAACACGTGCAGACAGACACACCCACCCACACACACACATCCACACACACACACGTGCAATACCACTAAGTGTAATTTTTCTGACAACATAGTATTTTATTCTATTTTATATAGTAGGTTATTCTTTTCTGTTATTCTGTTCCATTGTTTATCTTAATTTTTGCTGCCGTAACTTTGCCCTGTCCATTTTCTACTGTCACACAACAAATTTCCCAGGTGTGGGACTAATAAAGGTGTATCTTATCTTTGCACAGGAAAAATTGATGACTCTAAATATGTCTCATATTTTAGAGTCCTCAGAGTAGCCTCGGAAATCACAAGTTAACAGCACCTCCGATTAGAGCCGAGATAAATGTCACGCAGACTTCCAGCAGCAGACACATCTCTACATCAACTGTTCAGAGGAGATTGTATGAATCAAGCATTTATGGTTAAATCGCTGCTAAGAAACCATGACTAAGGAAAAGCAACAAGCAGAAGAGATTTGTTTGGACCAAAAAACACAAAGAATGGAGATGAGACCAGTGAAAATCTGTGCTTTGGTCTTTAGTCCAAACTTGAGATCTTGGTTCCACCCACTGTGTCTTTGTGCGAACACATGGTCTCTACATGCATGGTTCTCACCATGAAGCATGGAGGAGGAGGTGTGTTGGTGTGGGGGTAGTTTGCTGGTGACACTGTTGTGGATTTATTCAAAACTAAAGGCACACTGAATCAGCATGGCTACCACAGCGTCCTGCAGCGACATGCCATCCTATCTGGTTTGTGTAATTAATTTTTCAACAGGACAATGACCCCAAACACAACAAGACAGAATGTGTCACGAGCTATATGGCTGATCTCCAGCCCCTAGAGACTATAAAGCTGGTATGAAAGGTAGTATACAAGTGAATCTAATCAGCATCATCACCGTAAATATAATCGGATGTGTTGCAGATCTCCTCCAGCTTATCCAAGAACACAGAATGTTTCCCAGGCCAGCCAAAAGATCTAATCTCTTCAGTCTTCAATCTCTTGTCCTCGTGTACCCTGGGGGCCTCCTCCCAGCATCCTTGTCAGAGACCTGAATCACCTCAACTGGCTCCTTTCAATGTGGAGCTCTTGGCTCTACTCTCAGCCCTTCCCTAATGACTGAACTCTTTATCCTATACAGTGGGGCAAAAAAGTATTTAGTCAGCCACCGATTGTGCAAGTTCCCCCACCTAAAATGATGACAGAGGTCAGTAATTTGCACCAGAGGTACACTTCAACTGTGAGAGACAGAATGTGAAAAAAAAATCCATGAATCCACATGGTAGGATTTGTAAAGAATTTATTTGTAAATCAGGGTGGAAAATAAGTATTTGGTCAATAACAAAAATACAACTCAATACTTTGTAACATAACCTTTGTTGGCAATAACAGAGGTCAAATGTTTACTATAGGTCTTTACCAGGTTTGCACACACAGAAGCTGGTATTTTGGCCCATTCCTCCATGCAGATCTTCTCGAGAGCAGTGATGTTTTGGGGCTGTCGCCGAGCAACACGGACTTTCAACTCCCGCCACAGATTTTCTATGGGGTTGAGGTCTGGAGACTGGCTAGGCCACTCCAGGACTTTCAAATGCTTCTTACGGAGCCACTCCTTTGTTGCCCGGGCGGTGTGTTTTGGATCATTGTCATGTTGGAAGACCCAGCCTCGTTTCATCTTCAAAGTTCTCACTGATGGAAGGAGGTTTTGGCTCAAAATCTCACGATACATGGCCCCATTCATTCTGTCCTTAACACGGATCAGTCGTCCTGTTCCCTTGGCAGAAAAACAGCCCCATAGCATGATGTTTCCACCCCCATGCTTCACAGTAGGTATGGTGTTCTTGGGATGCAACTCAGTATTCTTCTTCCTCCAAACACGACGAGTTGAGTTTATACCAAAAAGTTCTACTTTGGTTTCATCTGACCACATGACATTCTCCCAATCCTCTGCTGTATCATCCATGTGCTCTCTGGCAAACTTCAGACGGGCCTGGACATGCACTGGCTTCAGCAGCGGAACACGTCTGGCACTGCGGGATTTGATTCCCTGCCGTTGTAGTGTGTTACTGATGGTGACCTTTGTTACTTTGGTCCCAGCTCTCTGCAGGTCATTCACCAGGTCCCCCCGTGTGGTTCTGGGATCTTTGCTCACCGTTCTCATGATCATTTTGACCCCACGGGATGAGATCTTGCGTGGAGCCCCAGATCGAGGGAGATTATCAGTGGTCTTGTATGGCTTCCATTTTCTGATGATTGCTCCCACAGTTGATTTGTTCACACCAAGCTGCTTGCCTATTGTAGATTCACTCTTCCCAGTCTGGTGCAGGTCTACAATACTTTTCCTGGTGTCCTTCGAAAGCTCTTCGGTCTTGGCCATGGCGGAGTTTGGAGTCTGACTGTTTGAGGCTGTGGACAGGTGTCTTTTATACAGATGATGAGTTCAAACAGGTGCCATTCATACAGGTAACGAGTGGGGGACAGAAAAGCTTCTTACAGAAGACGTTACAGGTCTGTGAGAGCCAGAGATTTTCCTTGTTTGAGGTGACAAAATATTTATTTTCCACCCTGATTTACGAATAAATTCTTTACAAATCCTACCATGTGAATTCATGGATTTTTTTTTCACATTCTGTCTCTCACAGTTGAAGTGTACCTCTGGTGCAAATTACTGACCTCTGTCATCATTTTAGGTGGGGGAACTTGCACAATCGGTGGCTGACTAAATACTTTTTTGCCCCACTGTATCTAAGAAAGAGACCAGCCACCTTTTGGAGAAACAGCTTCAATTTTACTCTCAGACCTTTCTTTATCATTCTATCCTACAGACTGGTGAAAAGATCTATCCCAGTCTGTCTAGCAATATCCCCTCTCCCCCTCACTCCTGAACAATACACTGAGATAATTATACTCCTCTGCTTGGGTTAGCAACTCATCCCAGACCCAGAATGAGCACTCCACCCTTTTCCTGTTAAGGTCCATGGCCTCAGGTTTAAAGATGTTAATTCTCACTCCCACCACTTCACACCCGGCTGCAAACTTTAGTGTGAGCTGGAGGCCACCCCTTGATGAAGCCAACAGAATCACATGATCTGCAAAAAGGCGAGATGAGATTCTGAGGCCACCATAGTGGAAGTCTTCCACCACTTCATTCTGCCTAGAAATCATGTCCACAATAATTACTTTAATTTTTTAATTTTAGTTTTACAGAATTGGTTACAGAACAATGAGCAGTTATTTTTGGAGTCCAATTCGTTGCCTCCTTCTAGGCAGGCTGAGTCGTGGGGTCCTATAGTTGAAGTGCATCCCCAATCCCCCTTCTAAAAAATGGAAACCACCACCTCAGTTTGCTAGTTCAGAGAATCCGCCCCATACTTTCATGCAGTGTTGCAGAGGCATGTCAACAAAGACAGCCTTAAAAAATTCAGGGCCTTAAGGAAGTCAGGGTAAATCTCATACACCCGAGGGGCCATGCCACTAAGGAGTTGCACTTTGCACTGCATACCCTGTGTGAGTGGAGCACCAATTCCTCTTCTGAGTCACCTGATATTTTGCCAACATCAGTTTGAGGCCATACAAATGGTAAAAATGGTAAATGGCCTGTATTTGTATAGCGCTTTACTAGTCCCTAAGGACCCCAAAGCGCTTTACACATTCAGTCATCCACCCATTCACACACACATTCACAGACTGGTGATGGCAAGCTACGTTGTAGCCACAGCCACCCTGGGGCGCACTGACAGAGGCGAGGCTGCCGAACACTGGCGCCACCGGGCTACAAAAGGCTTATTTCTTGGCTTCACCAACCTCCTGCTACACCCAAGACTGTGCTTCAGCTACCACCAGAGCTGTGCTCTGCTTGGTCTGTTAGTACCTGTTAGGAGTCCCACAGGAAAACCAAGCCTGATAACAGTCCTTCTGGTGTGTGATGGAATTGGTTACACTAGTTCACTTCCAATGTCCATCATCTGGTTTGGGGGTTAGCACCCAGCACACACCAACCACCTTGCAGCTGCAGCTCTGTGCAGAAGTCTCAACAATGGAGGTGCAGGAAACGGTCTATCTGGACTCAATGTCCTCAGCCTCCCTAAGAAATCTGTCTAAGTTCTGCTGGAGGTGAAGATCTGGTGTACCAAGGCCTCTGCCAGGCACTCCTAGTCCAACCTCAGTACATATTTATATTTTCCAGGCCTGTGACCTAGGGTGTACTGGTGCCACATACACGTTTAAATACCCAGTAGGATCATGGAGTCACCAGATGGCGAACCCTTCAGCGCCCTACACAGTGACTCCAGGAAAGCTGGGTACTCTGCACATCATTTGGTGCACAAGCACAAACGACAGTGATGACCCATTCTCCAATTCAAAGGAGGAGGGAAGCAACTCTCTCATCCACTGGAAAAAAAAACTAATTACCTGTCACTTAAAAAAACATTGCTTGCTCCTCTTCTGTACCACTAGCTAAATACCGAAGTACCGCAACTGCAACTTTATTTACATCTAAACAATGAAAGGATGTTTTTTCCTTTTGTATCTCCATGCTGTCACTGGAAGCAACGCTAAAAATTCCAGTCCGGGTCAGTCGGGCCCCCTTTCACCTCTGCTTGCATCCTTTTGTGTCATACCAACAATCCGCATGTCCTGCACTGTCTAACATACAGATGTTTATCAGTTTATATATTTTTTTATCATCTTAATGTTAGCATGGTAGCATTTTCTCATTAGAATTGGAAGCAAAGTACAAATGAGGCTTGCAATGTCATTACCAGTTGGAGGCCAGTTGGGGTTTCACTGGCTTTTGATTTTGAAATCGAAAAATCGTTCTTATATTTCTCAAAAATAATTACAACTCAGAGTTGTTAGTGGCTCCATAGTGCAGTGGTCTTCACATTTGCCTAGCATACAATAGATCCCAGGTTTGATCTTAGGAGGAGACACAAATCCCTTTGCGGCTGCATAAGAAAGTGTGAAGTTACTTGATTTTTTCTTTTTTTAATGTTTATGTTAATCTAAACCAACATCTTCTTTGAGGTTTCACAGCAGCTGCTTTCTTTTTAAGCTGAAGTACTGCCTCCTTCTTTTAGTTGTTTAAGCCGCCCATAATTATGCACAATATACGCTGTTGTCTAATTGCACTGAAGTCTTGTAATTACTGCGGTTGCTTACAAAAACCTAGATATGCATTTTCTTCCTGCAGCTGAGTTCTCATACCCAGTAAATCTCTAATGTTGGCCTGGACTCATCCTAACCTTGGCAGACCCTTCTTTTTTCTTCTTCACATATCCTGCATGAAGTCAGGATGTGTTCCACTCTCTTGTTTCCTTGTCGGTGGTTATAATGGCCAGATGAGACCAGTTTGTGAATTATTTATCATTTTTTGGGGCAATGTTTTCTTTGTTGCTACTAAAGTTGTCATTGTTCATCTCCCTCCAATTTAGCTTCCTCCCTCCAATTCTGAAAATTAAACTAATTAGCTACAAACACCCTTTCTATCACACACACTCACACACACACATGCAAGTGGTGTCAATTTTGTTATCCAACCTCTCAGCAAGACGGTATCCTTACTCAGATACAAAGACTTGCAGTAAGCAGTTATAGCAACCTATAACCAAAGAATTACTTTTAGATCGAATCCTCTCCTGTAATTATTTGTCTTTGTGTTAAGCACAAAGACAAATAAGATTTGACGCCAGGAAAAGCAGCAGTGAAACATTCCTTCAAACACTTTCTTACCTAAAGTGCATTTCACCCAGTCTCACTGATTTATGGATGTTTTATGACTCCTTTGACAAGCCCTAGTGTACAGCATTAATTACCGAGCTGCTCATTTCCTACCACAGATACCAATACTGTGACAGTTAATGTTAAGGGGAGCACAGGGGAGTAAGTGGGTCAAATATTTGTAGTTCACTGGGGGAAAAAATCTGTGTGTGCGACAAGGCCTTGGGAGAATCGTGACCAATGACCTGTAAGCTTTGAAGAGAAAAAAGTACATGTACCAGTACGCGCTGCTCAGTTCTTCCCCAGAGAAGCTACATGTGCTGTCCAGACGTTGCTGCTTTTTGCGTTGTCGGCCAGAACACGTAAATCCTAACAACGCACACATGACAGCGGGAGCTATGACTGACTGAGCTGGCTGGAGGCAGGATTATCTCATTAAAACCGCAGGTATCCAAACAGAACTAAAACCCAGCTCCCCATCCTTCCTGCTTAGCTCAATCATCTCCCACATAAGCTCTGCAATAAAACCTTGTATTTTAAACAAACCCATCCGATCTGATCTATAAACCTCATTCAGCTTGAACACCGCAATGATCTGTTTATAGTGATTAAGGGCAGCATCTGCCTAAAACTGGTGAGAGAATCATGCATAAACATGTGACTCATAGCGAGGACAGTGGGAAAGGGATTGGGGAATAATTAGCTTGAATTGATACAAGACGAGGACACTGGGGCCATTTCCAAAAACTCGACTAAAGAACAGTAAATCTCTGGGGCTAATCACGATAATAGTAACAGCAACCATGTGTTTAAATAAATTACTTTCTCCAGCAATGGCACAGCTCTGTCTTGATGTTAGACAGCTCATCATAATAAACACTACAGTAGGATGAGACTCATCACAAAGTCATCAGTTTCCAGGGAATATCAACAAAAATATGTAACACAATATGACTGCTTGGAGTTGTGGCTATTTGCTATTAACGTGTCCAGATGAGCTAGTTTTGGGGGAATTTTGACTCTCTGGGAAATTAGACTGGAGGCTGAGGTGTGTGTATAGCATCAGATGTTCTCATGTAATGCAACAGTTATTCAGCCCCAAGGGTTACACATTAGACTGGAAAGAAAATATCCCACTTCCTGCTTGGTCTGTTTTTTTTGTAGGGGGATACCTCACGTAACTTCACAGCCTGCAGTTATACAGCCACTACTCAAGCCAGTAGGATGAGGTCCGCTTGTCACCATGTGTTGTTCCCCGTCACTGTTACACTGTCCAGAGTCACAAAACATGTATCCCTGACAGGAATTTGGGACAACTGTTTAAACCTACTGCTTGAAACTATGTATCACAAGAGGCCAGTAGTCTATCAAAGTGTAGTGCCAGTCAAAAAGCACATTTGATATATCTAATTTTAGTAAATTTCTCAATTTTTTTTTTATCCAGTTCACACGATTTTGTGTCTATGTTATGTTGAAACAAGCCATAACATAGACACAAACATAGATGGTGTTTAAACGATGGACAAAACTACTGTCACCCATTAAGTTTGTGGACTCCATATTTTTGACTCTTAAAGCACCAGGTTTTGAGGTTATTTATAGAAAAAAGAATGTAGTACTCATAAATATACACAGATTACTGTGTAATTACGTCTTCCTTCTATAGGATGAACTTGTGGAGTGGACACTGGTACAGGGAAGCCGCCATCTTGCCCTGCTGTTTTGAATACTGTGGTTGAGATCGACATCACCCTTCAGACTCATGTTTTACATACATGGCTAGACATTTCCAAAGGAGAAAAAACTCATAGGCGTTCATTTTTAATTCATCATCCGATAAGATATGAAGGATCACACCTGTGTTTTATCATCTGATAAGGGGTCCGCTTCATCAGATAAGTGGGAACATGGAGGAAAGACACAACGCGACAGGGGTCTGGATAAAACGTCATCCTCTTTGTCCTCACCTCAAGCCTAAAATCTGGGCTCTAACACACAAAAATGTGCATTAACATACAATTACTTATTGTCAGCAGTTTAAACATGTGACACTCCCATCTCTTGACAGCTGACAATGAGGCGGCTAACAACAACAACAGCTGGTTATAAGCTAACATTATGCCAGCTTCTTGAATGTCCTAAAAGTTGCACCAGCTAACAGTAGCTAACAGAGGCTAACTGATGCTAACAACAACAAACACAGGAACGCTTACAAACAGAAAAGTTGAGGAGATCCTCAAAAACTCACCTCAGTATTGATGTCAATGGTCACAGGTGAGCGCCAGTGACTCATCAACCCATATTATACTTTTTTTACAGCCCTTATGAGTAGTGTTCTTGGTATTTGAACGTGTTGCTTGAGCATGTGAGAGTACATTGGCTTTATTTACTTGCCTAGTGATTCGCTTCACTAATGGTTTTTAGTTTCAGTAATAAACCTTAAGTTTTTTAATCTGACCTTACTGGCTTTGGGCTCATTTATGTTACCTCCCCTCTCGCCTAGCTGAGCCGGGTCGTAACATCGTCTAAATTAAATAGATGCACTCAGAGTGTTTGGGTGACTGGGAGGTAAAAATGTAAAATACAGATATCAGTATTTGTTTAACCCATAAACTTTTATTGCTAAGTGCTGATAATATTTAAATATGTAAAAATATAGTGTTCACAGAAATGTTTTTAAATGCAGAAGAAACAGATTTATACACAGAAGAAATGGCCACAGCCTAAATGTACTGTAAATGTAATGTTTCTGATCTCTTTTGAGTGAGTGCTTTTTTGGACCATATTTAGACCAGAAGATGCCGTGCTACGTTATCAGCTAATGCTAGGAGTGTGGAGGTATTAGTTAGCTAGATACATCCATTAACTTGAGTATATTGCACAAATTCACATATCTACTAATCAAAGAAACAAAGTCAGAATACCATAATTTCTCTCACCAGACCTTCTTCTTGCCTTTTGGATGGGCTGCAGCACACATTAGGCCATATTATTTGTCAGATAATTAAAATGCTATGAACGGCACTAACAGCACAAACATGGTTGAGAGATGTAGCTCAGTGATCTGGATTAGCATGGGTGTGATAGCAGAAAGCTAATGGCAGCAGGTGTTGAAAATCTATAAATAGAAAACATTTTTGCACCAAGCTGTTTTTCAAAAGTGTTTAAAAATTGACGAAGCAGAAGCTTAGACACATACCAACATCTCACTTCTGACACCTATGATTGTTTTGCCTTTTCTAAAACTGCATTAACTACACTACATTAGAAATGTTTTGGAGACAGTTACAACAATCGAGTCATCATCGCAGATAATAATATTGGAAGGGACTGAACTATGCTAACCTGATATCATTGGTCAGCAAATAAAATGTGCCATTTTTTATAGATTTTGTTTTGCTGAATCCAAGCTTTAAAAAATAAAGAAGACTGGTACTCCAAGGATATGTACCTGTGTGCACCTATGTACTATGTTTATATGAGTTTTAATCATTCTGTAACATTTGTCTACTTATCATTTTATGGTAATATCATATAGTATACTTGACTTTTTCTTCCTTATGGAATAATTTTTTAAAAATCTATATAAAAAAGAGATAATATAGAACATTTTTAGAAAATATAACACTTTATTTAACAATGTAGGAGAAAACCTTGGTGACTGTTACGTATGTTGAACCTGACATGTGAAAAAACATATTATTGACATGATGATGAAATGTTTTTAAAAATTTTAAAAACATAAAGATGTTATTTATTGCTAGAGTCATTTCAACAGTCCATTCAAATTCGGTTTACATCCACCAATGTCTTTAAAGTCAACTTAATGATTATTGGTCCAAAACGGACAAAAGGCCTTATAAACTATGATTCAAGTAATGTATATAGTGTGGCTTATATTGTCAACATGTTGAATGTACCATATAAAGATTTAAATTATGATGTCATCTGACCTCTCCTTCAAGGTCAAATAAGGTCAAACTTTCATAAAATGGTTTTTATCTTTAAAATGATGCTGTTTTTGTTTGAACTGGCAACATTTAGGAAATAACACTGCTATATGCAGACTCTAAATCTCATATAATTCGCATCCAAATATCATGTTACCTTTGACCTCTGACCTCACTTTAACATTTCACATCTGCCTTTCTTTCAAGTTGAACCTAGAATGTGTTGTGTTTAAAGAAAGTATGTTTAAGAGAAAAAGAATGAGGTGCCAAGTTAGAAATATACTGTAGTATAATATCATATAACAAACTCAAGTCATTCATGTCCAGCCTTTTTAAAAATCAATACAAATTCCTACCCCTAAATAATCATATGCTCCAACATGCGTCCTCCTCTATATGTATTCAAAGTAAACATCAGTCATGCTACTCTTACTTGATTTTTACTGCATTGCTAACGTCTTAAAGTAAGTTAAAAAAAACAAACCAACCAAATGAAAAACCAAAACCAAATGAATCTATACTAAATGCAATCCTTGTGAGCTGCCTGGTTTTGGTGAAGGGTTTTTTTTTAATATACTTTCAAAAACACGTAACCATATTTTGCAGCCCTGCATATTTCCTGCTAGAAGAGTAAAATCAAAGTCTGAGTAGAGATGAAAAGCTCAGATTTGAAACTTGACAGCTGCATTTCATGCTCGTTAAAGTTCCAGCTCATAAGATCCCAACTTCATCAAGACCAGATGACACTGAATTACATTTATTCCACCGTACATTTGGAGTTTTAATAACTTCTGCTTTCAGTTAAAGAGTTTATAATGTAAAATCAAATGTAAAACTCCAGGTCATGCAAACTCTCTAATGCAGACACGTCCTCCAACCCTTAGCTCACTTGATGACTGTTTATTCTTTCAGTTTTTCCTGTAAAAAAGCATCATTTGCTTTGCAGAGGGAAGAAAGTTGGGGACTATTTTCAGCTGCAGAAAAAGACAGCAGTGGGAAGAAACATGTGTGACTGAGTGAAAGTAAACTGCAGTCACTTAGTGAAATGATGTGACTCACTGATTCATTTTTAATAGTTTGTTAAAAAGAACGAAGTCCTGTGGTGCAGAGAAGTAATATATCATGCTCAGTTTGGCTCATTTAGGAGGATAAATTCACTGTTGGTTTTGGGCTCTTCTGGTCTTTTCGCTTTTTTCAGATAAAATAAAATCCTCAGTTGCTACAAAAGTTTACAAAAGATTACTTGACAGTAATTGTGGCTTGGGGGTAATTTCAATGGAATGTTTAGAGTGAAGGTTTTACTCACTGCTTGGTTGAGTTTCTTTTTGTAAGAACTGGCATTGGCCATGACATCAGTCTGTTTATGTGTGTAAGTGTGTGTCTCTGTGTGTGTGGGTGTGCGAACTGAGTTGGCTGTGCTGCAGATAAAAGTAAAGTCGAGCTTGTCGCTACATCAAAATCACACTGGGGGCGCGAGTTAAGCGCTCAGCTGGCGGACACGCTCGATACCTCAGCTCTCACACTGTGAAACACGGGGTGTTTCGCTATGTGTCTACAGTACGTGTGAGTGAGCGCACACTTGTGTGATCGTCTGCGAGGCAGGCCGAGCTGGTTTTAATAGTTTCCAGAGGTTTGACGCGTGTCAGCCAATAAAAACACAAGCACCTAGAAAAGTTGAGCAATTCAGTTCCTGTGTTCACCAGGTTATCAATGCTACGAGTGCCAAAGACCTGACCTGTTCTGCTGGTTGTGTTTGCAAGGATACTGTACTGCGATAATACTTTCACACGCATCTATCCTGTACGAGCCACAGGAAACACAGTAGAAAGAGGTGAGTCAGTGAAACTAAACATAAGCTGCTAAACATGACATCTGATCCATAAATGTCCACAATCAAAGTGGAGAAAGCCCTACAAGCCAGTAATGAAAAAAATCACCTCTTTATTACAGTTTTTGGACTAATGAAGCACAACTAACAGTAAAACACTGGAACGCCAGTAAATTCAGAATTCCTACCAGTGGTCCAGTATTCCCTTTCTTTCTCCCTCCTCTTTTTTACGACAGACGCAGATGAAACCGGAGAGTGAATAACAATACTTTGGGTCTTAGTTAAATACAGGATCAGTAAAACATACCCAGCCTGGCCTCTGTGATGGTCTGGGCGAGCCAAAAAGCCTCCCGATTTCCCCTTTGCAGGCCCACAACACACACAGATCTCGCTCGTAATGAAGGGTTTCTGTTTGGCTGCTTTTTTGTTTGTTTTTTTAGAGGGAACCCCTATGGAACAATGTATAGATTATATATGTACTAAGAACGTGTGTCTCAAATATAAGCAGAGACATGGGTCGAGGGTGGATGTCAGCCTTTATAGTGTTTGCATATCTTCTTTTATGCTCAGCAAGTTAAATATTTTCCATAGGGCTGTTGTGCAGCAGTAAAAAGTGCTTATCCACTTGCACTGTAACACCAAAGATGTTTAAACAGGCTCATAACGTCCCTGTCAGACATGCAGTAATAAATAATTGCAGCATTAATCAACAGATGCCAAACAAACAGTTATAATGAAACGCAACTGTGAAAAATCTTCTTGTGGTTTGCAAAATCTGTCTTTATTTACATGGCATAGAACATACAGAAACCACAAACTATGTTATAAATAGCCACAGGAAGTGATTTCACCACATCAGGCAACTACAGCCAAGTTTAATATAAATTCATGCAAAACAAAAAACCACGCTCATGTAAACAGCTGTCTAAACCTTTCCATTAGCTGTCACTGCATGATTACAAAGGAAAAACTCTATTCCTTATTAGTTAGCACCGATCAATTTTATGTCTCTCGCACAGCGCACACACAGTACAGTAATAATGAATGCAGATGTACTCCAATGCAACTGTGCAATATTATGTCATTAATAATAGTGGTTTCTGAGGTTACACAGACCTCATTATTTTCTTTCATCGGTATGAAAAGCTGTGTTTGACTATGACATTTGTTTAATGAGCCAGTTTAACCAGTATGCTATGATGAGTGTTTGTGGAGGTGTTTAGCGTTTACAGTGGTTTCTAAGTTTCTGTTACTGTAAATGTTTAAGGTAGCAAAGGAAGACTTCATGTTCAAAAGTATTAATGTCGAAGATAAAACATGTCTTTCATGCCAACAAAAACAGAAACGGGCTTTGTAACAGTTAAAAGTCCTTATTAAAAAATAATCTGTGAGATTTTTTGGGTGGTCTTGCATGCACTGAACTAATCCAGAAAATGTCTTTTATGATATCTAGGCGTGAGCCCACAGCTTGCCCTTTTTTGAGTCAGTCCAGTTTTGGTTTGACTTTCTAACTTTCCCATGGGCATTTTTCTTATTCTTAAAGGCCACTGTTCTTTGCATTAAGTATATTAAGCAGGTGCTTGGAGGGTGCTGAGGAGTGTGCTTATAGATATTTGAAATTTGCGTCACTTGGGGATTTCCTAACAGTGATATCTAAATTGTAATGTTTGCATGTTTTGCATGGTGTCACTTTTCTTTTTCACTCTAAAATAGTACAGAAAAAACACTATACCTGCTTAAGACATTAAAACAAATAATAATACCAAATAAAATAAATGTAGTATTTCACCCCAGCTCCTCTGAAACTCTTAAACTCAAGATTAGGTTTACATAACTCACAGCTCAAAATAAACCTCAGGTAACTTATACTGGGTCTCAGTAGAATCCCTCAATATATCGACTGCTTCACAGAAGTCATTGCTCATCTTACTTTAAGGCCACACTTCTTTTAGAGTCAGAAAATAAAGGTGGTAACTGGAACCAAATATGGCTCTTCTGCAATGCCCTGAAATAACAAAAGAGTGGTTAGGCACCCTCAGTGGTACTTCAAAGAGGAGCTACTGTGCAGCAGCCAGAGTTGTGGGCCTAAGATGGCACAGACATGCGATAATCATAAAAATGCAAAAGCAGGGGGAAAACTACAAAACTGAGCATTTAGATCAATTTGAAGACTGAACTTTTAGGCCAAGTACATCGTGCACATACTTATTCTACTATTTGACTCTTTCTGTAATATATGACAATGCAACAGCATGACAGAAATGAAGGAAAAGCATACAGTAGTCAACTTTATATACTAACAAATTTCAAGAAAGTGCTGACCAAACGTTTGCATGCTACTATTGTTTCATAAATAGTAGAAATCTTAATAAACTGTAAGAATTAAGAGAAGAAAAAAAGTTAAGATAGTCTGTGCGATGACATGTTCAGCAGAACGTTGTTAAAAGTATTTCCTGCAGTGTAACCTGCATACAAGTGCAACATTGTGTGACAGGAAAACAAAACAAAACAATGCATTGTTATAGAGGACCAAAAATCAAAACACTTAAAAACCAGTTAGAGAGGGGAAAAAATGAAGACTTGATGTATGTATGATCTCCCCGATGTGAGTGTGTGCGCGTCGTTGGATCAGCTTCTTTATGATTGTTGCAGTTTTCAGTTAAAAAAAAAACAACAAAAAAGGCTACCAGGAAGTCCAGCTTGTGGCCTGTGAAATTTACAGCCTTGTTTTTATTAGAGGTGAAGCTCAGATACAATAGTTGGGTGAACAGAAGTGTGCGTGTGGCCACTGGTCAGTATGTGGTGAGAGGTAGGAGGTGCTGAATGTAGACAATGGGGTGGTGTAATGGGGTATTTTTAACCGCTGTGCTAACTACGCTGAAATGACTTCTACGTCATTTGCTGTCTCGAGCCACACAATCTGTCTACTCATACCTGTGTCACTTTTTGGGGACATATAAGAGTGACTATTGTATCACTAATCTGCCCCTACCTGTTTGTGCCCCTCACTTTCTATCTATACAGCTATTCAGACTTGCATTCACAAACTACAGCCGTGCTGGAAGTTAATTCAGTAGTTTGTACTGGGAGAAGCAGTCAGTAACTCACAGCAGATGTAGTCTGTGTGTGTTCTCGCAGACAACGCAGCCCAGGACAGACTAGTAAACAACATCTACAGCATTATAAATCTTATGTTTGATCTTGAACATCTTTTGATCATCATTGGGTACCTGACCAATGATGAAACCCAGACAAAGACTCAAGGATCTTTCCCGGAGAGAGATGCTGAATTCCCCCAAAACATCATCAACAATCATCATCTGTCTTTTCCCGAGCAGCCGAGCATGCCCACGCTCCCCTTGTGTGGAAGTGAAGGGAGCTCCAGAGTCTGACCCTTTGGTGGAGAGTGTTGGTGGGCTGCTGGCGGGCCTGTATTTGAAAAAGTTTGAATAAATCTCACAGAGACCGTTTAGTAATTCTCATGACTCACCCCAACCACACAGCCTGTCATGCATCCCTCCCCCGCCCACGCCCACTCTTTTTCTCTCCTTTTCTTCCCATATGGGGGAATGCTCTTTTTGCTCTTTATTCCACTCTGGCCTCCAAGATGAACTCATCTCAAAAACCACTACTCTGTGAACAAAACGAGCTTTCATAAAACTGCCCCTTCACATGTCACCCCTCCGAACAGCTAATATGGAAAAAAATACATATGGATTAAAACATGAGCGAACCAGTCACTGAGCAGGGCACCAAAGTCTCAGTGGAGCACACTGTCACCGTGGAAACATCTCAAATGTCAGCCTTTCAGTTTCGATCTACAACTTTACGTTTTTCTATTTCGCTCATGAAACCGACATGGGATTACGTCATCGTTGGTTCGGGTTTGACTACAGAATCGTTAGAGTTAAAAAACTTCTCGCAGAGGAACCCTATTAGGCAAGAATGCCCTTTTATCAAAGGTGACCCCATGACTTTCTGAGGCTTATCAGAGAATGCAGAAAACCAAGGGGGTAAAAGGTGGAAGGTTAAATGTTGAAATGTAGGAATGTGGCGACCGGTAGAAGGAAATGTCTGAGAAGTGGAACATGAGGGGAAACAAAGCCTCCATGGTTTGTGGGAGGATTGGAGGCTGCGGCGTTGTTACCGAGAAACACAGCATGGTAAAACACAGAAAAGGACGAGACGATCTGAGTTTCAAGCAACAGCTCTACAGTTTTTTCGTCTTGCTGCGAGTGTAGCTGACAAGACTCTTTTATGAGTCTTTTATGAGTCCAGCCAGGAGAAGATTAGCTTAAAGTCCAGAGATACGCAGGCAGCTGAACAAAAATGATAAATGGTTTTATGGGGTGATTTGTGGGCAAGAACTTCCTGGAGTCCTTTTTCTTGTGCCTGTTACCTTCCGGTTACTTCATGAAATAATCTGCCATGCTAATCTGTTGTGAGTGTTTGTATTTATAAAGCAAAAAGTGGTTACCGTTGGTTGCACAACCACATTTTTTGCACATATGAGAGGGGTGTCGCTCATTGTCTAAAGCCCTGTTTCCTGTGGGACCGCTGTGTAATGGGCAACCTCAGGAAATCATTGTATTAAGTAATAGTGCAATATGCAATGATTCCACACAAACCATGGAGAAAATAGACTGTACAGGGTAATAGTTATGTAGCCATAGTGACATCACCTGTTTCTGGACTCTGTAACTTAAAGCCTCAATGTTTGCAAATTGGTCCCTAATGCTTATTTTATGCTATCGCATTAGAAGAGGTGTTTTCTAGAACACCAGGAACAGGAGACAAAAATATATCAAAGATTTTCTTTAAAAAAAAATACAGTATAAAAAGTGCAGGCTTTTTATAGAGCTGAACTAAAATGCAGTGGACACTATCATTTTAGTTCAGCTCTTTGAATGCTAGGTCTCCCCTTATGGCCACGGTTCACTGATAGCCGTGGAGATAACAACAGCACATGCAAGAGCGGCCAACAGACCGGTTGCACCACATATTTTTAATAGTGACCCCATCTGACACCTCTGCAGCCATCTGAAACCACCCACAGACTGAAGTAAACACGTTTGGTTGAGAGTAAAGTGCTAACTTATCTGCAAATCTTTGCTCATAAGCGGCAACCCAATGACGGCTCACTTTACCGCGGTCAAAATCTGTGCGTAGACATATTTGCCAATTACTGCTAAGTAACTAAATAATACACTACTTAAATTTTACCCACCCAAACTAAAGCAAAAACGTCTTGAACAGGCTGTAAGTTCATTAAAAATCTTCAAAAAGCTACAAATGCAGTTGGCAGGGGCAGTTCAGTATCTCCAATTAGCCAATGCAAGGCTTAGCAGACAGCTACTGGATAGGCTACAGGTCACATCACTGATGCTCAAGTTGTGGAAAGAGCAAGTCTAAATTCATTAGAAGAGCGAAATGCTTGAGGATGATGAGATGGATGAAGGTGTCACTGAGTAAGGAACACTGTGCTGCAATTATTGCCTGCAGACATTAGTAAGACAGCGTAACCTGTGATATGTTAGCAAGATAGTAAAAAATGGTATTTCTTTCCTCTTAATCTTATAACAAAAACAGGTGTGTTTACGGCTGCCAGTTGGTTTACAGCGGAAGGGCAAGAAGGTGTTTTCATAATCAAACGGCTTTTACACCTTCCAGTGTGTAAAAAAAAGTTTGCAGACTTTGACACCCTTATATAACCAAAGAATTGAGCTTTCTAACATGAGCTGGTGCTATAAATGGGTAACCAAGTAACCTCTTAATGCACAGCTCATTCAACCTGTTGGGGCTCGTGTTGGGGGTAGAGTCGGGTTAACACTAATGACTTTTTCTAGACTTTTTTGCCTGTTTGAAATACTCAAATGAAAAATATGTAACGCCAAAATTAATGTATGAGATCTCATATATAAGGTAACTTCTAGATTCTTATTTGCAGTTTCAAAATTAATATATTGGGCCTTTTTAAACTGGTATGACTGTTTACTTGTAGGACTTGCTGAACAACATAAATTACCACTGTTGTTTATTTAGGATCATTTAGAAATGGCAGCTCCATCATCTGTGATGTCGGACAAGCAAATAAAGATTCGAATTGAGTTCAGCTCATTGATGTGGCTCCACAACAGTCCCAGTCAGCGCTTATCAACTCTGAACAATTTTCCCAGAAGAAATCTTTTTAACAGACAGACATGAGAAAGGTCCTGATCCTCTCGTGCAAACAAAAGCTCTGAAAGGCCTTAGGGTAACTGCAAACAAAACAAAAGGCAGGCCAATGCAATAAGCCATGCAAGTGAAAGTGACCCAAACTATTGAGATTCAAATGGCAGAAAAAGCAGCTTTTTTCACTAATGAGGTGTTACGCTTGGCTTCAACAATGCCGCTCAGACTGTTTGCCATTAACCCTCTCAAGGCAGGCGTTGCCGATTTGCAACAGTTAAAAACTAAGAACCTGATTACCCCACATACATATTTTATGAGTTTTTTTTACTCAGAAGTACGACTGCAGGACTTGGCTGTGCATTAGCAACAAAAAGTTTAATTTGAGCCTGAGAGGGTTAAATATAAATACAAAGCTAATTCTTCATGCAGGCCAAGACAGTGGAGTGGTCAGCTAAAGTTCCCTTCTGCATAGCTCAGTTTCATTCATACCACTGTGGAGTTCAGTAAACACAGCTGCAAGCGAGCTGAGACAAAGTTGTGAATAAGGAGAAAATGACAGATAATTTTTCTGCAGCTCGTCTAGCTTTACGGTGAGAATTGGTGGAGGTTTACATAGTAAATGAGGATGTTTGTGTTTTCATATGGACATAACTAACTTTCACATATGCTCCGTATAATGTCTAATCAGAATGGTCCCAAAAGGCAGCCTCTTCCTGTGTTTATTTATGCCAGAAAATCCCCACTGACCATATCAACTTCAACCAACAAAGCTTTTCCGCCTCCTGACTCTGAAGACTTGGGAATAAATTGAAAAATGTGAGAAATAAAATAGTGCATTTTGCTCTGCAGAGGCCTTCAGTTTTGCTTCAACAAGGAGGAAAGGGTTTAACAGTTCTGCCTAAAAATAACAAACATGGGCTGAATAGAAGCAAAGCATTATTAGATGATCAGCTCTGCTGAAAGAATTTCTATGCTGTGTAATGCACACTCTATGTAAATGTCACTTTTTGCACCAATCAGATGCCAACTTTAAAGACTCCAATCAGTCTGCATGCAGTTGGTAAGCACAATTAGATTAAATGCAGAACTAATTACCATGCAAAGTATCCTGTGGCCATGATTGGGTTTGAGGTGTGAGGAGACTGAACAGAAACACACAACATGGAAGCAGGCTTGTAGAAACACATCCAGTTTTTACATATGTTCTTCCTATTTCTCCTTATTGGGAGCTCAAAGCATGGATGTTGCCTGGGACAGCTGCACATGGAACAGTGTGGCAGTTAAGCTGGACAGAGACAGGCTATTTCTAGGGCTCCCATAAATCTCTGGCAGCACCAACAATGCTGGACATTTGAGTTTATACAGCTCTGGTTTGTTTCCCTCGTTCTTTCTTTTCTTTTGTAATAGTCCTGTGTTGTAGTTTTTCCATATATTCCCTGCAGATTCAGATTGATTTATTTGCAAACAGACAGGAGGAGCAAAATCTTGACCTTAGAGTCAACTCAACTGTTGAGAAATGTAGACAAAAAACACACAAGACAAGAACTGGGACACAAAGCATACGCAACTAAGATAAATACATAACTTAGGAATTCCAAGATGAAGAATGCCAAAAGAATAGATACTAACAGACAGAGCTAATTTATGGACACATTCTTTTCTGAAGTGATGTGATATCCAGTCAGCAGCTGCATATGAATCTTTAATGCTCAATGTGATCTTTTATTTTCTTGCAATCCTTTCAGCCTTTCAGCAATGTCCTTTAGAAATGTTATTGTAATTGCTAATCTTAAATTAATTTACAAAAGCTTACATAATCAGGCTCCTTAGTGGCCTTGTGGCTCCTCTTTGGGTTTGTGAATGCTTGGGAACATCTGTTGGAAACTCCCAGGTGCCGTTATGGAAATCCTCTATTTACCCATATTCACAGTATCAACTGTCATGCTGAAAAATGCTAAAAACATATTTGTCAATGAGACACTTTCCAGATTTTCCTGCATAGTGGATCAAAATCTGATGTCACTGTTCTGTGTTCATATATCGATCAGTTTTAATAAGATCTCCAACACCACTGACCGAAATGAAGCCCAAACCATGACAGAGCCGTGTTTTACAGATGGCTGTGGACACTCACTGTTGTGCCTCTCTCCTCACCTCTTTTGTATTTATCGACAAGATTTGAACCTGTTTTTTTTACAGTTTGAATTCAACTCTCCATAAGACCTGTTGCCACTTATTTTTAGTCCAGCGCTTTTGTAATGTCTAATGTGGCATACCTCAGCCTTTCTCCCTGTTTCCCGTCCTTAAGACTGACTTCTTGACAGCCACCCTTCCACTGAGACCATTTCTGATGAGGCTTCATTCTTTAAATGGATCAACTGAAGGTCTAGACGCATCTCTCAGGTCCTGTTTCGGTCTTTTGTCTGTTTCTTAAGGACATAACGTTTTCAGCTATCTGGTGATGCCCACCACTTCCTCTTTTGTCCTCCACTTCTCCAGGTTCCTGAAGTTTTTAAAGATACACTGCACATCAAGCTGAGATATGCCAATATTTCATTTTCTAGCTTTTTGAGGATCAGTTTTTGGTACAAATACTTTTTTATGTTTGTCTAAATTGGCATTTTTATAGATTCATCTAAAAACAATTGGAACAAATTATGAGTTTTTGTGGGAGGCTGCTTGTCACAAATTTCCTAAAGATACAATTAAAAATCTGTTCTTTCCTAAGTTATTTGTTTTGTGCAGACACAACACTGGTTAGTCCTTTGTATTAAGTGCCTTTTTAATGCTCAAATGCTTCATAGGTCAGTGTTAAGTGACTTAACAAACAACAGAGCTTTTCTGTGAAAATGGTCAGGTCCAAGGACTGGACAGAAAACGAGTTTTAAATAAGCCCGGAGAGCTTTTGCGCCAGACAGCCAGTCTGATGAGATGAGAAAGTCTGGCTCTTTGTTAGCAAAGTATAAAGAAATGGGGGCTCAGAACTTTTGCACAGCCTATATGCTTTAAAAGCTTAACAGGATACAGGTTTTTATGTCTTGTGTTAGGACATAAATGCTAAAATATATATAATGGCTAATATGAAGCATTAATACTAAAGTAGCACCAAAAAACAAAGATTTCTTTTTACTGGAGATGCTGGTGATGAATTCCTGCTGTTATATCAGTCGGTGCACCTTCATATCTTGGTCAATCACACTAACAATCACAATAACCACATCACTCGCAGTTTATCTCGTGCTGGAAAAAGTATCTGCTCCCTCATAAGAGTGGGGGTAAAAAACAACCTTACTAATGGGTTTTTAAGAACTGCAATGTTCCTTGTACAGTATCCACACTCCTGACCCACAAAGAACTCTGCATCTAATCTTAAATGAAACTAGTGACTCTGCCCATCTGCTCTTCATAGTGAGATAAGAACCACTCTCATATCTGTTGCCAAACCTAACTGCAGGTCGGAGCAGGTTTGCATAGCACACTTCAACTAAAGCTCATAGATTTAGAAACTACATCTTGTTTGGATCACTGCAAAATACAGCAGCGACTCTGGGAAGCTAATGCTCAAGGGGAAAAATATATATATATAGTAACGCAGATTCAATTACTTCACTAATGAGCCTGTCTTAGTTGTCTTATGTTTTCTTATTTAAAGCGCACTGCATCTCTACATTACAAAAAGCACTAACTTTAGAATTAGAGGGGTGTGAATTCCTTTCATTGCGTTCACTAAATAACATTAAAGGCATCTGTGTGTTGTGTTAGCATAAGGTGAGAATCTCATTTCGAGGTGTGATTTTTGCACCACCAGTGTGCCACCAGTAACTTGTCAGCGCAGTGAGAGCAACAGGTTTTCATAGTGCGTTAACACAATCATCGTGAAAGAGGTGTTTTATAAAGTGTGTGAAAAACCACTTTCGTTTCTGATGTGAAATAAATAAAAGAGAAACAAACGCTTTAACAATATTTACTTCAAACATATGCGCAAAAAAATATTTACGTCCCAAAACACTGACTTTAAGTGATTTGATTGCATGTCAATTTAATTTAATGTTATATTTAATAAAATCTTGTCAAATGAAATTTACGTGATTGGTGTACACTCAGCTTATGTTTTAATGATGAAGTACTTGAATAAACAAACCCTTTGACTTCATATATTTCAGCTGCATCTTACTCAAATTGATTGCTTCATGTTTGTGAGGCCAAACAATCATTTTCAGTCAGAGATAAACAGAGCAAAGCAGACGGTGTTCAAAACAGCAGCAGCAAATCTAAAGGGAGCTATCACGACAAAAGCAGGACTGACTGACTTCCTTTCTGCAAGTGCTTTAACGTCACAGGAAAACATCAGCCCGAGCTTGGCGGTTTGGACAGAACATACCAAACACAGAAAGCCTCCACAGGCAGAGAGACGGCTGGGTGGGTCACGACTGGTCACTCTGCTGCTAAAAAGCCTGCCTGTGGCCTGAGGGAGGAAGGGCTGAAGGAGCAGCTCCCTACTGTGGGAAAAAAAGGAAAAGAAGACAGAGCAGAAAGCCCTGCTGTCGTTGGCTTTGTGTGTTAACTAATCAGTGGCAGCACAGTGAGAACTTGTCACAGTGTCACTACGGGGGTCTAACTGCCATTTGACTGACAAGGCTCACAAGGAGAGCTTCAGCCTGGTTATCACTGGGTGGGCTTTAGGAAGCAGGGGAAGAGATAAGTCAGGGGCACCGTTCGACTGCAGCCCAGGCAGACACCAACTGCATGATCACTTAAGGCGGTTAAAAGAGTCCCCAGACCAGCAGGTGTGCAACTGATGAGGCTGGAATAAGAGAATGACAAATAAAGCCTGTATTAGTTATTTTAGACCCTAAATTCTGCAGCCAAAGGCCACTTAAGGCCTCATTAACCTCTAAAATTAGTCATTCAAATCTGGAAATGAGTAAGATGCACTAAGAGTTGTTTGCACGTCAATCTGTAGTCACAGCGTGGCTTCACCGTGTGTCATCTCCGACCAGTGACTTCATCTGTGTTTTTCTCAAGGATATCCCTCTCCTTTCGAGGCACAATGAAGCAGCTTCCTGTTTAGAGAGTCCAGTCCTTTGCTCACCCACCCTCACATTGCACAAAGTCCACTCCTCCTGGGGTTTTGGGAATGATACGCTTTCATTATTGTAAAGAAAACAATCAATTAGTGAATTCATAAAGCTGAAAAAAGAGTGAAGTGAAGTCTATTTATTTCAAAACCTTCCCGATGAAAGCTGCCCTCTGTTTGGAGACGCAGCTCAGAATGAAGATGAAGAGCCACGGGACTCATACTGCTGGTTGCTCAGTCTACAGAACATCAAAATGACATTTAGCTTCCAATTATTTGAAGAAGACGCTTGATTTCAAGTTCCTTGTTTTATTTTTGATTTAAAGGAAATAGCTGTAAACCTTGCATGTTTGGTGGTTTTTGTGCTTAAGAAGAAAAAATTAAGCATAAGTAAGCTGGTTTCTGTCATCTGTAGCTGGCAGTCACTTCAGGAAATGCTTGTTAAAATACATTTCATGCAGAGAAGAAAGTTTTTCCCTTTTCTGCAGTTTCAAATCAGTTGAGTGAATGATAGAGGGCTGGATGAAAGGTGTGAGATGTGTGAATTTTAACGGAAGATATTACAAGTTATGGGTTTTTCTCTGTGTTTTGGAAGTGAGTAATGTATGGCAGACACTTAAATGTCTCTATGTACAAACAGTCGGGCTTGTTCAATGACAGAGAAGGACAAAAACTTTGTGTGTGTGTTGAAAACCCATATCAGAGACGAATTATTACTCAAAGCAGAAACATGTTTCTGTCTAAACACATGGTTGAAAGGGATTTTTGTAATGCTTTATAGATGACATGTTGGCCAAAAAAAGAAAAGCTGAGTTTTGATGTGTGAGCTAAAAGATAATTACAGCCGAGGCCTATCTGACCGAGTTATTTTCTGAAATCTGGGGTTTCTGGACTGTTAAACAGATCCAGCTGCACAGAATGACTGTTTTTTCCACTGACAAATTAACTTTGGAGTTTTGAGTTCCCTTTCGGAGTCTCTATTTTTTATGAACTGTGGGGAACTGAGAGAGGAGAGGGCGAGTGAAGGAGAAAATCAGACAAAACCAGAGGAGCAGGACGGAGCCACACTTCCATACACACTTGAAATTAAAAAAAAAATCCACTTGGCAGCTCTGTTACAGCAGCGCGTAGCTGCACCCTGGGGACAAACTGATAAGGTGGAAAAAAAAATCCCACTCTCTTCCTCTTCTTGTGTTGCCGTGAAAACAGAAACAATCTGTCTTAGAGGTGCAATTTATCATAACGGCAAAAACAAACAAACACATATATATACATATATACATATAAAATGAAGGGGTCAGGCAAAAGAGGGAGAAAAAATCTCGTTGAAACAAAGAGTCGTAGACCAACCCACTGCAGCAAGTTCAGTCCTGCCCTCCTCTATTCCCACAGCACAGTCGCGTGTGGCTGTAGTGCGCTGTGATCGCAGAGCCTGCGTCCTCTCCTCCTGCCAAGGGCTCATTTCAAACTCTTACTGGATATTTCAACGTTTTTAAGGTGCGTTAAAGTTTTTATTCTCCAACTTTTTTTTTAGTTTGTTTCTTTTTATTCTGCGTAAAATGTATGACTCGCTTTAAAACTCATCAGTGTAGTTCATTTTGACTTCATATCGTGTGTTGGCCAGCTCTTATTTTACGTATGGCAATTAAGGCTAGACTTAGTTGTTAAATAAATAAATGGCAAAGTAAATGAAATAAAATACAAAAAGCACAGGGTTAATTATGTTATCTATAGGACTTGTAGGTTTGGAAAGGTTAATGCATATTTACGCATGAATGGCAAATGGCTCTCTATGAGCTGGGAGCCACTTTGAAGTTTTTATGTGTAGTAGCGGTGAAAGAAAACATTAATTTAAGAAATTAAAAAGCAGAAAATTATAGCTTCTACTGCAACGAATTAAGGAAAATGATCAATTACAGCTTCCTCGTTATTTCCATTCAAGCTTAAACCATTTCCCCCGATGAATTCATTACAACTATTTTGAAGTTGTTACAGTAAATGGTCATTTCCCGCTGGAGACTTCCTGTCCTCATTAGTCATTAATGTGATTCCAATCGAGTGTAGTCTTTTTATTATTGTTGTTGCATTTTCGAATATTGGAGTTTAAGTGATCCCCTGTTTCCTTTCCTCCGCTGTTTCACGTCTCACGTTTACTTTTTCCTCTTGTTTTATGCAGGTTCGCTATCATCGCCTCCTAGTGCGCGCCCCAAGCATTGAATATTTTGATTTTTGGAGGAAACTTTGTCATACCACAGGAAATCCTAAGTGATAGCATCAAAGGAAGGCTTTCCACCCTGCATATTTAAGTTCCGAAAGAAGAAACAATGCTCAGGTGGAGGACTGTATGACACCTCATCTGTGGATCTAACCTAAAATCAGAAAAGGCAAAGAAAAAAAATCTCTGGGAAACGCAACAACGTGCTGCCTGTGTTGCTGCAGCCCCATCTTTTACCCCGAGGCTTACCTCTGCAACTATGTCTGTGATGTTTAGTGAGTACCAGAACAAGACTATCATCACAGAGCACTACAGGTACGTGGGCAAGCTCGACAATGAGAAGTACCAGCAAGATGGACTCAAACCCGAGGCCATTGCGTTCCTGCTGGTCTGTCTGCTCATTGTTGCAGAAAACGCTGTGGTGCTTCTGGCCATATGGAAGAACAAGAAGTTCCACGTTCCTATGTACTACCTACTGGGCAATCTGACTCTCTCTGACCTGCTCGCAGGCTTCACCTACATGGTGAACATCATTACGTCTGGTGTCCACACATTAAACATGACACCTGTGATGTATTTCCTGCGTGAAGGTGGTGTGTTCATCATGCTGGCCGCCTCCGTCATCAGCCTGCTGGCCATTGCCATCGAGCGCCATGTCACCATGGTGAGGATGAAGCCGTACCAGGGCAATAAACAGGGGCGCATGTTCGCTCTGATTGGAGCGAGCTGGGTGCTGTCTGTATTCCTGGGTGTCCTGCCAGTCCTCGGCTGGCACTGCATGGGTAAACTGGACCAGTGCTCCACAGTCCTGCCACTCTACGCCAAGAGTTACATCCTCTTCTGCATCACCATCTTCAGCGCCATCCTCATGTCCATCGTGGTCCTGTACGTCCGCATCTTCCGCATCGTCAAGGCCAACACTCAACGCCTCGCTTCGGTTCCGCACCGGAAAGGTCTTTACCGCAAGTCCCAGAAGTACATGGCCCTGCTGAAGACAGTCACCATAGTGCTGGGAGTCTTCATCGCATGCTGGTTGCCTCTCTTCATCCTCCTCCTGCTGGATTTCTCCTGCCCAACCGGAAAGTGCAAGGTGCTCCATAAGGCAGACTACTTCCTGGGCATCGCTATGATCAACTCTCTTCTTAACCCCATCATCTACACCCTGACCAGCAAGGACATGAGGAGGGCCATCATCAGGCTGCTCTGCCGACCCTGTCTCATGACAGAAGACGGGCAGGTGAAGAAAATCGGGATGCCCTTCCTGGATTGTAGCACCACTAAGACGCAGACGGATGCAGCTTCACACAGGCTGGAGGGCCTGGACACGACAGTCTCCTCCGGTAACTTTACACCCTCGACGATTAAAGCCATTTATCCTAGGATATCCAGGACATGACACTGTGCCTCGCTCTTGAATTAACACTGACAGCAAGCACTCGGACTAAGAACTTTGCCTCTAGTGTGTGATTCGATTACCCCTTATGAACTAAGACGCATTATCGACTATGCAACAGAAGTTGAAGTTTTGTGTTGTGCACTCTGACATTGTTTCAGTTCTCATCTAAAGAATGTGCAACATGTTTGTGGCGATGTCCAAACAGGGAGAAATACCTTTATAGTTAAGCATTCAGTGTAAAAATATAAACATTTATGTTCACAATTCATATAAAAGTGTGACAGTGACTAACAGAAACATCAGTGCCTTAAATAGTAGCTTTAAGTTTCATGTAGGAAAACAACAACAAAAACAGCATTAGTTTTTTTCTTCCTTTGACTTCTTAACAAGGCCAGTATTCTGATTGAGCACTTAGCAGTGTTTGCACGTACAGAGAAATCAAAGAGTGTGTGCAGATGTTTCACATAAATGCATTTTGATAGAGTGAAACCAAAGCCAAAGCACGAGATTCATCCTTATCTCTCCTCAGCCTGTGTAGCACATAATGATATGTTGTAATAAATGTGGAGCATCCACACCCTGCAAAGCTGCTGCCAAACCCATGTAATTTCTGCCATATGAGTTTCTGGTCAGTGGCAATGCTCAGTAGAGCCCCCCCCCCCCCTTTTCCTCTGCCAACATCATACGCTCAGCGGCCTAGAGGACGTCATACGGGGGGGCTGAGCTGGGTGGTTCGCTGCTTTGGAGGTCCTTTTAACATATGTAGCGACACAAGATGAATACCTAAAAGCAATAAAAGCTGACAGCGGAGGCTTGCAGACGCCTTCTGGGTTTGACAGAGCAGTATGTGGCAGTGAGATGTTTTACTGTGGACTTTGGAGAAAGCTCGAGCTCGTTGTGTTTGATGAAATGATGTAAACTTTTTTTCCCCCCTCAGCTTTAACTGATGCAGCAGTAACAGTAGCGACCGATCACAACCCATCAGAGTGTGTGCAACCTGGTGAATTAATTCTGTAATTATTTTAATACTGTACATTAATGAGAGTAAAATATATATTTACAGTTTTTTGTATACTTTGTAAATACTTCTAACCTACTTGCGTAGTATTTTTTTGTATAATTGTCATTTAAGTTATGATGGTTTTATAAGTGCACTGAATAAAAATATGTGAACGATTTTTACATCGAGGTCTTTGCGTCTTCTAAAGTTTCACAAGTCTCACAAGAGGTCGACATCCTTCCTGTTTCTCGCTACGAAAATATCTACTTATACCTGGCACTTCCTGACATATACAATAGGAAAACAATAAAATTACCAACTCAAGATATAAGAAAAAGTCAGTAATAGACAGGTTTAAAAATGTCACCTCTCTACCACCTACTGTACATGGAGAAAAATGTGAAGTCACGCAATAAATGATGTGCTTGTAGCACTTTGTGTTTGATTCGACACATTTCTGGTACTCTGAGACGAAACAACACCGTTACTTACTAAAGCTGGTCTTAAATTATCACGCCGCTACTTAATTGATACTAAAATACCTAAACTGACCATAAGTGGAGCATTTACCAAGTTACACAGAAGCATCGCTTAAATAATTCGGCAGAACTGAAAGCTCAAATACCTACTCAAACATCATCAAAGGAAAGCTCAAGAATACTACACTGGAACGCGGGCTTAAGTGACAAAACCCCACCTCCATGGAAACCACTTGCCAAAACCACCGAATGATGTGTGCTGAGGCAGAGGTATCGATGAAGTTGCAGAAATAAAAAAACAGAACTGTGCGCTTAATGCTCTGTTTACCGTAAGGAAACCACATTCTGGTAGCTGTGAATTTATGTCTCCCTAAGTCTGTATATGTCATCCTGCCCACTCTAAACCAAACACCATCCTGCAAAGAAAGGGGTGACTTAGTTCTTGTAGAAGAAGGCCTGAGGGTATATAACACAACCCACAGTGTCATGCGTGGGCAACCAGGATACTTTATATTTGAAAATCTTTCTCCTGCTGTAAATGCACAACTTGCTAGTTCAGCAAAGCCACATATAAATGATGCTGGGGGGATTTTAATGGCCTCGTAGTTCATGTTTTACTTTTGAAAAAGAAAAAGAAAGGCCCAACAACAGCCACTGCAGACTGGACATAGAGGGGAAAATTCAAAAAAATAACTAAAGTTGATATTTTTATTTGGATGTTTAAGGTGATCAATAAAAACTAAATAGAGCTAAAATTACAGGATGAGCGTGATTGCCAAATCAAACTAGATTCTGATAATAAAATTACACTGAAAAGTAAAGCTATTAAATTAAATACTAAGACACCCAGTTTATAATAAATTAATTAGACTACCTTGATATGGTGACGTTAATGAAGGGGAAAAAATGAAAACCTTTATTTACTGATTTAACCTCTAAATCTTTTTTTAAATCTGTCAACAGCCTTTTCCTTTAATCTTTAAACTATACAACTCAGTAAAGCAAAATGCCATCTCTAAAGACATTTAGAAAAGCTGTAGATGACACTCTACAGCGACATCTAGTGACCGTCAAACCACTCAGTCTCATCCCATCCTCATTACTGAAACACATTAGACTGAGGGCACCCCGACCAACATTTTAGGCACTAAACAAAAAAGGCACAAATCCAAGGGTGTGACAATTTTAATTTTTAAAAACACGAGAACAGAACACGCACTTCCACAGACAAACAAAAATAACACACTCAACACCTCTGACTACTTCACATCCGTCCTTCGGCTACCACTCGGTGCTGACGAAGCCCCAAAGCTGGTCGCTTACATCAATGCGAGAGCGCGAGGTGGTGTCGATGTTGATGGGGGTTGCCAGGTCTGCACCATAGTGCACTGCAATGTAAGGAAAGAAGCTGATGGTCTGAAGCCACATCAACACCAAACTTCAAGTAGAGAGAAGATGGTACACTAAAAATGAGAAAACATGACTGTACCTCCTTTTAAAATGTTCGCCGGGGTGTCATATTCCCACTTGATCTTGGTTATTAGGTAGTAGACCTGAGCCACGTATCTGTTTAAAAAAAAAAGAGAGAAAAGAAACAAGAATAAACAGAATTCACAAACAGTGCTTCAGATCATCTCTGATTACATGCCTGCACAGTGCAGCGTTTAAAGCTCTTTACAGATATGATAGACATGTAGACAGACATGTTGCCTTTTCTATTTTAACAGGAAGTACCATAAAAGGGTTAGAATATAAAAACAAAAGGAAGTACCGATACCATAAAAAAAAACAAAAAAACAATTGATTAAAAAAAAAAAAAAACCCATCAAGATCTGGTCATAGTGGTAATTATTCAAACTCACAACATTGTTTAAAAAGCATATAAAAAGTGAAATACTCGAGGTGGGAATAATCAGATACAATAATATTGAGATTTTTAACATTCTGGATCTGCTGATTATTGCAGTACCTTACATTGTGATTTAGCACCTTTTTCAACTGCAAATGATGTGCTCAAAGTTAAACTTTGTCAGTTTTATCCAATGCGATAAAACTGAAGTTCTCTCCCTTCAGTTATTTTTTGCTGAAAGATGATATTATCAAACATACCAACACTGACACTCAAACCTGCCATTAGACAGCATCAGTCTGCAATCAGTCTGATACTGAATGGGGTCAAGCTGGCAATTACATGCAATCTATTTCTGATAATACACCAATTAATTGTAATACAACTTCAAAAATCACTGTTGCTGTCTACATAGACAAATTCACATTTAACAAAAATTGATATTTAATTATTGCAGTGAGCAATCTGTATTTAGAAATCAGATAGTTATCTGCAAACCTTCAACAATCTCTCTGAGTGACTGCGGTCAGTCCAAGTCAGAGTGCAACTGTTTGGAGAAAGGTTGCCCCCTATCAGGTGAACCGTGCAATCGCAACTCAGTCACCACAAGTTGCAGAATGCGAAAAAAAATCAATAGGAAGTCAACGACATAGACGTAAGAACACTGCTGTTGTGTGACTCAGCCATTAGATTGCTCTGAAATAGGAGGTAGCTTTGCCAAGCTAAGTGTAACCAGTGTTGATTTAATGCAAGTTTGCTCAGCCAACATTATACCAGGTGGTGCATGAGATGAGCCCTCTTATTTGTCATACTCCCTGACTATTTTAATTTATTATTTATTAAAATGTTCTTTGTAAAGCCTTAATTCAATAGCTGATATAAGCATATTCAAACTTTGATCATTCATATCCAGTATGCATAATAAGAAATGCTGTTTACTCCAGAGCTGTCAAAAGCCCGGGCAACATTAAAAGGCAACCGTTTGGAGAAGCACAGCAGTTACAAAAACAGTCAACTGGAAGTGCAGGTTTGCAGCAAATTCAGAGGAAAGATTTCCACAAACACCCACAGGCAACAAACTCACTTCCTCTTCCATTTAACTTTATCAAAACTTTGATTATTGTCATAACTGATTATTTGTTAATCCTGACTGTCAAGATGTGTCTTCATTGCATTAAATATTTGACAGTAAAGTGATTTTTTTTAAATCACCTTTAATGGTTGAATATTGTAATGCTAAATAAAAAGGTAAACAGAAATTATTTTTGCAGAGGTCTGTGCACATCTCTGGCAACTACAGGCATGCCTGCTGCTTTTTTTCCTCTCTCTGTGATATTTATAGGGCAATGCTGATGCTAGAATGCAACAACAAAACAAAAAAAAACCCTGATGTTCACACTTTGCTCTATGTGCAGCCTGTTAGGCATGCACAGCACAGTGAGATTGTGACATAAAGCTGGTGTGTCAGGCAAGATGAATTTTATGATCATGTTTTTGCTGTTTGGGGTGATCTCTGCTCGTGAAAAACAATGATTTACTTAGCTACCTCAGCAACTAAGGTCAAAGAAACACATGCTCACAGTTCTAATCTCATGCTTGCTTATGCATTAATGTGACTTTTTTTGGAATGACTGCATAACTGAACCACCACTACCATCCATCTGTGCAAGTCAAACACACATTAAAAAGTGAACTTTCCAGACCATGAGAACCATTTCTGAGAATTCAATAACTTAAACATGACTTAAGAACCATCTCACATCCATCCTGATAAAAAAGTTGAAAGAATTTAAAGAAAAATCCCAGAATTAAAAAATATCCAGATTGTCTTCACTGTTCACACTGAATGTTGTTGTAACATGTAAAGTTGAGAGCATCTGCACTTTTACTGTTGATGCACAACTGCACACACATATATTCTTAGACTTGTCTAAATCTTATTTGAGATGAAACCCGTACCACACTCACACTGCTGAAGGGATGACCTCGGTGGTGTCTTCTTCGACTTCACTCTGAAGAATCTCGAGCTCATTTTCAGCGTTTCTCAGACTTTCCAACTCTTTTTGAAGAAACCTGGAGGAGGGTTCAGGATAAAATGGACTTGTTTTATAGCCGTTTTTCTTCACGACAAACACACCTATAAAAAAGGATACTGTAATTCTGAGTCAGTGATCTGGCTCTTCGCTGTGCACTGCCTCAGCTGCTCCTCCAAGCTCTCCAGCTCCTTCTCCCTTCGCATCTTCTCCTGTTCCATGTCCAACAGCCTCTGACCTGCATTCTCTTCAATCTGAGCCAAATCTGAGGATGGAGGACAGCGACACACAGAGGGAATACAATGAAGTTTTTCTGACACAGACAGTTTACACGAGTGCCACAAAATTTCACAGCCTTCCCTTTGGATTCATGTGCCCATGAAAATGCACACGATGGTGTAAAAGGAACAAACGGGCTGTTTGCTTACCTTTTAAAATCTGTGTGACAATCTTCGCTGTTTCTGTGTGTTGATCAAAAAGAGCCTGATGCTCATCTTTCAGTCCTTTCAGTTTGTCAGGCTGACTGCTGTTGATGAATCCCACCAAAGCCTCCCCAGTCTCCTCCAAGTCTTGAAATTTATGACCTTGAGCCATAGTGGGCAGCTAGAAAGCAAAGAAGATACTACATTAAAGTGAAAACATGTCGGCTAATGCTGTGAAAGAGTTTATGAAGACTCATTAAGCTTCAGGGGTAAACATGCAACTGTGAGAAACACCCAGATGAGTTAGTCTGACTGTGTAATAACACAAAGTAAAGTTTGAGTATCTTGATAATTCCGTTTAACAAGGGGAGGAGATTATTTTCGCTCTTGGACATACGTTCCTGTTACAAACTGTACGTTAAAAAGTTTAGAAAACATTACTTTCCATTTTAAGCGCTATAGGTGAAATTTTAAGGCCCATAAAGACTTGTTTACGTTTACGAATCAAAGCTTCCTTTGAACGGTAGTTGCGTATCAAGCTAGCATGCTCTAAAAATGCTAACAAACACAGTACGAGTGCCCAACAATATCCTCCAGGGTATGTCAATCAAGTAACAACAGGGCTATGGAAAGAAGAAGCATGTTTTGAGGTCAAATTAGAACAGTAAACATACCGACTAGCACTCCTCCAGGATTCAAATTCATCCGCTGAGCGCGCCGCTTCTTTTCTTCTTCGTTGGTAGTAGCCTGACTTTCAGACCGGCCTTAAGCTCATACCGCCCCCTAATGTACACCAGTCAAATGACAAAACATGTGAGGACTACTTGACTTTACAGAAATTCCTGTTGTAATTTTACTTTAAATTTCCCACTTTAAGTGATTTTAACACGCTGGTTAATCATTTAACATTGCAGATGTCGACCTCTTAAAACAGCTTTGCATGAGGAATTGAATAAGGTACAAGTTTTGTGTATTGATACACTTTCAACCCTGTTCCCCCTTGTTATTTTTCCAACTATAGTTGGAAATGTTTTTTTCCCCAACCACTCGCTTTTGAAACTGGCCAAAACAAAAGATACAACCCACTCAATACAGCAAATTGATAGGCCGACCAGCAGGCTGTTTTGAGCACAGAGCTATGATGCACTTCTAAGAGCCCCCGTGGATGACATTTAAAAACCACAATGCCATTGGGGTTTCAGAAATTAGCAAGTCATGCAGGTTCTCAGGGGTCCAGTACATCAATGAGCTGCTGCCAGATCTGAGTCATAAATGCCTGACATACAAAAACCACCCACACCTAAACATAAGCGGGCACAAATGACTCCAACCAATGCAAGATTACACAACAGAACTGGATCTTCAGGTTTTCATAGCTACCATTTAATACACATTTTATTTACATTATACAGTCAAAAGGGTCAATGTGAAGAAGTGAAACATTTGGAAAATTTGCCATTTTTCTCCGTGCTGTATTTCACACCATGATTATGAAGGATTGTATCTGAAACAGTGGCAGAGCTGTCACTCTTTTTTCTGCTTCTCCTTCTTCTCCTGAGCTTTTCGTTTTTGTCTGCCGAGTTGTCTGAAGTACAGTCTCTTGGGGTTCAGGCCATAGGCCTTCAGTCTCTGCCTACTGAACTCCCGGCCGCCTATCTTCACCCCGATTCTTCCTGAGAGGATACGACCACCTGAATGCTTGTGCTTCTTCTTAGACCATTTCGGTCTCGCAGTCCCACTTTTCACTTCTTCTGGTTTAGCTGCTGACACCGCCTCCTCTGTAATCTGGGGTTCTCCTTTATGTTTCTTCTTCTTGGGAATCAGAATCTCCTCCTCATCCTCAATGGCATCCCCGGCCTCCTGAAGAGCCTGAACAAGAGTCTGTTCTGTAGATTCCACAGGGGGTACTGCACTACCATCCTCTGCTTCTGTGTTTTGCTTCTCAGCGTTCTTCAGACGATCTCTTCGCTTCTTGCCCACCTTTGTCTTGGCCTCAATCACATCTTCATCGCCTCTGTAGGGTAAATTAACATAGTCACATATTGATAAAATGATTGGAACACATTCATTAATACAGTAGATCAATATGTTACTCACTCCAGATACACAGAGTTAAGGATTTCTCTCTTCTTCCTGTCATTCTGAGCCTTGATTTTATAGTTCTTCAGATCGCTCAGCTCTTCCTTTTCAGACCTGTCAAAACAAAGAAGAAAAGTTGAACAAAAGACATCAGATAAAGGGACGAAACGCTTAAAAGAAGACAGAACCAGCGTACCTGAACATGCACGTCTTCCTCAGAGAGCACCAGCGGTTCAGCTCCTTGTCATTAGCCTTTATAATCTGCGGAGAGGAAGCAGCCTCATTAGTTCAAATCAATTTTTGGATAATTTTGCATTTGCTGCCACTTCATCAAATCCCTGTGTGGTCTGCTCAGAGAGAAGATTAAGCTGAGATCATTCCCTGGTCAGAGCTCTCCCCAGAAGGAAGCAATACCAGATCAATCTAGCCAAGGCTCATCACCGCAGAACAATTCACCTACAGCCTAAACACCGTCTCCCGCACATGCTCTGCAGCTTTGAACTCTTCTATATGCTGGTGCATGTGGGAACAGAACAGAGTTGGGTGTCATGTGCCCGGACTCATGCATGGCCAGATCAAATAATGAGAGCAAATGAGATTATCACTACATGGCTACTGCAACACATCCATGACATCATTAAGAGCCAATATGGAGGCTACAAGAAGACTGAAACACTGAGGACACAGCTAAGTGAGCTGACTTCAGCTTAATGTGGTAATCATCATTAACCTGCCACTGCGCAAAAATGAAAAGCCTGCAAGTGCAACCTCTCTCACCTCATCTGTGGTCAGGCCAAAGTCATTGGGCACCACCTGCCTGTAGCGAAACCTGCACGGGAGGTCATCGATGATGTCCTCGTAGTCCAGCTTGTAGTACTCGTCCAAGTACTGCTCGAAGCTCTTCTCCTCTGAAACGACAGCGCTCCATTAGACAACATCCACGCTGTGTTAGAGAGCACGTGCGAGCTTTAACGGCACTTACGAGGATCAAACACAGGTTTGTTCTTGGTGATGACCTCTGCAAAGTGAGACTTCTTTTTTTTCTTGCCCATTTGAGGCAGATCCTCCTTCTTCATCATCTTCCTCTCCTTTTTCTTCTTCTTCTTGGAAACTGTTTGCCGACTGGGGTCATAGTCTGCATCCATCTGCAGAAACAGGTTTAAACAAAGATCTTTTAGTGAGAGAGACTGTTGATCAGGACAATCAGCATCAGACAACTGATCAGTAAGGAGCATAAGCTCACATTAAAGTCTTGATCCTCGCAGTAGGGTTCAGCAGCACTGTACTCCTCTCCATCATACTCCTCGCCATAGTCCTCCTCGCGTTCCTCTCCGGTCCAAGTGTCCCAGTTCCAGTGCTCTGTCACACACAGGAGGTTGTGTTCAGACATTTATGCAAAAAATAAACTGAGCGCCACAATCACATCAACTTTCTACTCATGACTCAGTGCAACCCACAAATGTGTATTTAGCACATGTTAGCTTCAATCTGATTAAAACTGGCTTCTCAGTTAGCTCACCCTCCAGCTCATCATCGTCCTCAAACTGAGGCTTCTCATCCTCCTCCTCTCCATAGTATTCATCGCCAAAGAATTTCTGCAAACACAAACTGCCGGTGAAGTTAAACGAGACTTTCAGTTCCTCCTTCGACCTCCTGGTTTAAATGCTGGAGCAGAGAAATCTGCCAAACGCAACGCAGCTGTGTGAACCGCCGGAGGCCGGCCATCGTTAAGGTCAACGCCGACAGCTGTTGCTTTGCTGCTCCTGCTCTGGATGTGAAGCTTTATCCATATTACAATCATAGCAGGTAGCTTGTTTACGCCACTCTTCCCCCCCTTTCTCTCTCTACGACTGAAAAAAAAAAAAAATACATTTTCCATAAATGAGTCCAAATTTTGGGTTATAATCCTTCTGTTTAATCTCTCAAGTCTCAGATCAACCCTAACAAGATTTCAGAAATTTCTCCCCCAAAAAAGATTTTTTTCAAATGTTATATGACATCAAGTTGTTTCATTGTTATCTTGTTACTTATCACTGGAATATAAAACCAGAAGTCCTCTAAATGTGGGTAGCAGTAAATTTTCATACTTTCCTTTGTGATCCACAATCATATGCCACTGATTGTTTGGCTCCTCCCAACAGAGTATATGTGGGTTTTTATCTCCTCAGTGTGTGTTTGTGTAGCAGGATTTATGGTGCCGCAAATGTGTTTTCCTTACATCAAGTCCTGGTAAGTTTTACAGCAGATTCTAATAATTTCTTCTCAAGTCACCGCATGCCTTGGCACGTCCGTACCTCTCTGAAGGTTTAACCCTGCACACTCGCACTAGATCAGTGTGTTGTACTGAGCAAATGCTCCCAGCTGTCCCTACATCCCGATTAAAACACAGGTGAATTTGCCCTCTCCAACACCAAACATTAAAAACTGACATAAAAGAATTTTTTTACAATTCTTTTGCTTTATAAAAAAATAAGCTAAATTCTGGCATGTTTATTTTACATGTTTTTTTTTTTTTTTGTTGATTAACGTGTTCTATCCTAATGCTTTATCATTGCAGTGTGAAGCACCTTTTTTTTAGCTTTAGCAGCTAATACTATTCACTCTACGATTACATCGTGGTAAAACGTTATGCATATAAAAAGCAGCATCCTCACCAAATAAATACGAACAATTGTTGTTGTTCACTGGTGTAAAGCCTGAAGTTTGTTTGGATGATTAGCTTATGTACTTGTACAGGATAAAGGTTAAATCTAACCTTTTTTTTTTAGCTAGTTGTCATGATAAAAGCTAAAAAGCCTGGGATTACAGAGAACCACACCTTGGACTATCTGCATGTGCCACAGTAAACTCCACAGAGACTCTCAGTTTTCATACATACAACATGGCAGCAGATGGCCCCGCCCCTCCCTGAGCCTGGTTCTGCCAGATATTTCTTCCTGTTAAAAGGGAGTTTTTCTTCCCCACTGTCAACAAGTGCTTCCTCATATGAGATCATCTGATTGTCGGGGTTTTGTCTGTATTACTGCATTGCTAGCTTTACCTAACAATATAAAGAACCTCCAGACAGCTATTGTTGTGATATTTGGGGATATATAAATAAAGTGTGTGTGTGTGTGTGTGTGTGTGTGTGTGTGTGTGTGTGTGTGTGTGTGTGTGTGTGTGTGTGTGTACACTGACCTGCATGAGCTGGTCGTGCTGTTTTGGATCGAAGTCTCCGTCGAGGTCGGCTTGATCGAAAGCGAGCTGCTCGTTCCCCGTCAGCTCCTGGAGCTTCTTCAGCTTCTCCATAATCTCTTTCCTCTTCAGGTTCTTCAACTGCTTCAGCTGCTCCTGCTTCTGTTCTTTCTCCTGAAGTAAATTTTAGGAAAGGGGTCAAATATTGACAAACGAATAAAGGATCAACTTGGATTCCTGTGGGTTTTTTTCCCCTTCCTTCTCCTACATGATCCACACCTTTTGCTTCCTTTCTTTAATTTCCTCCCTTTTGCGTTTCCTGCGGTCGTCCTTGGTGCGCACAGAGGTGGCGATGTTTCGGGGGTAGGTCTTGACCTCTTGAGAATCGGGCTCTTCAAAGCGGAAGTTGTAGCTCCTCTCAAAGTTCTCCTGGCGCTCTAAGAAAGTCTCCCCCTCCTCCTCCGAATCCTCCACGTCATCCTGGACCACCTCATCGTAGGTTGGGATCCTGCATGTGGCCCAATAAGTCATTGTTAAAGCTGGCAGTGTTTCTTCACTTCACGAGTAAGACATAAACCAACTGGTCCTCCACATACCGTTCATCATCATCATCATCGTCATCTAGGTAGCCCTTGTTTAGCACGTAATCCCTCAGGAAACGCTCCTTTTCATCCAGCTCTGGGTCATTCCAGTAGTCTTTTAAATATTTCTATATCAACACAAACCATTTATAACCAGTCAGTTAAACACAAACATCTTTCTCAACCAAAATGTAACTTCCTGAAGTCTCTCCAGCCTTTTTTACACACACTCACCATGTCCTTCACCTCCTCTGCACCCTCGAGTTCTCCCTGGCCTTTCAGCCACTCCACATAATCTGCCTCTTCTTTATCCTACGAGCATCCACAGATAAGTTTAACCTGACCTGAAAATCATCTGTAAATGACGCCAATTTAAAGATGAAGAGCACCAGGTATCAGCTTCTGACCTTCTCCTCCTGTGTTTTGATCCTCTTGGTCAGCAGCTGGGATGCTCTGTCTGCTTCACCAGCTTCATCATCGTCATCGCTGTCCTGGATGAACTTCCGGAAGCTGCAGAGAGAGATTTCGACTTCAGTAAGAAGCCTTTGAGTGCGAGAGCAGGACAGCACGAGGTGTCTCTTAACTTACCTTTCCTTCAGCTCCTTCTGCTCCTGCATGTAGCTGGGAGAGGCGGCTCTCTTTGAAGGAAAACAGAGGTGATGAATGAAAGCATCAGTTTGTTCATTCCTAAGGAGACATATTAGTGAGGAACTTTGCCTACCTCTTTTCTCTTGACAGCCTCCTCATCATCGCTGTCGTCATCATCATCTTCATATTTGCTGCAAAACAAGAACAAGACGTGTTACAGGCAGAGAATTAAACAGAAAACACATGAAGGAGGAAAACACCAAATGCTTCCTGACCCACTAAGCAGCAAATCAGGGACTAGCTTTCTTTGGCATCTTACAAGATCTGTGTAATTAATTACAAATACACTTGCTGGCCAATACATTAGGCACACCTGTTCAACAACTAATCGCGCAATCACATGGCAGGAAGTCAGTGCACTTAGACATATGGACCATAGTCAAGACAACCTGCTGAAGCTCAAACGAAGCATCAGAATCAGGGAAGATTGTAATTCAAGTGACTCTGAAGATGTGAAAGTTTCTTCAACATGACAATGAATTCGCCGCACTCAGATGGCTTCCATTCATAGGATCTCAATCCAATGGAGCATGTTTGGGATGTGGTGTTTCACTTCATGGATGTGGGGCTAACCAATCTGAACCAAATGTTTAATGCTGTCATGTCAGTATGAACCAAAACCTCTGATGATTGTTGTTGAATTGATGCTACAAAGAATTAAGGCAGTCCAGAAGGCAAACAAGGGTGAAAGCAGGTAATAGCATGGTGTAACTAATTAAGTGAGTGTATGATTGTATATGAGTGTATATTGCATCCCTACCATGTCATTTTGTGACACTTCCCAACCAGAACACCTCAACCTTTTCAGCATTAAGTAAAATATTTTTCATATCAGACACCATATCCATCAATACCCATATTGATGTGTCAATATCAGACAGTAATAGCGGCTTACCAGCACATTAGTCAGGCTCTAATTTGGTACTACCTGTATATCCCTGATTGATGTAGTCTCACGCTATTTGATGCAGTTAAACAGACTTTCACTCACCCTTCCCTTTCCAGGATGATTTTTCTTTCATAGTCTTTAAGATACATGGGCTTTACTGCTTTCTCCTTCGAGGTGGAAGGTTTTGCATCACTGCTGGATGCGCCTGAAAGCAACAGGTAAGTCACTTCACTGCATGAAGATTATTACTAACCATCACAACAACGCTAATGTCAATACCCAACAATCACCTTCTGAGTAGAACTTAGCATCTCTCTCATAGATCTTTGGGTCCTTCTTCTTCAGCAGCGACAGAGTCCTATAAAAATCCCTCTCAACACCAGGGTCCAGCTCCTGAAGGTGAGAAAATCACACACACACAGTTATGTATACAAGCACCTCATTGATAAGGAGTGGAAGCAAAAGAAAAGTTAGAGATGCTAACTGACCACTTCACTGTCATCGGAGCTGGACTCTGAAGACCCCGAGTCACTCTCATCTTCTCGGTCTCCGTAGCGATCCTTCACTGCACAAACACAGCGTGAACGCAGAGATTATAATAGCGACTTTCACATTTCCCTGGAGAAAACAACTACTTTTAAAGCTAGCAATACTTCCCCACGTTGGGATGCTAACACGCTGCTTAGCTAGTGTCACACTTACGTCTCTGCAGCTCTTCTTTCTGTCGATACTTCTCATATTTCTGCGCGAACTGAGAATTAATCTTCAGCTCCGACTTGCCCGACATGTTTTCACAGAAAAAAGTCCCCTGTAGTTTAAATCTCACAAGTAAACACAGCCAAGAGAAGTAATCCAGGTCGCTCACAGAAGCATGGTAACGCTGGAACACGTGGTTTCCGGTGTACGATTCGTGCGTTACGTCGATTGGCCGGCAGGGAGCGCGCGACTACCAGTTTGATGAGTTGAAGCCCAAAATCCTCGCGCTTCCTGTAACTGTAACGCCAAGTATCATGAGTTTGTGACTTTTTTTCTGTCCTGAAAAATCTGAATAAATTGCGCAATAAATTTAAATGACCATTTTCACTGCCAGTGCTTCTTTTTTTGTTATTTTAAATTGTAACAAAGTTTCGTATATGAAGCAACAAATTGCACTCATTTACAAATGTTTATCCCCTTAAAAGATCTTTGCACGAACTAGTTGAATTAATTTAATTTTATCCATATTTGTACATTATGTCAGCCAGGGGCGATTCTAGGATCAGAGTTTTGGGGGTGCTGGGCACCCAGAGAGCTGCCCAGCCAGGCAAGATAAACTTTACTCGTCACGATGAGACTTCTTCCCTGTCTCTGTCAGTCCCTGCATCCTCCCTGTCCTCATCGTCTGTTGTCTTCTTCTCCGTTATCATCCATCATAATTTTACCATCTCTGTGCAAGTCTGCAAATTTCTTGATTAAATCATAAGATTCTTAAATTCATCAAGTCTCTCTGTGCCTGGGTCCTCGTCACAAAACATGACATCACTGTTTTGTACATTTTAACACAATTTAATCCCCACATTTGTGAAAGAAAAGCAAAACACTTTTTTTAAGTCTGTAACAAAACCATCAAATCTGATAAAGGTTATTTAAATCAGGACAGTGGCAACAACAGTAGGCTAAAACAATTTTAAGTTTTAGATTTTAAATAGGCTGCATAATTTTCAATGGGAGCAACAGGACGGTCAGCTAGAAAGAAACATGGTGTGACTCCTACCTAACTACATAAAGAGTAACTGAGGATTAAATGCAGCTAATATGTCCTGTTTTAAGTCAGGCACTTACACCTCCGCTCCGCTGCATCTCAGCCAGCCACCATCGTTCTGGCAGCAAGGGTGCTATAGAGCAGGGGAGAGGTGAGCTGGAACAAACATTTTGGGGGGGGGGGGGGTATCTATACTATTTTTGTTAAAATGTTACATGTCAACCAAGTACTGTATGCTTTTTATATTTTTAGTAGTGTGTCACACAAACAGCAAATATTGTCAAAAAAAGTAAGAAATCTTTGGGGGTGCTTTGAAGCACCCCCAAAAATGGGCTAAAATCGCCCCTGATGTCAGCTCTTCTGTAAGTACATATTTTGTGTACCTATTTGGACTGCGTGGCCTACATTTTTACATCCTATTGATTATACTGTATTTTTGAATAGTTTCCCGTTTAAAGGAATTTACATCTATGCTGCTTTATTCACCAGATTATGTTTGTTCTAACAGAAGTAACATTGCAGACATGTCCATAAGCTACACTAGTGTTCAAATGCTTTGCTAAAACATTGAAAAGTAACAGAAAATTGCAAAGAGCCATGATTTGGAAAGGAACTTTACACAGTTACAGATAAAAAGTCTTTAAAAATAATATGCATGAAATCTACTGGGCTCAAAAATCGTCCCAAACTCAGACAAATGTTCAAAAAGTTTGAGGGTAAAGCAACTGTTTATGACTCAACAACAGAAAATGCATAAATGGATACCATCAAAACATAAATAATACTTCTGTGGAGCAAAGTTAGTTTAAACAAAAAACGGTGAGAGAAGTTACTGAACAGGATGGAGGAGGGCAAGACTGTGTGAAATATGAGGCTGTTCTGATATGTTGTTGTTTCTTCTTTTGGATTTGATATTTTCCTTTCCAAAATAATTAAGTTACTGAATAAGAGAAAACCTTTTGATGAAGCCTAAAGATAAAAAAAAAAAAGTAGAGTGTTTGTTGCTTTCTGTTTATCTTTCTACAAAGCAGTCAGTGTAATTCATTAAACCTAATGTTTAACCTCAGGTTTACAATGGCCCTACGACACGGTTAGATATTAAGTCCACTAACATTTACTATATTAATGATTTCTCACAGGTGACTCATAGGATAGAGTTGCAAATCTTACCCAATGTCATTGTAACGTACATATACACTCATAAGAGGCTGAACTGACAGGTAAAGCTTCTAAATATGAAGCTAACAGCAATATCTTACATTAAATATTTTAGCTAGACAAAAAAGGGTAATTTATATAGTTAATGAAGTTTTATATCTCCCCAATTCTTAGTATACAAATACTAACAGAAAATAGTCATTATAACTAAAGCTTAGACAAATGATTGGTTGTAAAGTGCAGACATTATCTTGTATGATTTACTTCAAATACACATTTGAGCTAGCTGTGTTTTATGACTCTTTTCTGTTTCTTGCTTGTTTCTATTCCTATTCCACAATGTTTTAGAGGCAAATATTGTACTTCATTACACTCATCTGAAAGCTTTAGCTATCAGTTACTTTTACAAATGAAGGAATTTGAACACAAAACATTATGAAAGAATAAATGAGGTTTTGTTATAACAAATTTTGTTATAAGTATAGCTCAAACAAATAGTAAATAAACAAATCAGGAAAAAGACTGACTAAATAGACTTTCAGCTATTTGCATACTGTTTGAGGATATGTGATATTTTTGCTATTTTCAGAAAAAGAGCTTCACCCAAACCAACAATTAAAATAGCACTCATACAGTGATGCATGGACTGGACTGGTTCTTATACTCTACCTGAGCACTGAGTACTTTATACAACTTGCCTCATTGCTTTTTTATAAGTAATTCTAATTTATTTAAAAAGTATACAGCGGTTATAAGAGATCCTGTTTTCATGTCTGATAAAATACCCACAAATCATTCAAAAAAAGGAAATAAATTTAAGTTTTAGGCATCGACAGCACTCCTAACACAAAATGTTTTTTAAAAACTTTAAAGTCGATGCACTTCTTATTATTGTTAACAATGCTGATAAATTTGCTGTCTGGTGAACAGTGTGTGCCTTTCAAATATGGGTTGTGTGTCTCCAAAAAACACGATCTGAGCAAAGGTCAGTGTTTGGTCCAGGAACTGTCTGCCCAGCTGACGGAGTTTGTTTACTCAGTATCAGGTGAGCAGTAATGTCATATCCCAACCCACTCAGGGACAACATCCCTTAAGCATTCGGTGTTTTTATAGGAACCATCGGTCAAATTTGTCATATGAATAATATTTAACCCTAATTAATGGAGTTATGTAAAAGTAGCCATCCTGTTTATGCGACCACAGAGCCTAAATATCAAATTAAATATTAAAAAACATGAAACATAACGAGTCACACGGCAGAAAGGCGCTTGAACTTATACATGTTCATCTGTGGAAGAAACTAAAAGAATCACAGTGGTTAAATTAATGATTAATGATCAGAAGGTATTTAGATAAAACCTTTATTTAGAAAACAGAACAAACCGTATTGTTTCCCAACAGCACGGAGTCTGGGACGATGTGTGCCCGATGTCAGCTCAGGAAATTGGCCCACACTGGATGAAATAATGATGCAATATGTTCATAATAACGCACACTACGGCACTTCCTCTGAGGAACATCTGACAGTCTGCTTGTTTTCGCATCCCTGTGTGGCTCTGTGTTTACCCACGTGTCTTTAGCATCTTCTGGCTCCTGTTATCAGCTCTGCACTTCGCTGCTACTCAGCCTTGAACCTTGCACATGTCTGCTGATGGATTTGACCGCTCGTGGACAGAGCTGTACCCGGTCACTGTTGTTGTGACTTAGTCCCACAGCTGATTTAGAATACTTAGAAGCATACCTCCCTACATCTGCTCACTCTTCTACAAATACAGATAAGCTCGCTAATTAATTAAATCACTTCAATTCACTATAGTAGCCTACTAAGTTTAACGATGCGAACGTTACACAGATTAAGTATTTCTTAATCATTTAACATCATAAAGTTTCTCTTACAAAATACTTTATAGCTCTTATACCGGTGTTATTATCTACCGATTTAATTTGACACAAATAAACAAAAGATTGTGAAGTTGTTTTTTTCCTACTTGTGGGCGTGTTGGAGAATTTCGGAGAATAGTGGGGTGTCGCTTTTGGCTTTGACGCGGACTTTCTACGAAATGGGTCTTGTTTTCAACTGACCTATATAGCAGCCTCAGCACAGCAAAAAAAACAAAACAAAAAAAAAAAAAAACACCCATGTTTTCAGCCGGATTCGCTTATAAAAACAATATGACCACGATGACAACACTGAGAATGTGAAGCACACAGTCGTGGTAAAAAAGAAAACACATTCTCTTTTAATTCTCAGATTTTACCTATGGAGCAAAATAAAAATGTCTCCTACCATTTCTTAAGATTAGGAAAATACAACCTCAGGTGAATATCAACGCGTGCCGTCCTGCACTGTGTCAGTATTTCATTCACCCAAAATGTGTCGATAGTTATGTAGACTCCATGATTCAGTAGCTTCTAGATCGATTTTTAACAGCATTAACTTGTAGTAGTCATTTGTTGTGTCTCACATTGTTATGAAGAAATTTGCTTCTTTGCAACGTTGCTTCAGTTCATTCAGGTTTGCAGGGATTTATTTATACACAGCTCTCTTAATATCCCTCCACAGCATTCCAGCTGCGGCAGTTCAACAACATCTGTAATTTTGTTAATACAGAGATAACTGATTTCATAATAAATATAAGCATTTATTTCTGTAGAGTAAATGTTTAAAGGATGAAACAATATTAACAACAAGGGTTAGGAGCAAATATGTACATTTTTATGAACATTGTATTTACAGCCTTAGTTCACACCGTCACTCAGTGTATGGCTTTATTTCCACCCATGACTATTTTTCAGCTTGAAATCCAGATAACAGACATTAACCCACACGATATTATAGTCTTTAGCATAACCACACTTGCAGGTACAGTGCTTAACACATTTATTAGATCACCTGTGATAAAACAACCCAGCTCCCACAAATATTTTAGAAATCTGTCAATCTAAACATTAATATTGTTATTTATCAGGCAAATAACACATTGAATTTATGTTTTTATATGCAAAAAGGATTTTTCCAATTACAAATACTAATAATTTAGAGCAGCTGTGGCATTAAAACCTTCCATTCAATCGTGCTCTTTTAAAGTTGTTAAGCACTGTAACACTGCCTAACACCATCTCACATGCTGTAAATATGCATATATACAAATCCACTCAGTAGCACCAACATAAACATGTGAACAAAATCTGTAGAAAAAAAAGAAACTCAACAATACAAATATATGATAATAAACCACAAAGGAAATCTGTCTGGACACGTGGCATTCTTTTGTCAGCGATGCTGGTATAAGGCAGCCGGTCCTGAGGGAGCACTTAAATACACATGTGACTTGGTACAGAGCACTATACACTCCGCTTTTGGTCACATGTGTCTGAATCAATGCTTTTCAGCCTTTCAGGAATGTACTACACCCCATGAGGGATCTACATGCAAAAAAAAAATTAAAGATGCCTCTCTAGCGCAGACATTGGACAGCTGAAAAGGCACACTGAGGCACAAACTCGTAGTGTCCTGAGATTCTTTTCTAGGTAAATGGAAGCGGTACCATTAGGTTGTTTTGGACTATATTTCTGCACAACACTAAGGCAGATTGTATGACGTATGATGACTTATCAGTCTGACATACTGAGGTCACACTAGGGTCACAATGGCGCATGTAACTCCCAGTGTTGCCCCCATAATATTACATGTGTCAAGAGGTAGAGCAGGTCATCTAGAAATTGTAAAGTTGGTAGTTCCATTATTGGCTGCTCCGCCTGCATCCTAAATATCCTTGAGCAAGACCAAGTTGCTCTCTGATGCATGTATGAATGTTAGATAGCGCTTCTGCATAGAAGCAGTGCTCGTATGAATGGGTGAATGAGGCATGTTTAGCATTTACATTCGCCTGCTGCATACTCAACTCTAAAGAAAAACTATAATCTGTTACTATCTGCAGTTTAGATTAGCTTAGCATAAGATAGCAAACCATTCCCTGGTTTTGCACAGAAGTAGCAATCACCTTGCTAATTTTACTACATAACACCTGTAAGGTGCTGACACGTCACTTTTCAGTGTTGTTTTTATACGAACTTAAGAAAAAAGCTCTAGAGATGATTTTCCTGTTTGACAAAGCTAGGCTAGCTGCTTTCGCCTGATTCCAATCATTATGGTAAACAAAGTTAGCAACTCAGGAGGCGAAAGCTAAACATTTGGTTACAGAAAATAGACTATTTCCTGAAACTGTTGTTTATCGGGGCGATCGTGGCTCAAGAGTTGGGAGTTCGCCTTGTAATCGGAAGGTTGCCGGTTCGAGCCCCGGCTTGGATAGTCTCGGTCGTTGTGTCCTTGGGCAAGACACTTCACCCGTTCCCTACTGGTGGTGGTCAGAGGGCCCGGTGGCGCCAGTGTCCGGCAGCCTCGCCTCTGTCAGTGCGCCCCAGGGTGGCTGTGGCTACAATGTAGCTTGCCATCACCAGTGTGTGAATGTGTGTGTGAATGGGTGGATGACTGGATATGTAAAGCGCTTTGGGGTCCTTAGGGACTAGTAAAGCGCTATATAAATACAGGCCATTTACCATTTTAAATGATAAGTAGTGCAAGATGTAACATTATCAAAAGCAGGCAAGTGGCTTGAAAGATGACACAGTTACACTGCCAGCAAAGCAGTTATAATAACAACTAAAAATGATCAACATCAAGGACTTCTCAATCTGATGATCGGGTATGTTTTGGTGAGTAATGAAGAAAAAAATGTACGCCTTGATAAGAAAAAAAAATTAACTGGTATTTTCACAGTAGAACGTCTATGTATCTTTGAGGATATAGTGGTTTAAGGTTGTCACATACAGGCTTTGATCACCATATCTTTGTGCTGCGTGAGGTAACAATGCTAAACGATGAAGAAGGTAGCTTATCATTAAGGCACCTCCTTCCACTCTGCTCATCATTTTTCAGTTCTCTGCAAAGACTGGATTGTCTGCCTCTTCATGCAAACTCACAACTTGTCTCTGTGAGGAATGCAAAGAAAAAATAAAGTTAGAAATAAAGATGCAAAATGGATACTGCAACAAAACAAGGTTTAACAGCATTTTTTTACATTTAGATTAATATTAATATTTATATTGTAGAATTACCACCTTTTAGACTTACTTTTGGGTATGAGTAACCATCAAGCCTCCTCCAAATGTGCACCTGCTCCTCAGTGGTTTTTTGATAAACGGGGTTGTCAAAGTGAATTGTGTTGGTGTTCTTCAGCCTGTAGTTCCTCCAGAGCAGAACGCCACCAACAGCCACCAGAGCGATGATCGCTATTTGATGGAAACGGATGCCGAGGCTAGTTACACATGATGTCAGTACTGGGTTTTCAGTGAATGAGCAAAAGCTTAAAGAGCTTACCAAGAGGTAGTATAACGTAAAGTGCTATTGGGGTGGTAGACACAGTCTCGGTTAGCACTTCAGCAAATTCAGGTCGGATATCTAATGCAAAGGTAAGCACAATATTTTAAGTTAGTGATACATAGAGCTGAACCTGTTATCTGAAATCTGCAAAACAACTCTCTTGGCACTTTGGCAACTCACTTGGAGAGGTGACTGGAGCTTGAGTGGTGGTCTGGGAGACTTTAGGATTTCCTGGCTGCGGTAAAGGCATCCTTTGTTGTGGTGTGGTGGACCTGAATGGAGGACTGGTAAGCCGTAGCACTGGTCTGGCGACAGTGCTGGGAGTTAAGCCCGGCACTGTAGTAGTTGTGTGAAACTTAGGCTTCACTATGGTCCTGGGTGTAGTCCTGAGTATGGTCCTCGGTGTGGTCCTGGGTGTAGTCCTGAGTATTGTTCTCGGTGTGGTGCTGGGTGATACTGGTAGCAGATAAGGAGGACTTGTGGCTGGAACTTGAGGCAGCCCAGTAGCTTCAGGTGTTGGCACAGCTGGTAAAAAGAAACAGGAGGCAGGGAGTCAGGTAAAGGCTGCTTGATCGACTTAAATATTGTACTTATATTATTATATATTATGCACATATAACATTGTAGCAACTATTTTATCGTGATTCGTATTACTATTGCTAGCATACCTGGTACACATGTCCTCATATCCCTGGCTAGCGTCATGTTATCTGGACAGACACAGGTATATTTGGGGGGATGTCTTCCTATTTGAGGAGCTGCCAGGCACAGGAATTCACAACCACCATTGAACACCTGACACCAGTCTCTTCCTGCAATGGGAAAAAAAAAGAACAGTGGAATCTTTGGAATGTACGCTTTGGATGATAGCTTCCACTCTCATGTCTGTATGCTAAACAAAAGTGAATGAGCTGGGCTAAGCACCCAATTAATAGATGCAAATCTCACTGTTTAGCTGACAATATTTCTAATATCAATATAGAAAAAGCAAGCCCCGACTTAACTTCATCTTATCTTTAAAAAATAAGTCTTTTAGTACTGTAACTCTCTTACCAGCAGGTTGTTTGAGGTTATGGAACAGAATAATGTCTTCTGGTGACGATAGGTGCTCCGCCAGCGGCACAATGTCCTCACCAGTCAGTCTGTTGGCGCTGAGGATGGCACTGTTACTCACATCCGTCCAGAACACTTTTTCCTGCAAACACAGAAACAGTTAAGATTGAATATTTGAGATATGATAAACACTACAGTTTACATGTGCAGCGAGTTGTTTATGAGATGCGTCTCTGGGTTTATCAGCTGGTAAATTGGTACCTCAAATACAGCAAGCCCCAGTGGGTGAGCGAGTTTGTGTTCATCAATGATGAGGGTGCGTCGACCACCGCCCTGAACATCGATACTGGAGAGGGTGTGCAGCTTAGAGTCCACCCAGTATAGCCGCTGGTTTAGCAAGTCTGGGGAGGAAGTGGGTTGGGGAAAGTTAGACTAGAGTGAACACTGGTGTTAACGTTTACATGAATAAATAATCAAAAACTTGAAACTGAAGAGACATGAGTGCTTGAGTTTACCGAGTGTGATGCCATTAGGCCACACGATGTTGTCAGTGACCAGTGCGGTGCGGTCTCCTCCATTAAGACCTGCCTTCTCAATCTTAGCTGGATTCCCCCAGTCGGTCCAGTAAACAAAACTGGAATGTGAAAAAAATAGTTCTGTTACGTACGCGTAACAAACAATATAGGCATCACTGCTATTACCAGTGCTATTAGCTTACTTGCTTTGGGGGTCTACCACAATAGCGCGGGGTTTCGATAAGTCCTGGTGGAAGAGGGTTTTACGTCGGCTACCGTCAGCAGTTACAACTGAGACCGTGCCACGAACGCTGTCGGTCCAATAGAGGTTACCATGGACCCAGTCCAAGGCAATTCCCTCAGGAGCATCGATGTCATTACCGATCACGATGTGGTGTTGAGTGGAGTCTTCAGCCGAGTTCATTGGAGTTCTGGGTAGAAAGTAAAAACAAGTGTCAAATAAGAGTATCATGAACAAAAAGAATATTTTCGCTCCGGTTTCATTCCTGCTCACCTGTAGATTTTCTTCTGGGATATGTCTGACCAGTAGATCTCTTTGGTGGCTATGTTCATGTCGAGCGCCACGGCGTTCTTTAGGCGAGGGATTACTCTCGTGTATTCACTTTTGTCCAGAGTCATCTTTCTGACCTCATGATGGTTAGTGAAGAAAAGGTAGGCTATTGTTCCTACAAGGACAGAATGAGGTATATTTTATTTTGCAGTTTCCTATTTAAGTAAAAGTGAAATTAAATGATACTAATTAGTGCTGTCAGCGTTAATCTCGTTAAAATGACATTAACGCCATAACTACATTAACGCGGCAAATCTCTGTTAGCGAGTTAGCGCGGATCACCCTGTGCGTGGGGCTGGACAGCGCTAACGAGCTAACCGTGCTAACAGAGAACTGCCGCGTTAACGCGGTTATAGCGTTAACGTCATTTTAACGAGATTAATGCTGACAGCACTAATACGAATACAATATGTATCCTAGCTTTGGAAGATAAGTGGTGGCGTTCTAGGAATATAATTAATACAATTTTGCCACTTAAACAGCATTCATGCGAAAGAGAGCAAGAGAGCTAATAAGCTTGCTAGCTTTAACTGATAAACTGAATTTGATTACTTCTGGCTCAAAAAAAGAAAAAAAAAGGCTGCTAATGAGCATAAATTAAAGGCTTCGTGCTAATCCACAGACCAGTTAGTGATGTCATGGTATCTTTTTACATCTTTTATATACAGTCTGCACCTTCTACTTGTGACACTGTGTGAAATATAAACTCTGTTTTCTTATAGAAAAAGTGCCAAAAATCTAATTTTATTTCTATTCTAACACAATCTTATTTATATCTATGGACATTCAACAAAACAAATACCAAATGCATAATTATCTTTATATAAATAAATCTAATTTTATGCTTAAAAAGGACTTTAATGATCCTTAACCCCCACCCCCCCGAAGTGTAACAGCGAAACGGTTTAGTCATCAAGTTTAAACATTTAATGATTACACAACAACACAAGAGAACAGCATGGGCAGAACACAGAGAGCTCGAATACTTACCAATGGCCTTGCAGTGTTTAGTTGCTTGGTCAACTTGGTAACCCTCCTCACACTCACATTTGTAGCTGCCCATCTGATTGATGCAGATTTGACTGCAGGTGTCTGGGTTGGCACACTCGTCGATATCTGAGTCGAATGAAAAGAGAAATGTCTTTAAAATTCAATGAACCAGGAGTCCGAGCATGTCGAGTCACTGTGTACACATGGAATTACGAGATCCTTCTTTATCTAAAAGCGCAGCCAGTAAAAGGGTCAAAAGTAAATAGATTATTAGCACCGTTTGTTAATCTGGTTGAAGTTCACATTTTTTACTGTAATAGTGTGGCCTACCTTCACAGCGCCTTGTGTCAACTAGGCTGTATCCAGGGGGACATAAGCACTCATAACCGATCTTCAGGTCTTTGCAAATATGAGAGCACCCACCGTTGTTGTACAGGCACTCATTGGAGTCTGAAGGAAGAAGACGAAGGATCTTTTTCATTGGAATTCATAAAGTATAGTAAATCTTATTAAAAGCACAAAAAAGCAGAAATAATCAGACAGTTATTTATGAGGGGTACTCACCACATTCCCTAAGAGGTTCATCTGACCAATCCCTGCAGTCACGTTTCTTATCGCACACCTTCTCCATACTAATGCACTCTCCGCTGCGGCATTTAAACAGGGTTGGGCCCTCACAGTGGGTCGCTGTGTATGGACATAAAAGACGAGTTCAGCAAAAATAGATTAGAGATTCACACGGCTGTCCAAAAGGTGGGACTCATACCATTCACACAGCCAATCTCATCGCTCATGTCCCTGCAGTCATATTGATGGTTGCACTGCAGGCTCCCATGGATGCAAGTACCATCGCTGCATTCAAACTCGTCAGGAGAACAGGTGGCATGAGCTAGGGGGATGAAAAGGACAAGAGATTGTAAGAAATAGCAGCGCTAATGAATTCATAAAAAGGGACAAAGAGATAGTTTTTTTAAAAAAAATTCATAATTACAGCAGTTAGCTTCATCTGATTGATCAAGGCAGTCAGCCTGTCCATCACACTTCCAGCTAACATGGATGCACTCTCCACTGCCACAAAGCCACTCCATCGAGGAGCAGTGATGAATGCTCACGAGGTCAGGAGTCTTTGTCCCGCAGGTTTCGGGCCACTCATCCGAGCCGTCGGTGCAGTCGCGGTCCCCGTCGCAGGCCCACAGGTGTGGAAGGCAAACTGTGTTGTTGCACTGGAAGGAAGCGGAACTGCAGGTGACGGGCGGGCAGGATTCCTCGTCGCTGCCGTCCTCGCAGTCCAGGTCGTCATCACACACAAAGGAGGACGACACGCACTGGCCGTTCTTGCAGCGGAACTCGGACCCCGTGCACTGCTTGGCCGCTGACAGGTCGATCAGAACAAGGAAGCAACATTAGCGAACGTAGGAAGCTGGGTAATGCATGGGGCTCTGAACTCGGACTTACCACAATTCACCTCATCAGCTCCATTCTCACAGTCCGCTTTACCATCGCAGTGCCACGTGCTCGGGATGCACTGGTTAAGACGCCCTGCACAGCTGAACTCTGTTGGTTTGCATGTTTTGACCGCTGGAAGTGGCACAACAAAGAAAATCTTAACTGAGGTCTTGGATTGCGGGATTGTGGAAGCACCAAAGAAAGTCCATTCACAGATCAGGTCACGGAGTACTCACCACAGGTACCAGGAAGTTCATCTGTGCCATCTCCGCAGTCATCAGAGCCATCGCACACCCACCTCAGTGTGATACATCTCCCATTCCCACACTGGAACTGGTTGGTTCCACATGTTATCAGTGCATCTGTGAAAGACGGACATAAAAAAAAAAGTTCAAAAAAATTGTTTTAGCAATTGTTTATGAAGCTGCTACACCTCACACACCATTTTTTACTGGGAGCTCTAAACTCCACACTCCACGCCACACGATCCATCACACAACCATTAGCAAAATTAACATGTTAGGTAATTAGCAGCAACACCAAATACAGTTTAGGCTAGACCTCATGCTGAGGATAGGTGTGTAAAATGTAATATCATTCAAACACAATAAATAGAAAGAAAATCCAATAGCAGTTGAAGGTTATACAGGTGGACGAACCCAGTGACAGACTAACGCAGAGCCACATCAACAGCGTGGCTAAAAGTATTTCTGTTGTTGGAGTAGAAATATCAGGTAATCCCGAGAGATTTGGTGTCAGCTCACTAGTGCGTCAGTGTTATTTAGAGAAAAGATAAATGGCTAATCTAGTTACAGCATGTATGTGAGTAGGGCAGGGTGCCTTTATCAGGGATATGCTGATGTAGTCAGTTCATAATCGCAGTTGGAAGCTTCAGGCATTTATGGTTCCTGGTAGAAAAAGAACTGAAGGCACAAACTCTTCTTCCAAAACCTCATCTTTAATGGAAGCACTAAAGCTTCTGAGCTAGAAGAACCAATCAGAGTGCATATGAATGTTAACAGAAATTCACAAGAGCTGGTAGTTTAGGCCTTTCCTACTTCTAGCCTCTGAAACTTTGAAATAACCAGATTTATATAAGAAACCAACAGTCTGCGTCTCACTACGGATTCCAAAATGTACATTTTCATATGTGTGTCCCCCATAAGAGCAGCTCAATGAAAGCTAATCATAAATTATGTATGCTTACATACACATCTCATGCATAGTAAATCATAATGGACTCTTCGGAGAGGTCAAACAGCTGGTGTTTACGCGGTCATCAAATAAGGTGACGGCTTTCCTTGAGTTTATTCTTGTTGTAGTATTTTTATGACTCCAGATTTGCAAACATCTACACCAGGGAGAGATTAGCTATTCATTTTTATGACACAATATTTATGGCAATGGCAATACTGCCATCGCTATAAAGATAATGATTTATTTCATACTGACAGGCTTCTGAGGATTTCCTTGCAGGTAATAAAACTGTTCTTCTCTCTGAATGTTAAGGCTGCTCAGTGGACTTTTGCTATTTCTGCATCAGCTCTCATTCCCTGAATCCAGTGAAATGTTGGTCAGACCCGCTGGTTATTTACTTAATGGGCTTAAAGTTCAGACCTTGAAAGACAAAGTGGACTGAATGACTGGGTTATTGATTGAGGGCAAATCAACAACATGTGCCCATATGCCTGTTTTTTGTTTTTGTTTTTTGGGAGGGGGGAGGTTGCCAGTCTCTGACATCCGATGTATGTCAGTCACTGACCCTGATGTTAAATAAGATGCCCCTTAGTGCTCAGACTTAAACTTATATTAACACACCTTTAAAAATGAATAAGATCTAACGTCTCTGCATCACAGAGACAGAAATGCAGGTAATGCAGGTCGTCTGTCGAAATTTGAAACTTTTAAGCACAAGGCTTCTTTGTGACTGTTGAGGAAATGCGGAAGGGCGACAACCAGTTCCGACATGTTCCTGTCACACTACTTTCTCGAACTAGTATGTTGGGAACAGGTGTGACTGTGTGGCTTTCAAAGCTGTGAGAAATTCAGCCTGAAGATGACTGTGGTTTGGGATGATCTGGAGAGAATCCAGTCAGTTTCACGGTATCTGGCATTCCACCCTCCTGCAAACAGGGAGGATATTGTAGGGAGTTTATGTGCACCTGTAATTCATCCAAATCTGAATCAGAACAGCCCGGGGTGTTTGCACGTTTGGGGTTTTGCGCAAAAGGCGCTCCTTCTGAATCACTATGAATGACAGCGACTTTCAAAACCGGCTCTTCAGAAACCCCACCTGACACTTTTTTTTTAAAACAATCACACACACACACACACACACACACACACACACACACACACACACACACACACACACACACACACACACTTCAAACCTGATTGGCTGCAGAAGCTGCTGCGCTGAGCGCCAGTAAATGAAGGCACAAAAAATGCAGCTTCATTCAAAAACACACCGGCAAGGAAAGTCAAGGAGAACAATTATATTTAAAATTAAAGGCTGCACAGACACTAATGACGGAAAATATGAACAATGATGATATATGAACGATTTAAAATTTTGATTTTTAAGTGATAAAACAGAAGCCCCTTCAACCATCACCCCACCCTCCTCAAGTCTTTACATTTAAAGAAAGCGCAAGCGGTAAGATTTGATCCACATATCTTCACTGAACGGCATCAAGCTGGAGCACCACAGCGCACACGCACACACTCTGTAAAAGTAGTCCGGACTGCATAAATTCACAAAGTTTGGATGCAAATCTCAGAACTTACTTGTCTGAAAGACGAAGTTGATGAGAAACAGCAGGGAGGCGCAACACAGCAATCTCATGCTTGGCAGCTGCTCTGGAAGATGCTCCACTGAAAGCCTACACTGATGAGTTTCCAGCCTGTCAGTAACACTGGGGATAGTGGGAATGCTGGGGCACTTGGAACAGTAGTTGCGGTCTGCTTGTTACAGAGATGCTCCTGCTGGAAGTTCTTGATGATGGAGCTCCGCAGACTATAGCTTGTGACAACATCAGAGCCCCTTTCAATGTGGTCCAGGAGCCTGTGGGTGGGATCCGGGGGGGTGGGGAGGGGGCGGGGCCTGGAGTGGTGTGATTTCTGAGGCGCACAACCTCAACAATTGTGAGGCGGAGCTCCGTGCAGATGGGTTTCTACTATGAGTTAACCCTTTCAGTGTTTACGCACACCGGTTTCTTTCCTTGAAGGCAAATTTGGCAATCATGATGGCAGCGGGGAGTGTTTAAAGCTCCTCTCTGTGAGAGAGAAATTTATTTATTTATTTATTTATTACAGAATAGAGTCATATCCTCCGGAGAACCAGCATATTCATTAATATCCTCTGTAATGGACATGTGTTTTTAGTGTAACGTCTTTTGACCTATTTCAGATAGCCTACTAAGTCCTGATGTACTAAACAGAGGACACCCTGGCCTTCCCATTGATTTCTCATGTATTAGTGTGGCCTCCAAAGAGGCAGGAAATCAAACAGTTCAATGGGAAAATTATTTTTTTCACCTGTTGTCAGGAGGATATTGTTAATTTTACTGCCAAATGAAAAAGGTAAATAACTCAGAGCAGCTGTCTAACCACTGGTTTAATGCCAGGACAGGATGGATAATTATGTGTGTGACTGTCTGAAAGTTGGATTCACATTTAATTCCAGCTGTCAAATCCTGAAAATCAAAATCAATCCTTATCTTTTCTTAAAATATTCAGCTTATTTCTAAAATATTTTCCTCAAAGTTGATTCCCCCCCCCCCCCCCCTCACAAATAATTTTTCATTATAAAAATGTAAATCTGACAACCAAAATTTAAAATTTCAGCTACACAAAATATCAGATGTTTCTATAATAGTGGTAATAATGGGTGTCAATAAATCTAATGGGGAAAAAAAAGTATTTTCATCATTTTAACATTTATATTGTCTAATAAATCTGTACAAAAAAAAAAAAAAAGAAAAGTCAGAGAGACACACAAAGAACACCAGCATGTGTAGTCACAGCTAAAAGATCCACAAGAGGAATTCTGAAAACGAAAAACTAGACAGTCTGCGTCACAGTCACTACATGTGGAAGTGTACAATCAAGTTTGTTGGTGGACATGTAATATAGAGTATGTGTAGCATGAACAGTGTCCATTTAAAGCCTGGGGGAAACCGTGTGCGACACTGTGGGAACAAACTGGTATTAATCTCAGTTTGTGAGTCACAAGAACAGGATCTTTCAGGACCTCTCACACACACACGCTAATGGTGGAAAATGGAAAATTATGACAATAACATAAAACCACGTAGTGTCGTAGTTTATTAAGCACAAGCGTCCTGTACTAAACATTTTCTGCCCAGTCCTTCAGACTGAGCCTGCACACCTTTAACCCTGCATTTAATTGCATTGTTTTCAGACCTTTGTTAACTTCCTTGGATGAGCGGCTACAAACAGCAGTTACCCCCATCCTCTGCTTGTGTCACACCCTATCGCTGAAACTATGTCAGTAAGTTATGCTAACTGGCATTTTTTTCTTTCTCTTTTTTTACTAGCAAAAACACACATGGCCTTTCGCCAGCACAGATTTGCCTTCTTTTTCTTTCGTTATGCATAATCCCAACCTCCCGACCTTCTGTCAACAATTTCTGGTTCTTCTTGTCTCCACAACCCTTTTCTCAATCGTCGTTTCTCCCTAAAAACTAACCAAATTTTCATCTCCAACCCCCTTTTTTACTTTTACTTTCCTTAAATCTGGTTCTTCCAGATGAAGCAAGTTTTCGGCTTCACCTTTGCTCTGACACCACAGTGGGACAATAGAGAAGTCACAGCTTTTAGCTGTATTAACTATTTCAGAAACAGTTTTGTGTGTTCAGCTACACCAGTGGAACTGCTGCCAGAGCGAGGACACATTACTGGAATTTTTTTAAAATGTTGTTATGGCTGGGTGTGGCTCCATGGATCAGTAGTGCACAATAACTACTTTCTTGGCAGAAGATACATTTCTCCTGAAAATAAGATAAGTAACTACAAGCTAAAATATCCTGTAGTACAGGAAGTACAGGAAGTGAGTGATACAAATACATCTCAACAGACAATATTTACAGGGGAACTGCAAAAAGGAAATAGCAACCACAAAAGAGAGTACATAAGTGTGTGAAACCTTCAGTCTTGCTAGCGGCCAGCCGGGAGCAACTTTTTTACACCTGACCAGCTGCTCTTAATGCAAATATCGAATTAGCCAATCACAAGGCAGCAGCTCAATGCATTTAGGCATGCAGACATGGTCAAGATGTTTTGCATCAAACTGAGGATCAGAAAGGGAAAGACAGGGGATTTAGGTGGATTTGAATGTGACACAGTTGTTGGTGCCAGATGGGCTGGTATGAATATTTCAGAAACTACTGAGATGACCACATGACCATCTATGGGGTTTATAGAGGATGGTCTGAAAAAGACAAAACATTCAGCGAGCAGCAGCTCGCTGGGAGAGAAAGCCAAAAGTCAGAGGAAAATATCCAGACGGGTAAAAGTAATTACAGTCGTTACAAGCAAGATGTGCAGAAGAGCATCTTTGAATGAACAACATGCTGAACCATGAAGCAGATGGGCCACAGCAGCAGAAGACCACACCCGGTGCCACTCGTGTCAGCTAGGAGCACTCAAAGCTGAGTACAATTTATCTTATGAGTGGAAAGTCACCATCATGTCAACTGGCGGTTTTCTCAGTCAGATCAACTCCACTTGTGGCATTTCAGAAAACCAGCATGGAGGCAAACAGAATGCTGAACTTAAAGCTTCAAAACAGGACTGCACAAACCAAAGGGGGATATTACAAGGGCTACATCCTTCTGTCATTTGCAGTCTATGGCTGGGACATCGCCCCAACATGCTAACCAAATCAAAACATCGCAGCAAAAGCACAAATGCCCCTGGGCGCAGTAAAAGGAAATAATATCATATGATTAGTAATGCTTAACTAACAGATGAATTAATAAATGAATGAATGTGGTCTGTGTCTGCTGCTCCCTACTTTTTTCACTTTTACTGATTTGTTTATTAGATTAAGAAATGTATACAATAATCCTCGTATGAATAACAGGTGTATTGGTGTATTTTTCACATAGTAAAACATACATGTGAACAAGGCTCGTTGCATAAATGTGCTCACATTTGTATACAGCAGTGAGTGAACAGCCCTGGACACAGGTGCACTGTAAATGTTTATTACTTTATTCATGCAAAATTATACAAAGCTGTATTAGTTATTGGAGGGATGAGGGTACAAATATCTCAAATACATTTCTCAAATATCTCATTTAAATTCTATATTTTGCAGATCCACGAGGAATAGGATTTGTCTGTTGGGGTGAGATCATATTCCTCATTTTTGAAGCCATGGTCTCCTTGCTCCTCTTCTCCCTGGTCTGACAGTAGACAGAGTCCTGTACAAGTGTACCACACATATTGTGTGTCTCTGAGCGCATACTCTATGTGTTTTAATGTATTTCTGTGGTTGGGTTGTCTCCCTCTTGTGTCTGCACCTTCTCCTGAATCTCTCTTATCTGTAGTTTCCCTCAATCTCCTGTTTTTTCCATCACATAACAGACATGATGTGAGGAGAACATAGAGATTTAAGAGGTTACTGTGGTATTATTAAGTAAGTCAAATGATACATTTTTACTAGAACCATGTTTCCTGCCATTTCTTTCTTCCTGTGAGGAGCTGCTTCATGGCCTCTCCTTGGTGAGGTTGATCTGCCAGCACTCTTCTAAGAAAAGACTTTTCTGTGGGATCCTGGTAATAAACACATTGTATGTTGTTAGATCTGTTTTTTAGGTTCTGGTATTTTTTTGTAACTTTCTTTCTTGTTGATCTTTTTAGAATTAACGGTATTCCGATGGTCTTCCTTCTTTAGTTTACAGGTTGTTGGCACTAATACTTTGAGCCTGTCTTTAATTGAAGACTCACTCCTTCAAGAATGTCAGAGTCTGAACCCAGAGAGAAAAAGCTTCAACTGTTCACTGTGTCCTGGCGGAAATTTCTAAACTCCGAGATAAACTGTTCCTAACCTTGGCTCCAAGAGACACAGGTCTGTGAAAATGAGACGGTGGAGCACACGTTCACGTTGTCGTGCAAGGAGGCAAATTCAAAAGTATTCCTGCAACTCCTTAAAGCATCTTGAGGAGCAGAAGGAAGAACTGAAACTGAACTGGAAGCTGTGTCAGCCAATCAAAGCGGGAGCTTTTGCCTGACACCTGGCTGAGGGTCTCATGAAAGACGTTAAGGGTGCCTCTTGGCAGCTGGCAGCACCACAGCCACAAAAGGGAACCTCAAGTCTGCTGTGCGTTTTTTCAGATAACATCAAGCCTGTCTATATGGCATGCAGATTATACTCAATCCCCTTAAACAGAGAACAATGAAAGAGAGCTCACACAACTGGAGCTGCATCGGCAGGAAGACCGATTCTGTAATGTATTACAGAATCTTAAAAAACAAGAAGAAGACGTTGTTTTGTTCACTACATGCAATGTAGAGAAGATCAATCCTGCATGAACAGTGACACCACCACCCCAAGCATCAAGACCTCACCAACCAACCGATGAGCACTGAATGAAAACATCAGTGTTAAATTATTTTTTTAGAATTAAACAGCACTTGCTTACTTAATAGGGTACTTACTGCCATATTGTTTTAGTTGCTAACAAACATGTTATATACTGCAGATACTTCCAGTAATGACTCAAAAATCCGATGCTGTAAAAGTTCAAAATGTCATGAAAGCTTATTCTGTTTCTGCAAGTCATGTTTCTAGTGACGCCTTGTTCTCTGGATGCAACTGAATGTCTTTGTTCAGGGGAAATTTTCTTTGTGTAAGAATTTCATTTTATACACAAAGAAAATAACACTGTTAAGCTTGATACTAATTGTAGACTTCGTATGGTGAGTATGTGTGGGGAGATTTCAAACTGTGCTCACAGAGACAGTCTCTATTAGGGTCCCTGAAATCTGTGCTACACTTCAGATTAATATTGTTTTGTAACAATGACAAAAAGACACAATAAACATTTAGATCTATCTATATGTTGCTAAAAGACGTCAGGCACATTTTTAATGCAACACTGGTAATCTCGAGCACTGACAGGAAGTAGAAAACTAATGGTTTTGTTTTTTTTGCCTACAGTAAATGATATAACACACTGGCAGCAGGGAGGGGAGCTGACACTGAATTAAACATTTTAATTTCTGAATATATTTTCAGAAGATTTTACAATAACTTCAAATATAAATTCCACACACAAACTGCATTTACTGGATTTAATAAGCAACTTCTGATTCTGTTTGTGCTTTGCTGACTTTGAAATATTGTATTTTATATGTAATCTATCAATTTTCTTACTTGCTTGTCCAGTTTAGGGCAGTTGGCAGCTTGGGCCTGTCCCAGCTATGAGAAAGCAAAAGGCAGAGACATACACTGAACAAAAATATAAACACAACACTTTTGTTTTTGCTCCCATTCCCCATGGGATGGACGTAGAGACCTAAAATTCATTCCAGATACACAATATAACCATCCCTCCCAAACAGTGGTCACAAATCAGTCCAAATGTGTGGTAGTGGGCACATCTGCCATATTGAGATAATCCATCCCACCTCACAGGTGTGCCACATCAGGATGCTGATCTGACATCATGAGTAGTGCACAGGTGTACCTCAGACTGCCCACAACAAAAGGCCACCCTGGAATGTGCAGTTTTGTCTCACAGCAAAATGCCACAGATGCCACAAGCAATGAGGGAGCGTGCAATTGGCATGCTGACAGCAGGAATGTCAACCAGATCTGTCGCCCGTGCATTGAATGTTCATTTCTCAACCATAAGCCGTCTCCACAGGCATTTCAGAGAATATGGCAGCACATCCAACCGGCCTCACAACCGCAGACCTCGTGTAACCACACCATCCCAGGACCTCCACATCCAGCAGGTTCACCTCCAAGATCGTCTGAGACCAGCCACCCAGACAGCTGCTGGAACAATTGGTTTGCACAACCAAACAATTTCTGCACAAACTGTCAGAAACCATCTCAGGGACGCTCAACTGCATGCCCGTCGTCCTCATCGGGGTCTTGACCTGACTCCAGCTCGTCGCCGTAACAGACTTGTGTGGGCAAATGCTCACATTCGATGGCGTCTGGCACGTTGGAGAGGTGTGCGCTTCATGGATGAATCATGGTTCACATTGTTCAGGGCAGATGGCAGCTGAGAATGTCCCAGTTCTTGCATGGCCAGCATACTCACCGGACATGTCACCCATTGAGCATGTTCGGGATGTGCTTGACCGGCGTATACGACAGCGTGTACCAGTTCCCACGAATATCCAACAACCTCGCACAGCCATTGAAGTGGAGTGGACCAACATTCCACAGGCCACAATTGACAATCTGATAGACTCCATGCGACGATGTGTTGCACTGCATGAGGCAAATGGTGGTCACACCAGATACTGACCGGTTCTGGGTCCCCAGACCCCCAATAGCGCAAAAAACTGCACATTCCAGGGTGGCCTTTTGTTGTGGGCAGTCTGAGGTACACCTGTGCACTACTCATGATGTCAGATCAGCATCCTGATGTGGCACACCTGTGAGGTGGGATGGATTATCTCAATATAGCAGATGTGCCCACTACCACACATTTGGACTGATTTGTGACCACTGTTTGGGAGGGATGGTTATATTGTGTATCTGGAATGAATTTTAGGTCTCTACGTCCATCCCATGGGGAATGGGAGCAGTAACAAAGGTGTTGCGTTTATATTTTTGTTGAGTGTACATAGAAAGATTCACACATATGGCTGATTTAGAGTTTGGACAGTGAGATGAAACCACAGTACCAGGCACAAAGAGAACATGCAAAGTCCACACAGAAAAGCCCCCTAGTGGAATCTGAACCAGGAAACCTTTTACTGTGAAGTGACAGAGTGCACGACTTAATACTATTCCACTATTCCTATCCATCCACCCCTTGCTTTAACATCATAATTTAATATTTCTATCTGAATTTCTATAACACCGCCCAAAAGTCTTGAGTCTCCTGTCACTTTCAAATATTTTGCTTCCAAGGAGCCAAATCTGTTGAGAAAAGTTCTCCAGCTTTCTGAAGCTCTTTCAAAGTTCTTTGGACTTTGGCTGCTTTTTCACTCGTTTTCAGTCCCGTCCTCGTACCCGATCATTTCAAAGGAACACCTTTGTTGTTTAAACCACTTCAAGCATTAAATATGAACTCAAAAAAACAAAAAACAAACACATTTTAAATGGTATGTCTGGGCACTTTGTTGATAGCAACCTGTTTGTACCAATAGGATGATACCAAAAATCTATTACTGAATAGATTATAAATAGACGCATAGTGAAGCTATTGATGAAAAAATATCTACAACACATGAACTGTATCTGAAAGTCATGCTTTTAAGAAATGGGAACTAATAAATGTGTTTGATTTTGTGGTTAACCGTCCCAGTGTATAAATACACTCAGACAGCCAGGCTTGATAACACTTGGTTGTAGGCTAAGCGTGTATTTGAAACAGTCGACAACAATGAATAATTATGAGATGCCTTTATTGTACTTTTTTTGGAATCCAGTGCCACAGACACGAGAAAAATGGTCCAATCCCTCCCTCCCCCAATACAAACAGCCTGACAGGAAGGGTCTGCAGGGCGGGGGGGGTGTACCGTGATCCCGCTTGTAGTCTTAAATTAAACACAGATAATAATGAAGACACATCCAGGTGCATTTCAACAGACACGCACGACATGCATTCAAAAAGGGCTTTTAAAGAACGCAGCGAGTCCTGGTTCACACGTACGCTCTTGTCCCAAAAAGTAAAAGACGACAAAATTAATACCACTTAAAAAACAGTTTGCTGTCTTTATGGCCGTCAGTCTATAATAATTCAGGCTCTGTCATTTTTCCCACTTACAGAAAAGAGAAAAACAAGGGCAAAGAGACACACTACTATTCATAATGGGAAAATGGTTTAAATATGGAAGTGGAGGGTTCATAGCTTTCATATTTTAGTTTTTTTTATTATGTTTTTTAATTAATGGTATGCTTTAATGAGAATACAGTTGTCTCACTAAAAATCAGCTCATCTAGGTAAAACTAGGCCTGTCCACTCAATCTGCAGTATCTAAGTAAAATATATAAAGTCCAGTCAAGGGCTCAGTGGGTCGTTGGTCCAATCAGGAGGCGGATCACTTCAGTCTTCCTCGCTGCCACTGGCTGAACGCTCCTGAAGGAAACGGAAACAAAGATTTACTTTCACTATTCAACAAGACCTTGAGACTACACAAGCACAGAGTGCCCATCAAAAGTACCGCAAACACCACAAAACACGAGTGGCGTGGAAATGATCCCAGCTCAGACCTAGAATAGAATGACTGGGTTGTTGTGAACTGTCTGAAGGGAATCTCCATTACCAGCACACCAGACTAAAGATGTGGCAATCATCATGATGATCAATGTATTTGATTTTGGTATTTTAAGTTTGTAAAATGAACAAGAAAACATTATTTACCATCACAAAATGTATGATTATGAGAAGTTGTTAGAGAATAGCTGCTCAATAGTATCAAGAATTTGAATCATGGTCAGTTTGGCTGCGTTTTATAATCCAGATTATATCTTTAAAAACAAATCTTGTGTAACTGAAATTCAAATGTAAAATATATTCATTAAAACAAAGCCCCTGTGTCAAATACTTGTGTGTCACAAAAGGATTTGTTTTAATGATTTAAAACAGGAAAACATCTGAGAGAGTGAATGCAGAACCGTTCTTCTGCTCATTCTTTCCAACAGGTTCTAAAAGGGAACTCAAAGCTCTGTCGTTGTGACGGGAAAATCTGTCATTTAAATACATTAACATGAATGCAGAAGATTCAAGCTTTGGTGTGTGTGTGTGTGTGTGTGTGTGTTCGTTCTCCTGTTCTGCTCTCACCTCTTCCTGTTCCTCCTCGCTGTCGTCGTCGCTTACTACGGGTTTAGCCCGGGCTCCGCGGCCCCGCCGCCGTTGTCCTTTCCCTCCTCTCTCCCCCTTCTCTTTCCGGCCCAGTTTAATCTTGACCTTCACTGAACGACCTGATGAGGGATCAAAGATTGCAAACAAAATAATGCTGAGTGAGCCTCACCGCCCGCTGATGCTATAAAAGCTACCGTGCCCCTCCGATACTCACATTCAGACTCCGAGCCTTCATCCACCTCCTCCTCTTCCTCCTCGCTTTCTTCTCCCTCGCTTTCATCCTCCTTCTCGATCTTCTGTCTCACGCTGGTGAAGACGGACTGGAGCACAATGGAGTCCTCGTAGATCTAAAAAAAACAAATAAATAAATAAATGGTTAAAGAGAGAAACAAAGTTAGCTTCCAAAATAGGAAAACTTGTAAGTTAAATGAGTTGAATATATCAAACACTGGTGAGCGTGTGCTGCTAGCATCACTCACCAAAGAGCCCTCCAGGTTGAAAGTCTGGGCGTTCTGACACAGCAGCATCACATCCTTCTCCAGGTCGTTCAGGCTGCGGTATTTGTGGCTGCGGATCCGCTCCTGATGCACGGAGAGAGAAACAACAGGCAGCAGTCAGATATGCAGGATTTAATAAGTTGGAATCTAAAAAAGAAATACATATATATATTTAAAAAAAACCATTGATGAGGTAATTTTTGATCCTCACCTTGATCTTTCTGAAGTCCACTGGTTTGCGGATGAGCTCATAATACTCGGGAAGCTCTTTGCGAGATGGGAGCTGGATGAAGACTTCGCTCAGTTGTCGGCCATTTCTGCAAAGACGAGGAGACAAGTTAGTTAAAAACGCAATCAAACTAAATTTTCACCCCTTCTGCTAATCCTGCGCTCTTCAGAAGAGCGGTCTCCTCACCCGTCCTTGTATTTGATGACAGCGTCAACAATCTTCCTCATTTTCTTAGTGAGAGATGGAGGGTTAGGAGAGAGCTTCTCAGCAGGTGGGCGACCCCGTTTCTTTGCTTTCTTTCCATCGTCGTCCTTGTCCCGCCCGCGGCCGCTGCTGGAGCTGGGTGTGGCCGGGCCACCGTCGTGATCACGGTCTCTCTTGCGCTTTCTGGTCGTCTTCTTGTGACGCACTTCCTCTTCAATGTCCTCTAGATTGCCTTCTTCTATGGCCTGTTCAAAGAGGAATACAGTTGAAAACTCATTTAATAGAAACACGTGAGTTGTAGGTCCACGAGTTGTAAGAGCGACTCTTTTACGAAAGCCAGAACTGGCATTTTTAAAACCCGGCAACGAGAGAAATGGCTACACAAAAACCAACAATAAGCCATAGACTGTAGCCTCAATGTGCTCTATTGATGTGTACTGTTTGTGTCGCATACAAATGACATCACAGACTTTCAGAGGCATTGCTATAGCAACCCTACGCACATTAGGTGGAACTCTACTGTAATGAAAAATGACCGAAACCGAGTAGAGGCTGAACTAGTGAAAAAGACCTAATATCGATTCAGCTGTCAGTATTTGGGACTCATCCCACCTTGAGCCACTGCTTCTCTGTGAGCGAGTCGCTGTAGTCCACCTCCTTGCGCTGGCGCGACCCTCTGCCAAACATCTTCTCCTCCTCCTCCTCGCAGGTTAGCCTCTCAACCTCAGCGTCGTCTTTCAAAATCCAGCCGGGCAGGTCGTCCTCCTCCATCAGACGGGGTTTCCTCTTAGGGTTACGGGCCTCCTCGCGGCGTCTGTCTAGATCCATACGCTGAAATGAAAAACAAAACAAAAAAACAGTGCGATTAGAGTCAGATTCAAAAAATGTTAAAGTGTCTAATAACTGACATGAAACCAAGACGAACCATGAACTGTTCAAACTCCTCTTCGCTCCTCGCGATCATCTGATTGACGGTCTCATCATCAGGCACTTCGTCTTCCTCCTGCAGATAAATGAGACGGGCTGAATGAGCGATGGCTGACTGCAGATTTGTGGCACCTCAGACCCAAGTCTCTGAACTAATGACTCTCAAGCACAAATGGAAAGCCAAGCAGCAATATGAATTACTAGCAATTCATTGAACATTACTATGCTTTACGTAGACACTCTAAATATCACTTGCAGTTACAGGATGCACTAGATGACTAACGCTGTGCAAATGAAACTGATACTAAAAGTAAAGGTAAACAAAACTTTGCACGAAAGAGTTTAAAGCCATAAAGAGGGGAAAAGGAAAGAAAATATAAAACGGGAAAAGCTTTTATGTTAGAGTGAAGGATAAAGTATCATATTAACCATCAAAGGTTTGTGCAGAAGCAGAAATACATAGGGGAGAAAGGGAGAAGTCTGGATTGATGAAAGCTCACAAATCCTGAGAAAAGAGGGGAAAATAAGGAAAAGAGACAGAAAGAGGAGAAGGGGGGGAAAGGGAGAGAATGAAGAGGTGGGGCAGCGCACAGGCGGACGTGGGCGGGTGGGCGATGTGGGAACAGGTTTAGATCACACCCACCCACGCCCCCCTAGTGCGGCAGCCTCCTCGAGCCCCGACCTCGTCCTGCTCCTCGTGCTCCAGAATAGCCTGTAAGAAGGCCCGACGTTCATAGCCTGAAGACTTCTGGTCGAACATGCCGGCCTGGATGACCTTCTGGTCCACGTTCAGCTTGTACTTGGCTGCTGCCAGGATCTTTTCCTCCACGCTGTTGACGGTGCAGAGGCGCAGCACGCGCACCTCGTTTTGCTGACCGATACGGTGCGCTCTATCCTGGGCCTGCAAGTCCTGTAGGGAGCGCGCACAGACAGTTTAGGTGGAATCGCTGTGCAGAAAGCAAACATGTTCACAACAAACAGGCCATTTCCTGAACTTCTTTGTGCACATAAAGTACCTGATGCGGGTTCCAGTCACTGTCAAAAATGATGACAGTATCAGCAGATTGCAGGTTCAGGCCCAGACCTCCAGCCCTGGTGCTGAGCAAGAACACAAAGTACTCAGAGGCGGGGTCGTTGAACGTCTTCAGCAGCATGCCACGATCCTCTGCTTTGGTGGTACCTAAGAAAACATCACGCTTTGTTAGTGACTCCCAGTAGTTCAATATGACTCTCTTATAGTTAACAGCCAAAAGGTTCTCACCATCCAGACGCAGGTACTTGAAATTGCGGTACGCAAAATAGTCCTCCATGATGGTCATGAGTGAGGTCATTTGACAGAAGAGCAGCACTTTGTGGTTGGTGGCCCTCAGCTTGGGCAGGATACGATCCAGCAGCTCAAACTTTCCAGAGGCACGATACAGGTCAGGGCTGGACAGGGAAAAGGAGAATATGAGTGACACTGACCGAGCACCTAACATTTATCCACAGACACAGTTTTTAGCTTTACGTACCCTGTGATGATTCCACCAGAATAACCGAGATGCTCCGAGAAGGACTCCTGTAAAAGCAAACAAGTAAAAATGATTAATATCATATGTTGTTTTTGTATTTCAGCTTTAAAACATCTGTTCTACTGTCTTTTAAAAAGATTTACTGGTATCATGATTTAAATGGTGGTGTTTGTGTCTGGTACCTCAATGTGCTGGAACATGAAGGGGTGATTGCATATCTTCCTCAGCTGCATGATAGTGTTCATCAGGGTCTTCGTGCCACCTTTACCCTGTAAAATGAGGAGGATACATTAGGCGTCTATTATTTCAAATTTTCTTTAAATGACCACAAAAGAACCGAGTTTGAGACATCAGCTCACCTTCTTGTCTTTTTCTGAACCGTCTGTGAGCAAGACTCCCTTGGCCTGCATGTGTCTGTACAGAACCCTCTGCAGAGCTGACATGTCGCACTTTATGACATACTCCACCTGTAGAACAACAACAAGGGGAAATCTCAGCAGGGCAACTAAATTTTTTGACCTGTTCTGAGCAGAAATATTTCAGTGTTGAATATGTTTTGGCAGAAGCTGTGCACACTGACCTTCTCTGGCAGCTGCGCCTCGACTTCTTTCTTGAGTCGCCGCAGCAAGAAAGGTCGGAGCACCTTGTGTAAACGTCGAATGATCAGGATGGTCTCTTCTTCATTTAGGTCAACCTTGAAACATGAGAGAAGAACGCTGATAAGAAAGTCTCCACAACTATTTCCAACAATCCCGACCAGACTGTAAACGCACCTTCTCTCCAGTCATGGCGAACGGGGCGTTGAACCACTGTTCGAAGGTGCTGCAGCTCTTGAAGATCGTGGGCAAGAGGAAATTGAGCAGGGCCCAGAGCTCGGGGAGCTTGTTCTGCAGCGGAGTTCCTGTGAGCAGCAAACGTCGTGGCGCCAAGTAGTGTGTGTTCAAGACTTGGGTCAGCTTACAGTGATGGTTCTTCATACGATGGCCTTCATCCACAATCATGTACTTCCAGCGGATCTTTGTGAAGAAGATATGGCATTTATTCAGCGTGCTTTTGACTACCATTTAAAAGGCAAGCTTTAGATCTGGAAGAAGACGTGACAGGACTGTCTTACCTTTGCTAACACCTGCTTATCCTTAATAATGTACTCATATGTGGTCAGCAGCACGTTGAACTTTCCGCTACGTAAAATTGGAACGAATGAACGTCGAGCAGCTGGAGACCCCTGAAAGATAAACAGATATTAAGTAAACCGAATAACTGAATTAAAAATGGTCTTTGGTATAAAGTGTTTTCGTCATGTTGCGAGCAAAGCGTGACTGAAGTACTAATGCAACATCACTGACCTTGTAGGAAACCTTCACAACAGACGGTGCCCACTTATCAAACTCATACACCCAGTTTGATAAAGTTCTGTAAACAAAAGAACAGCTCTGATTGAGGAAAAGCAGCCTTTTCTACGTGCATTTGTCATTTTTAAGCCGATGCTTTCAACAGGGAACCGAGGAGACACGTTCACACTTACGAGAGAGGTACGATGATGAGGAAGGGCCCATTGATGCGCTTGTACTCCATGAGGTAAGTGATGAGGGCGATAGTCTGGATCGTTTTGCCTAGACCCATCTCATCAGCCAGGATGCCATTCAAGTTGTTGTTGTAAAGTGACACCAGCCACTCCAGACCTTTGATCTGAACAGTAAATGGTTCAAATAAGATTCAGTTTACTCAGATTATCCAACATTTATTTATATAATCCACCATTAAAATCTAATCCAACAATGCTAATGTTATGCTGCTCTTTTCTGTGTCCTGATGGGCTACCTGGTATTGCTTGAGCTGCCCATTGACCAGCAGTGAGGACTGTTTATCCACTTTCTCAGTGACAGCGTGAGCCACTGCATAGTAGGACTGCAGGCCGCGGTTGAAACTTGCACTGCCGTACTCGTCGTCTACATCCTGCTTGGCGTGTCTGATGGAAGCAGAAAAGACATGATTCATGTAAATTTCATAATATTATAATTACCCAACCAGTTATAAACAGAGGATAATTATAAAGTACAACAACTGTCTTACTCAATGATGTGCAGGACATCCACTTCTGATACATCTTCACTGTCGGGGTCGGGGATCTTCTTCTTCTCTTCTGTTGGAGCTGAAGACGTCTGAGGCTGGTCGTCCTCTTCCTCCTGACGATACAAAACAAAACGGGATGTCAGAAAGCTGCTCCACCACCACAAACACAATCTGAAGCTGCATTACATACCTCCTCCTCATCTTCCTCTTCTGAACCGCTGCCTTCACTGTCGGAGCGTGGCGCTACTTCGTATCTGAAAAGGAACATAAGGATAGAAAAAGAGATAAGCGAGTGCCTTGTTGTTTTGCTGGAGGATGAAACACGGCTTTTGCACAGATATTCCAGACACTGAATTTAAATCATTTCTACAGAAATCAAGACAGACTTGACGCTTACCCTGGGTTCATTTCAAGCCAGGCTTCCAGCTGCCCGGCCTTGGGTGCTTCCACACCCGTCAGGATCTTTCCACTGTCTACATGGATGACCTTGACTGGCAGGTCACTCATTTGACTAGTCTCATCTAAAGGCTGGGAGAGGAAAGGAGGGAAACCAAAACAACAAAAGATACACATTAAAAATGGGCGTGCTCTCTATGGTAGAGTTCCCTTAAAGTGATTTTACTGTTTGACACTCACCTCTCCGTCAGGTCCCAGAGCAGGAGCAGCTCCCTCTGGAGCCTCGGGCTTCTGAAAGCATCAAATAATTTTAGTTTTTTTTTTCTCTTTACGTGGATGAAATTTTACATCACTCTTCTATATTTAATTCATGTACCTTCTTTTTCTTCTTCTTCTTCTTTTTCTTCTCTTTGAGTGCTTGTGCAGCCTTGTGCGCGCGCACCAACTCAGTGAGGTTGGCCACGTACTCGTCTGTCTGCTGTAGCAGGTACGCCAGGCGCTTGTCTTTCTTCTGGTCGATAAGTTTACGATAACCTTCTTCATCTTCAGCCTGGGAGGAGATTCGCACAGAGGTCAGATCAGTTTGTGACACAAATAAACTTCAAATATAATTCCTATCATTCATTTCAGAGACTGTGCTCCTTCTGGCAGATACAGACTCATTTTGACAGACTGAGAAAGTCTCACCATCAGCCTTCGCATCCTCTCTTTTTCAATGCGTTCATTCTCTTTCTTCTGCTCGCGCTCAGTGTTGGCATGATAGGTGGCGACAGCTTTGGTGGCCTTCTGGATCTTTGCTGTGATGGAGCGGTGATACTCCTTAAAGTCCTTGGCATGCTGCAGGATGCTGTTGAGGTATTCCTTTGAAAAACAAATGATTAAATTAGACTCTTTACATTAACTACACCTCATCATATTTGTTTTAACAAATATCACAATATAAAACATCCAATTAGACGCCTTAAGATCTTTTAGAAATCGTCTGTACCTGGTGTTTCTGGCGCCGTTTGCGCTCTTGTTCAATCTTCTGCTGTTTCTCCAGCTTCTCAGTGATACGAGCCTCACGTAGAGACTGCCGTTTGCTGCGTTTATAGGCCTTAGCATTAAGGGCAGTTTCCAAAGCAGTGTCACGACGCATGCAAACAACAACCTCCTGGCGCAACTACAAGCACAGAAAAGGAAGACAATATAAGTTTTTCACTGGGAAAAGTAAAGAAGAGAAGAGAAAGCTGATTAAATATGCAGAGTTCAGTTGTCTGGATTATAAACACATTTGCAGGTAGCAGCAGATACGTTTATCTACCTGTCTCTGGAAGTTAAGAAGCCTAAGGGCCTTAAGCTCGATGGTGGCTTTGGTGCGTAGATCACCAGCTAGAGAGCCAGGCAGGTTCTCAAGCTCCTGTATACGGTGAGAAATACGAGCCTGAAGCCTGAAAATTTTAAAAATAGAAATATTACAAAGATTAAAGTTGAAACCATTATTTTTCTCCCTCCATACAAAAGTAGAAGAACCCTCAAAGTGATGGATGGCTGTGTGTCATCAGTTCAGGGATTTAATTTCCTATTCAAACTGGAAACATCTAGTTTCTCAGATTTTTTTAATCTTACTATAATGCCAATACTTTTATGCTGTCCACTACACCCCGAGCAGTACAGGACTTTTTAAGGCCGACGCCAATATTTAGTGATATTTCGATATCTAGGCCGATATTCTTTTTCCTTCACACTCACCAAACATAAATTGTCATATTAGAGGGAGCAAGAAATGGGCTCCTGACAATTTTCATCATTCGTGTTCAAGGACAAAATATTTGCTGTGTAGCTCAGTATTGTTTGCCATTCCACGTCGTTTCCCTTTCCTCACCTGTACTCTCTCTCCTGGAGGATCTCCACTGGATCAAGCCCACGAGGTTTTTGGATGGGGGTTATGCGATTCTGCTTCTGGTGTAGCATCATGGGAGGGGGCTGTGCAGGCTGTCCTGGCGACTGTGTCTGAGGGGGCATAACAGGGGAGGCTGCTGGAGGCACTGAGGGAGGAGCAGGAGAAGGTCGGCCTGTGGGCTGGGGTGGAATTAACTTCTGGGGAGGGTTGGAAGGGGCAGCAGCGTTCACCATTGGTCCTAAAAAAAGAGAAATTTAGGAAAGATTATTTTTAATTGTAGGTATGAACAAAATACACATGTGTGAAGTTGGTGCTTAACCTGGGTTTACCTTCAGGCCATGATTTGGGAGGTCCATTCGTAGGCTGGCCTTGCATACCTGGAGGAACTCCTGCAGGTCCAGGAGGAGCTATATTGGGACCTACCATACCTAAAACAAAAACAGAATAATATTAATCTGTTTTTTGACATAATTTGTAAATGCTGAACATTGTGCAATCTCTCCTGCCATTTAGATAGATGCATTATTATTATCATGGGATCAAGAGCAGGGTTATTATAGTTTTGTATTTTTTTTTTTTTATTAGTTATTATTAGGTTTGATTTTTACTTCGTTTCAACTTTGTTTTTAATCCAGTTTAGTTTCAGTTAGTTTCTAGAGCGAATTTGCTCATTTCAGTTTAGTTTTTATTGTTTGAAAATATTTAGTTTTTATTTACTTTCAGTGCTAATTTTAATGTTTGATAATTATTTATGGCATATGTCAGGAGCAAGATTTGGGAAAATTAGTACAGATAGTAAAATATAACCAGAGCTTTTTGAAAGCAGTTGATTCACAGTAGTGATGGGATTTCTGGCTCTTTTTAGAGAACCGGCTCTTTCGGCTCGGCTCACTAAAAAGAGCTGGCTCTTTCGGCTCCCAACCGGCTGTTCAGGTTGGTTTTTTTGCTTTAATTAATTAATTATCAACAACAATATAAAATTATGCACAAAAGGAATTAGTAATGTAAAAAAAATGTGGTTTTCTTTATGTATGTTTATATATAAATATTTATGGTGGCCCCTAGAGACGAAACATGTACAAACTCCAAAGCACAGTTCTAGCGTTAACTGAACTTCCAAAACAGAGCTACCTAGATCACTTAAATTACACTGCTTTTTACCAGTTTGAACCTGTGTCTCTTCCCCAGTTGAAGAAAATTGTCACTCAGATCAAACCAGCATCTTGCCCCACTAATGTGCTCTGGGAGACTATTGGTCCAAATGTCCAATCTATCATTAACAGCAGACTCACTTCTGGTGTTGTACCCACTTGTTTTAGACATCTGTGGTTCATCCATTGATTAAAAAAAGCAAACATGGATGCCTCTCTCTAACTTTAGACTGATTTCAAAATTGCCTTTTATGGCTAAACGTTTTAGCAAAAACTGTATTTTTACAGTTGCAGTTTTTCATAGACTCTCAGAGGATTCTGGAAACTTCCTGGTCTCATTTTAAAACTGTTCACAGCACCGAATCTGCACTTTGAAGATTTCTTAATGATCTTTTACTGCTGCTGCTTTTGATGCACTTAAAAACTAAGAATGATATGGTTATGTAATTTTAAAAAAAACAAGCAAGAGAACACCATGTGGGACTCAAAGGTAGAGCTGTAGAGTGGTTCAGGTAGGTTCAGGCCCTTCATCTACCAAACACATAACCTTGGCCAGTCATTTTTTCTCTCTACCTTCTTCCCATGAGCCTGATTAAAAAAAAAAAAAAAAACATGGCCTTGGCTACTGTTTTTATGCAGATGACACCCAATTTTACATGCCTATAAAAAGAAATGTCAGCTCTCCTAAACCACAACTGGAGAGTCTGAAAGATATCAAGGGATGGCTCAATGTTCAGTTTAGGATCCATTTAAAGATTTTATTCTATATTTTGACATACAATACTTGGCTTCTAACTCCATATATTCCCTCAAGTTTGCTAAGGTCCATGGACCAGTTTCCCCTGGCTGTCCCTAAAACCCGGCTGAAAACCAGGGGCGACCGAGCCTTTTACGCCCCAACTCCCGGCCCATGTTAGCATGGCTCCTTCATTACCTGTTTTTAAAACACATCTTACAACTAGGGCTGCCACGACTAGTCGACTAGTCACGATTACATCGACTATCAAAATCGTTGACGACTGATTTAATAGTCGACGCGTCATTTGAAGCTTTGTAAGATCACAAAAGACGCAGGAATAAGTAGTAGGATTTAAGAGTGTAATAACAGACTGAAACAGAAGATGGCAGCACTGCATGTACAAGGATGCCAGCTGCCGTTAAACCCCGAAGAAGAAGAAGTAGCTCTGTCCCAGAATTCATAGCGCAGCCCAGCTCAGTTTCCAAAAATAATCGGTGACTAGTCGACTATCAAAATAATCGTTTGTGGCAGCCCTACTTACAACTCATCTTTATTATTTGGCTCTTATCATAGAACGAGAGTGGCATGTTCTAACCTTCTATTTATTATTATTACTACTACTATTGTTGTTGCTGCTGATTTGTGTGTAATTTTTTGCTGCTTTGTCTTTAAAAAGTGCTTTATAAATAATTTGGATTGGATAGTTTAGTTTTAGTTAACTATAATAACCTTGATCATGATCAAAGGTTCAGATTTTCCTTTAACTTCCCTTAACTTGTGTACAATAAATTAACGTAAAAAAAAACCCTCTAACTCACCATGTTGTCTATTGTAATTTGCTGGAGCTGGTCCCGGCCCAGCACCCGGGCCACCTCCGGGCCCTGTAGAAGGTGGCATATTAGGCATTGGCTGTTGCTGCATCCCTGGCATGGGCCTCTTTCCCTGCACAGCCATCTGCAGGTGCTCTGGTAGAGGCTGACTGCGTGCCAGCATCTTGTAGGCCATAATCTGTGCCCTGAGTTGGTGTAGCTGGTTCTGGTTGAAGGGAGTGGGTCCACCTGCACCACCTGCTGCAACAGGGGGGCCCCCTGGCCCTTGGGGACCACCACGATTCGGTTGACCCATACCCTGATTTGAGTCTCCACTTCCCTCCATAGGGCCTGCTCCCGGGCCAGATGGGCCTCCAGGCATCATGGGACCAGAAGGAGGGCCGTTGGCTGGGACGGGACTAGGTGCGTGCTCCGAGCCTCCTAATGGAGAGGGGTAACCTGCAAACAGAACAGAGGCACAATGGGTATGGCAAAAAGTTATCTCTGAAGTGTTAAAGAAGGTTTTTTGTAATTAAAAACAAACAAACAAACAAACAAACAAACAAACAAGAAAAATATGTTGAATAAGGATAATAAGAGAACCAGGTGGCTGTATCTCCATGTACTATAGATAAACTCGAACACTGCTGTGGTGTCTTCTATATTCCTCCCTCTGAACAACCTCTGTTGCTTGCTGACTGGTTTTGTAGATGCAGCTGCTTTTGTTGTTGTCTGAAAGGGGAAGCCCCTAAACCCCGCCCCTCCTGTCACCCTGCCCAGCGCTGTCTGCTACTGCTGCTACATGAACAGCAACACAAGAGGAGAAACCGGCTGGATGGGTTTCCACACGCACATTGTATACCAGCACAACTGCATTACTGGTTTCTTTTGCAAAGAGCATTTCAGGGCCAGAACTAAGTTCCGTGAGTTCAAATTTTCTTCACTCAGTGTGCATTAACTCAAGTTAGAAGAGGACTGAAGATGCAGACTTTACCACAAACGTATCAACATGACACTATGGTGTTAGTTTAGGTTTCACCTTTCTCTAGTCCTGACACACATTACCATGAAGCACTTTTCTGTGTGACACAACATACCTTGGGAATGTTGATCCATCGGGCTCGGAGGGGGTCCCATCCCACTGTGTCCCCCTGGTCTCATGCCCATGCCCTTCATCTGGCCATAGCGAGGGTCATCGGGCACTCCCTTCTCATGCATGGCTTCCATTGGCTGCATAAATGAAACCGAATAATCATAAATGAAACAAACACTGAAGTTTGTGCAGTGTGACACTGGAACACACTGCACAAAACAATTAACAGGAAAGACACGTAAAGTATGTAAAGTACAGAAATGATTCCACAACCACTCACTTTATCTAATGATAAATATTACTGTGTTTAAGCTATTCAAAATAATCACATGCATGTTTTAACAACAAGAAGATTGCATTATTTGACAAAATGTCGTTTTTTGTTTTACTTTATGCATCTGGTGCATGTTGTCCTGAGGATATCCTGAGGGTCCCTGTGGAGGATGGGGGTGTCCAGATCCTGGAGGTCCTGGGCTAGGCCCCATCATGCTGTGGGCCGAGCCTGGTGAGGGACCTGGACTTGGCCCCATCATGCCTCCTGGAGATGGCCCTGGGCCTGGGGAGGGACCAGGGCGAGGTGTCCCTCCCATAGGGGGGTCAGGAGTGGACATCTCTAAGGGGGAACTGGGAATGTGTGGCTGCAGGAAGTACCCTTAAAAGAGACATTACAACAAGAATTAAGAAAACACATGTATGCATGTTACTCTAGTTACTTAAAAGGAAAGGTGTTTCAAATAAATTCTAGACACTAGTAAAAAATACAACAAACTTTCTGTGTTTAAAATTAAATGAAATAATAGAAAAATTTAAATGGAAATCTTTCAGTGCTTTTTTGAAAAAAAGAAAAAAGGAAGAAGATGAAGAAACTCTATAACATTTTTAAAAGTTAAAAATTTCCCCTGTTATGGCCTGAAATCAAATGTCAAAATGTTTTACAAATGCTTATTTCATCTGACCAATAATCCAAACTGAATATTTTAAACCAGCACTGGTGAGAAGAATAAATGAGCACATTATTTCATTGTGCCTGCTGACTTAAATGAATAACTGGTTATCTGAATTGTTACATCTTTACATCTGATCACAGTCTCACATGTTTCACGTTGCTCTGTGTTAAGACAATAGTATATTTATAAAGCCGTTCAATATTGGATGCTTCATTGCAGATGTGAAATGATACCGTCACTGTTCCCCCCCCCAAATGTGCCACTTGGTGTAATACACAAGTCGTAGTGCTTAGTACCATTAAACATGAACTACAGACAGCTGACTGATGTTTTTATGCCGTTATAGCATTTAAATGTCCACTCCTGGATGTTCTGCTGAAGTGTACAGATGGGCAGCTGCTGACAGGAACTAGATAATTCATATACTTTTTGCTGAATATCTGATTTTTAAAGGTCAAGTGTGTCACACAAGGGATTTAACTTTGTCTGGATTTTTTTTTTTTAAAGCACAATTAGTTAACTTGAACATCACTTCGTGGAAGAAAACTGTTACGAGACACCTCTAGAAGAGGCCCTATTATGACACAAATTAAACCCTTTGGTTAAAACAAAAAAACAAAAAACAGAGCCTCTCTTAAATCAACGGGAGAACAGCATAATAATAAAAACTTTGCCAAAGTCCAGTTGTCTAATGTTTACATTTATAAGCCAATAACAGTTAAGCTAGCTATTGTTGGCTAACGTTAGCCAGGCCTAGCAGAATTTAAAGTTTACGTTACATTATATATGTTAACTTTAACTCTCTCCAATTCGTAATGCAACACATTTGTAGTGGTATTCACCGGGTTGCTGGTTCCATCTGAAAATAACACTAAAACAATAGTATTTCTACAAGGAACACAACCCGGATTTAAGACTTGTCGGCTGGCTCGTTAGCGAGCTAGTTCAGTTAGCCTAGCCGGCCATGCTCTCCGAGGCCAATTAGGGCAAAAAAGACGTGTTGTTTTGCGAGATAGTGGCCGAGATGCGGCGACATGTGAAAGGTTAGAGCATCCCTTCATCTACCAAGCTGATTGATCCAACGCGCCTCCCGTACCCCTGGCTCAGCGCTCTGCTCTTAGCACATTTCCAAAAACAATTTTCATTCATTACACACTGTCGCGCCACAGCAGCGGCAAGGTAATGTCGGTCTCCTTTTCTGTAACGAAGAGGGGAAAAAAAACCCCACGAAACCTCAACAATCCTCTAACAGCAGCGTGAAACGTACACAAAACTCCCTTACTGCCCAAAGAAAAATTAAAGCGAACTTACACAAGTGGTGGAAGTTGATGTTTGAAGTGTCGCCGGCTGCAAAGTCTCTTCGTTTTCCTCCTAACCAGAAACAAAGAGCGACCTACCCAGTTGGTTTTTTTCCTTCACCCCCCCCCCTCTCAGCAGATTGTATCGCGGAGACCGGCCTGTGCGGCTCTACAGCGCCGCCTCTGCGCAGGCTCCTCGCTCACTTCCCGCATGCTCAGTGCAGCCTCTGAGATACAAGCAGGCACGAAAGCCCTAGAAGCCGGCATGGGGGATGGGTGAACGAGGCAAACACTGTATTATGGACGAGTATATTGAAATATGATTTAACCCAACACGTATCAACGTGAAAGTACGCAAATGCTCTTAGTACGCTTGAGAAACCACAATTAAATAAAATGTGGCACGAAAACGGTGTCGAGTGCACTTTTCTTTCATGTCATTATTGCTTTGTTTGTATTTAATAATAATATCTATTTCTAACCTTTTGGCCAATGCTTGTTGTTGATCAGCATTTAAGACACATTATTAATGATTGGTTTGCCGTTTACGCTACGAAAGGAAATACTTAAAAAAGATACACGTAAAGACACACTGTAACCCTACTATAATATGAAACAAAGAAAACAAAGGCATGTGAACCTCTAAAATGCTGTAAAGACAATTGTATTGGGTCAAACTATATATTAAGATGAATAAAATAGTTGTACTCTAAATAATTTGAATATACCATACATTATTTAGATAAAGCACGATCATGCTCTTCTGCTTTATGTAGGGACCATCTACTTTTAATTTACCTTAATATTATTTGTTGTCATTATTCTAAATCATACTTATGAGCTTAAAAATATTTCAACTGCTCATCAATCTTTTTAGCATAATCAAGAAGAATATTTACTGTCACATGGTGGAACCTAGCTGACATGTGACTGAGGAACTTAAGGAACATGAGGTCATGACTGTGTCCTTAAGCTGGATTGGACACAATCCCATGCTAAGGTGCTCGGTATGGTAGTAAAAGGGAAACACCCAAAGTAAGAGTCAGGTTGGACTTCTGAGGGATGAGTCTCACTGGTTGGCCAAAAAGACTAGAGCTAACCACGTGGTAGGTTTTACAGGGATCTTGAGGTTACCGCTCTGTTTTAACTCCCCCACTTTGGTGTAGTTTCACTCTTTGCAGCTGTACAAACTATACCCAAATATAACTTGTCTTTTTGTCAAACATCCATGCAGTCACTGTAAAGGAAGAGAAGACTGCATCAGAATCCATAAATATCCATTATTTCAACTATAACATAATCAATACAAAAGTGTTTTATTTTATTTTAAGCCTCATGCACTCATTGGGGTGCAGTTGAAGCTGAACCAAGAAATGGCCTACGTTCACATCAACACATGCTCCTTTTTACTGAAGGACAGAATCAATGTGTTGGCTAGGTTTTTCTCCAAGTTCTTGGAGAAGACAGCACAGGTATGCTCTGCTCTCCTGAGACCTTCCAGGACAGACTGAAATGGAAATTTGTGGCTAGTAAAGGTGCCACCTGAGGGAACTGGAGGCCCCCTCCGGAAGACTGATGACCTGGGTTATCACATACAGGGGAAGCAAACTGAAAAACAGCAAGGATTCTGAGCAACCATTACTACCTGAACTTTAGTACCGTTTGTATTGTATTACATGCAAGGGACTGAGTCAACATTGTCACGATGGCTGCTTAGAAAAGATGAGGGGGACAAAAACGCATTAATCAGATACATCCTGACATGCAGACATTTTTTCCTCCTTTTGACCAAAACACTCTCTTCCCCCTGACCAAACATGGTTGTTTCAGATGGCTGCCCCAAGATGATCCTGGTTCTGTGGGAAGCTTCTTCCTGTTAAAGGGGAGTTTTACCTCCGTACCATCACTAACCAGTTGCTTATCAAGGATGGTCATATCATTGTAGGTCTCTCTTATTGTGGGGTAATATATTACATTTTAAAGCTCCATGAGTTGACCATCGTTGTGAACTGAACTATATAATCATCACTGAGACTGAAAACAATTATTCTTTCATGGCAATCTTTTTTTTTTTTGTTCTCGCTCCTCTTCTCAATCAAGCCTGATGTTTTCATAAGGTCAGTACCAACAGGAAATGCAGTAGTTAAAGTAAGAGTGCACTACAGTGAATACTTATTTCTTTTTCATAAATTAATTTTGTCATTCCTAATCTGTTTATTTAGACAGCAAAAAAACCAGCCAACCTGTAACATTTTCAGTAAATCGTCATTTTCCAGTGAGAGTAACTTTTTAAAACCCATTCAAGAAAAAATTAATCTATTCACTTGTGCGAAATCAATCACAGTCGACTTGAAGTGTAGCACACAGGGCCATGACCTCATGGATATTTGGCCAATCTCAAGTCAATTAGAATGACGAGAGTTGATGAAATTATTAAAGCATTTACCTCTAAAACATAAAAAAAATAAATACAAACTGCAATAAAATATAAAATTCTCAGTACTGATGCATAAACACTTCCCATGAAACTACTTAGGAGTCCATCTACCTCACTGTGTGTGAATGATGAGGACAATGTTCTTATGCTCAGTAATTTCCAAAAGGTGCAAAATGCTATGTTGAAAATTCAGTGAAGGACCTCCATCAGGGCAGAGATGATCTTTTTATGTTTACAATAGAACAAACTCATCCATGCTGTTGTTTGTATCGACTCTTCCCAGTTGGGTCTTCCTCTGTAGGAAGGTGACGCTGTGCGTGGGCGTGTTTGCTCTCGCTTCCTCCCGTGTTTTTCCTTCTTCAAATATAAACATGGGATATGTCTCTGCAGATGCTGACACAGCCTGTGGGAGACAGAAGGTGAACTAGAACTAATAACAATAAGCAGTCAGTGGAGAGTAGAATAATTCCTTCAAATTAACTTGATCATTTTTTTGTTTTGTAAAAAAAAAGGACAAAACAAATTTAGATCAGGTCTAACACAAATTATATTTCATGTAATAAAAGGCTCCTGGAACAGAAGCCCAAATGATCCATGCACATACCTCATTAACACTTGCGCACAACGACTCAAACTCCATTTGTCCTCTTGCATAAAATCCGATGGTGCAGCTGGGGTCCATGCGAGAGAAAGGCATTTTCCTGGGATTCTTACAGTGAAACGACTGCAAGCAGTGGGGACAGAAATGGGATCACACAAAAATCTCATTAGGCTCAGAGGAGAAACCTCAAAACGTCTCACACTGACGATTCAACAAACACGTGGATATTTGTACACCATGTGGTGCTACTGCAGCTGCCAGGTTTTAACAGAAGTCATTACTTCATAGACAAAATGGGCATCCAGTCCATATACCGAGAGTGCATGAAAACATGCTAGCAAGGATGTAAGTAGATACGTTAACTAAAAGGAGAAGAGAAACGGTTAAGCGCCAACCCAGCATGGCCCAAGATATGGAAGAAAGTTAAAAGAATTCAACCGATTCTGATTGTGTCAGAATCGAGGCCACTGACTGAAAGATATCCGACTCTAACAAGTTAATAATAAACTTTTTGTCAACAAAGTACAACCCGGGTAAACTGAAAAGCAAATATGATCTATATAGCGAGTGTGATGCAAAAAAAATATAATAAAATTACATTTTTTTAATTTTTAAAAAGGGTATAGATATATCAGTCTTATCCAGTGTTATGAAGACAGAAATTGTGGAACATGTTTTCTTCTTTCAATGTAAAACATGAATATGAATTTTGGAATGATTTTTAAAACTGGCTTCACTCGGAATAATACGTTTGCTCACTATGAGTATGTGAGTGAAAACTGGGGTAACTGGACTGGTAATTAATCTGATTTATGCAAGCACAATATTTTTTGCATAAATCAAAACACGCAAAGTTCAAGTGGACGGAAGAAAGTTCTCAAAATATTTTCGAGATTTCTTTGAAGGACTCACATGTGCTTCTGTTTTATTATCATTTATTTAGTCGTCCATTTCTTGTCTCAACACCAGGGTATGGCTCTTCTTCTCTTCAAGAGCCCTGAAGTGTTTGTATATTGCATTAATTAAAAGAAAAAGAATATTTAACATCACTGCGTCGTTATAACCCCAAGGTGGCATGCCTTTCAGTCTGCGAACACCGACTTGAACCCAACCTCATCCCTGTTGTCCATCTTCGTGCTTTTATTTTTACTCAGTTTTAGTCCTTGCTCACTAAAAGCTCAGCATCTAAGTGCTAGTTTTAGATTCGCCCTTGTCACAATGGGTCGCTACAGCAAGTAGCGCCACATGTTGGGTTTTTACCTGACAAATCCCTGAAGGTATTTGTGTCTCTGACTGGAATTAAAAGTGCAATATTTTGCTTGCCAGGTAAACATATGAACAACTATACTATGGAAAAACCTCTAAAAAGTCATAATTGAATGGTTTTTATTCAAAGACATATACATTTTAAAAATATTTCATACAGTGTTCCGGGTTAAAATTAATTCAAATGACCTATAAGGAAAACGCAGTGATACTGATGAAGGAGTAATTTGAGGGTTCATCTTACACCTGGTGTTCTGCAAAGTTGCTGAGCCAGTTCTACTTGTTACCCTTTTAAAAACCAGCCTAGATTTTGAAAAGTTCCACAGGCAAACAATACATAGCAAAGTAATCTGAAACACAACTTTTATTTATTTTTCAACAGAAATGTTTCGAATCCATTTTGACTTTGGCACAAGCAGAGGCCCAAGTCAGTGGAAAAGAGGTACTGTAGAGCTGTGGTGGCATGTCTCACCTTACTTAAAAGTGATCACAAGAGGAAACAAAACAGAAAGCCAGAAAGAAGAAGAGAAATGGTTGCTCATACCTCCAAGGGAAAGTTATTTGTTACATCCACTGTGGGCTGACAGTAGTGAGGGTCCAAGTACAGCAGATGGTCATCTTTTGTACAAACGTGCCAGAGGAAGAAAGAAAATGTAAGGACGGACATGAAATGGCTCAACACAATCATAACACACAATTTACTCGGCTTACCCTGGAAGCCAACAAAGAACAAAGAGTGCTTTGGTTTGCCGCCAATGATCCCGATGCAGCACTCCAACATCAAGAGTTTCTGTTGAAAGACAAAAGGAACGGCTGAATTTTTCCCATTCAGAGATCCAGTTTTCCTTAAACAAAAAAAAAAACAAAAACAAACCCCCCCTCCCTGAAAATATTCACAAACAAGCCTTAGAGACATATCTCTAAGTTCAGTAAGGCACCCAGATTACATTACGTAAAAATACTGGTTCTGTACTTTGACACTGGTGATGTAGGACGGATTGAGATCTTGCCCGCCAAGACGCACAGGAACCAGGATGAGGACAGATTTCCAGTGCTGAGGGAGAGGCCGTTCGCACAACTTCCTCACATCCTGCAGGTAGACTGAACAAAGAAGGAAAGAGACATCTAAAGTCCATTTGACTCATTGAATCTTTTCAACACCAATTTAAGCTCTTAAAAAACAAACAACAAAAACCCACATTTTCTTTAAAAAAAAAAAAAGAAAAAAGAATCAACTTTTTTTAAAAGAGTTTATCCACAATCTCCTCTTCTTAAAAAATAAAATATGTTGTGTTGCAAACACTATAAAGATAACACTCACTGGTGCAATCTTGTGCTACATACACAACTAGATTGGGAAGGTCCACTACTGCAGCTTCCACAGCTTTCCTGAAACAGAATGACCTTCACTGTTAGAGACGATAAACTTTTTAGTTCGGCTGCTCTCTTGCATCATCAATTTAAGTCTCACCGGAGGATATGTGCCGCAATGGACGGACCATACCAGTCCCCAGCCTTCTTCCCTGAGCTTTTGCCCAGTTCTACAAGCCGATGTATGCCAAAGGGAGCTGTGGGGTTGTCTGCAAACCAGCGTAAAATCCTTCTGTGTGTACTCTCCACGGGTCTATCCAGGATGGACCCCCAGCTCAAATGTCGACTTCTCTTGCTTTCCCTTTCACTCGAACTAAATCCATCGTTCACAGAGTGCATCAGGTCCATGTCATCTTTGACAACACGTTGGTTCCCAGACCAGGTGCAACCTTAAAAAAAAAAGAAAAAAAAAAAGACAGTCGTTATTGAAGAGTTTGTATATTTGTTTCACTGAGAAGTAAAATGCAGTTTTCCACTGTTCTCATCTGTGGCAAAATGATTTTTTTTCAGATGAGTTTTTTTCTTAAGATATTTGTTTTGCCATACTGTAAAATGTTATTGAGCTATATACCATTCTACCTACTGTATGTTCATTATTTGTTGTGTTTAATTTGATGCGATTTAAAATTCTGTAACAACTTCTAAAGATGGGGCAAATGAAAAATAGCTCGTTGTGTACACAGACAACTTTGTTTAATTTCCTATAGCTCACTATAGTAGAACAGAGTTAAACTGTGAAATAAGCACATAGCATTTATTTCAGAGGAATTGCCGTCACTTTTATGCACCGTTTCCCATTTGCAGGTGCTCAAATGTAACTGGACAATTAAATCTAAGGCTGCGTCATGGTGCTTTACCAGTTTAGTAGATTAATGTCAGCAGGTGATTCCCATCATGGCATGAAAGCTGCTAAAACTGTGAACCCCAACATACTAAACAGTCAAAGGAGATTCCAGTGCAAGTTAAGCAAACAGTCCATCCAAAAACAAATGAACCAGAAAGACCGCACAAATAGTATGAATCAAATCAACATTTACATCGTGACGAAATACATAAGTACAACTTTCCTAGCATTAAAAAAGAAGCAAAAATGATGGAGCATCATTTCAGGACAAAGCAAAACTTCTTTAGGCCACACAGCCAAGTAAAGAACTTTCTGCAGGAGGCAGCCATGAATGAACTGATTCTTCATGTTTTGGAGAAATGAGACTAAAATTAGACTCGTAATCCGAATCACACAACATCCTTTTGTAAACCACAGAGCAGTCAGCATGATGTTTTGCATGCTTGGCTTCCACTGATGCTGGATCACTAGTGTTTATGGGTGATCACGGAAGACAGATGCATCTGGATGAAATCTGAAGTGCATAGAGCTAAACTTTCTTCCCAGATTCAGCCAACTGCAGCAAAGCTGACTGGACAGTGTTTCTAAATAGCACAGATGGACAATGACCTAAAACACACTGTTAAAAATACTTTAGAAACGTTTAAAGGCAAAGACATAAAATACTCAACAATGGCTGAGTCGATCATCTGAGCAACTCAAAACAATCAAGCTGAATTTTACCTGCCAAAGACAGAAGTGAAGGCACAAAGACCCCAGATTGAGGAACAACTGAAAACAGCAATAAAAGGCCTAAAAAGGAGGAACCCACTGTTTAGTGTACCTGACTTTAGATTTCAGAGAAATATTGACTGCAAGTAAAGCCAGTCTGTTTGAATGAAAATGAAAATAATCTCTGGATGTCTTTTCACTTGTTGATCAGACTATGTGATACTGTAGCAGGACAGTGTGTAATCACCTGGTGACATCAGATGCAGTAGCAGGCCCTGTGCCAGCAGCATCTGGCTGGAGCGTAGAACACAACCCCAACCGCTGTCGGTGGTCAGAGAGGAGCCGGGGAGCGGACGGAAACCTCGTCTGTATGTAAACCACAGGAGCGATGCAAAGCACCAACGGAAATGCTGTTGATCTACTGCAACAATTACAGAGGCGCAATTACAATTTTCTCCTTTGCTTTTACAGTCACATGACAGATCGTTTCAGGGTTTACGCGGGACAAATGCTCTACTCCTACAAAATGCCTCACCTTCATCTTTGAGCTCATAGGATTTCCCCAGCATGAACACAGGAGAGCGCTTGCTAAATTTAGATTTTTGCTTCAAGGTCCAGCCTGAAAGGGAAAAACGGTAACTGTTTACTTTCAAAAAATAAAGAGGACAAGCAGGTCTGCTCACCACATCACTTATTTTCAGTCTCTGACAGAAAAAGAACTGACCATATTTGACGCTGTTCCATGCTGAGACCAACTTGTCTTTGAATCTGCCTTTGTCCTCTGCCTCCTGGTCATCCCTGCTGTCTTCTAGGCCCTGGGAAACAGCTGATTCAGTAGAGAAAAAGACCCAGTCATCCATGAGGTCATCAGCAGTAGACTGACCCACAAACTGAGCAGAGGAGGTGCTAGGCTTCATAACATGTAGAGATGACCACGATGGAGCAAGAAGAATTGCTCATTGTCATCACAGCAGCCTACACACAAAGAAAAAAATAATAATAGCCCAGTTACATACATATGACGCAATCAGCCATGGATGATGCACCCATGTGCAATAATTATAGGATGCATTCTTGCGACACACAAACTCTACTAGCAGATCTCAGAAGCTAATGTTACACTCAGCAAAGCCATTAATGATCCATGTCAGTAAGGAAAAAGAAAGCACGAAGCACGTGATGGCACCCTGTGACTCAAGGAATTTCAGATATGCCTATTTAACTGCAGCAGGAGACTTGCTGGTTTCTTATTTTAACTAACATTTGGCCACTAACTCTGAAATTTTAGAAAACGGATTTTTGGCAAAGTGCTGCATTTACATGTTCATGCAATTTGTGCGGCTAGATGAGTAAACAGTGTAAAAGTCCCAAGACAACAGTGTAAAAATCTGCACAACAAGCAAAATGAAGTAAATTATCAGAAACAAATGTGCTTGTACTGTTCACAAATTGACACAGTGACTGATATATTTTCATGTTCTGAATCATGGGTCAGTTTTCCAGCCTAGCCTTACACTAAAAGCTTATTTTTCCCCCCTCAGTGGAGATCATCCTTGATTTTTCTTTTACTCTGGGAGTAGGCTTAATCTATGTCCGTGGAACTGGCTGTATGAGTTTGTTAATACTAATGTTAATTTGTTAATCAATGAGTTGATGAGACCGAGTTGCTGCTGTTAGCAGAACTTCATAAACAGATCAGTAGCTTAGTTTTGTGCCTCTCCAGTTCAGGCTAAGGGCCTCCTCAGATGGGGAACAAGATAAAACTTGAGATAAAAATGATGTAGGAAAGGAAACAACACAATGCTCAACTGAAAAAAGGGTAATTATTTTGACCTCTTAACCTTCTATATTTCAGTTGAATGTGTGTATTTCACAGTTAGTTTCAAACGGAACCATTTAAAAAAGGGACATCAAACATAAGGCCCAGGGGCCAGAATCAACCCACAAGAGGCTCCAGTCCAGGTAACTGGACACCTTTGAACAATGTGAAAAAGTGCATGGATTTTGGACTTTTAATTGTATTTTCATGAGTTTTACGTTTGATATTACTGACAAAAGACACCCCGCTCCCCCACAATGCCTTTCATGCTATACCAAAGTAGTTAAGCAAACAATTAAATAAGAGAAAATATACCGTTTTTCAGTATCTACTATAGATGTCTTGTTTTTTTGTGTTTTGTATTTTCTGTAAATGAACAAAACAACTGAGACATACATCCTGTTAAATTGCACCTTTTTTTCTTAAATCATGGGCATCTCGGGGATTAAATGTCTAGTTAAATGTCTTTGCACTCAGAGAAAGGGAAGTTTCACTGGTCTGGCCCACTTAAGGTCAAAGTGAGCTGTATTTGGCCCGCATGATGTAAAAGTTTAACCATGATCTACGAGTTTTAGTTAGTAGTCTCTCTCTTCGGTCGTTCAGTTCAAACGTCTCACAATTGAAATATTTCAGAAGTCCGGTAAAGCTTGGGAAACTGGTTTAATACTGAACAGCTTATTATGATGTGCTCACGTGTTTTGTTTTTTAATTTTAAAGAAGCATTAAGTCTTTAAGTTCGAATACTTAAATTGTAACGTTACCTTCCATAGGCGAGTGGCACGGAATCAAACTAGTTTACAGTAAACTACAGCGCTGTGTGAATACACCAGTGACACCTCTGTCAAACAAAATTAAGCGAATTAACATATAAAAAAATACATTTTACCATCATTTCGGTAGTGTCATTCTACCTCCGGTGATAAGAATGAGTCCGTGAACAAATGTGAATGAAGTGTGCCGGTCTGTTTTCGTTTTGTTGGGCTCAGTTTTGCTCGGTCTTCGAACAGCAGCAGTCAAGTGAAGTTGCGCTCACTTCCTGTTTATACAGGTCACGTGTTGTCACTCCTGTGATTGGCCAACGGAGGACCAATAACAGTGAGACCCGACTCTCAGGGCGGACGTTCATGTTAGACTCAAAAAGTGAGACAAAGGAAGTATTTTTTGCATTTTATTCTGCACTATAGGCTTTTTTTTATGTTATTTTTTATTTTTTTTAGTTTGTTTGTTTTTGCATTGTTTTTTTACGACAGTGGCTATTAGGTATGTAACAATGTAATGGACAACAATAGTCTGAGAAAGCAAAGTTCTCGTAAACACGCCTAACACTTGGACAAAAATAGATGTGACAGCAACATCACAGCTTCCGACTTAACAGAAAGACTAGTCAAAACTGCACAGGATGGGCTAGCCACATAGATTTGGTAAATTTCTCATTCTAAACGTAATCAGCGTCAGAACATGAACTAATATTAGTAGTAAATCAGAATTTGAAATAAATACAAAGTTACTAAATACAACAAATAGAAAAAAATATAAGAAAAAATAAAAAGTTTGACACAACATAAAGTGCATTTTTTTCCTCACATCACACATAAACCACCACTGTTTAATGTCTAAACATCTAAACGTCATATAAATCTGATTCAAAGATGTTCATCATTAATCAATCAGAACTATAATGTGTGGGTTAGAAAGATCCACAGGCAGAAGATAGACTGCTCATTAAATGTTCACTAGTTTTTTTGTGTACCTCAGGTCCTCTGGTGTCAAGTTAGTTCATCCACAAGGTGGCAGTCTAAACCAGGTCTTGGACCTGGAGTCCAGAATCTATCAAGATCACTTGAACACACAACAATAAACATCACCTTAACACTAAAATCCTCTTGACAGATCTACTCCTGTGTACAACCTACTACGGTTTCACTGACGAGGATGCTCAGTTTTATGGAACTGGGCACTTTTGGATTGCATATTGTTACACATTTAAGTACAAAAACCAACAAAAACATCACATTATCCCTAAATGAAAACACTGGCACTTTCCTTCACACCTATTACACTATAAACTGTACTTCTGCATAAATAACAAAGAGCGAGTGAAACCGCAAAATCTCCTCTAAGTTGTACTTTCATTACGCTTCTGTCTCCACTTTATCTCCATACCACACTCTGAGCACACTTATATATTCACTTAATAGGTTAAAATATGTAATTGCACATTTCACTATGACTAGCAGAGACAGCTATTTAAACCAAATGCTTGACTTATTGCAACCCTTTCCCCTTATTTTTTCTCATCTAGAGCACAATGTAAATGTAATATTGAGGACACACACAGAGAAAAACTCACATCATTAACACATTGCATAGCGTCCCAGTGCAAGATCACCTCACCAGTGTCTCAAAATCCAGCCCTTAAACACATCTGGAACAAACAAGCTGATCCCCATTCCAGTATCTTGGTCCAGAGTTCAGGATTGTTTGACCCCCCAGTGCACGACATATGAAAAACCTTTCTGTGTCTGATCCCTTTTAGTAACTAAAGACTAAAGAAAATACAGTTCGTGTCATACTGAACTAAATGATATAGCCGATGTAATGTAATGCCCATTTAAATGAGGCATGTGTGCCAAAATTATGTTCACATGCTCACTGCTTATGTCTGCTTAACATGTCAAGTTATGTTTGAAACAGTCCAGGGCAGAAATACAAAACGTAGAAACCAGCATACAGTTAGCTCCATAAGCTTTTGGGACATTTTCAAACACAAGTGAAGTGAATGATTGCAGATTTCTTTTCTAGGAACCCTTTTGTGAAGGTTGTCAAAGCCTACAAATATGAAATACAGAAGGATCAGAATAATCAATAAAGAAAAATAAGGAGAAAAAGAGAAACAGCTTCTGATCTGAAGCACACCGCATCATCCGTCAAACATGGTGGAGGCAGTGTTATGGCATGGACATGTTTAGCTGTCAGTGGAACTGAGGCACTAGTGTTTATTGATGATGTGACCGTTGAAAGAAGCAGCAGGATGCATTTAGTGAAGTGTACAGGAACATGCTTTCTGCTCGGTTTCAGACAAACACTGCAAAACTGATCAGACAGCTCTTCACGGTGCAGCTGGATAATGACCTAAAGCAAACTGCAAAATAAACCCAAGAGTTTCTAAAAGCAAAGAAATAGGAGATGTTTAAAAACTGTTTAAATATTAAAAGAAAAGCATAAATGAAAGGCAAAATTAATTTAAAATAAATAAATAAATAACATGAAATGTAAACCCAAGTGTAAAAAATAAATTGATCAAAATTCACAAATAGAAACAAACAGCAACCGAGTAAACAAGCAGTAAGAAATTTTTCACAGGAGACTTGACAAAAACTATGTAACGCCTCAAATTTGACTAAAAGCAAACACAATTTGTTGGGTCTCTAAAAGTTATTTAAAATTATCAGCTGTTTGGAAGGACCTTACACAGATTGTTCCAGAGCCTGAGATCCATAACAGAAAGTAATCTTCAACATATTGTGGAGCTGACTCACAATAAAAATGCTATTACATAAGAGCATTTAAAAAATCAATTCTGTCTTTCACAGTTTTTTCTTTCTGCTACGAGTTAAGTCTTTGAAACGACATAAAAAATATTTAGTCACATGTCAAATCGACACACACGGCAAACACGTGAACATAATTTTGGCACTACTGGACCCCCATACAAGGATAACAGACTCCGACCTGTCTGCGCATGTGGCTGTGTTCAGTTGAAAAGTTGTTCACAGTGTTCTCTACCTTAAGGTCTGCTGTATAATTTTAATTTTTTTAAATATTCTTTCATTTCCCATGTACAGTGTTAGACATGCATTCAGACATATGCATTTGTTTGTACTATATACAACATAATGTGATGAACATACAGTACATACACAGGTCTACATTAGGACACCATGTGCACATGTTTTCCAGCAGGAGTCAGCTGATGCAACTTTGTTCTGTCATCTTTTTTGGTCTTTTTTTCAGCATGTCTCTCCATTTACATTTCGTGTAAATTCATGATATGTTAGCTTGATGCTACAGTTAAAAAGGCATTGCATGGGACAATCACACTCCCTCTGAAGCTCTTATCACGAGTGATGCTTAGAGCTGCGAATGTTTCCTTTATCAGATTGGATAGTGCTGGCTGCTGTCTGAGCCCCCCGGCGGAGACTGCCAGACGAAGCTTCTCCTTTTCCTGCAGCGCTTCCCCGCTTCTCCTCGCCAGACTTGGATATGTCTTTTACCTTGCCTCCCTCTTGTGATCCCCCCTTCATAGGCCCGAGGACTGTTTTGGCCACGCTTGTGAGCTGGGTAACGAAGCTGGCTTTATCCCCTGGAGACATGGGCCGTGACTTGCTCGAGGCGGGTGAGGCTGCATTCGAGGGAGGCGACATGGGGTTCTCCTCCAGGACCTCCAGGTGTTGCCTCTCCTCCTTGACTCCTCTGTTTGTTGGCTTCTCCTCTTTGCATCTGGCTGCAGCGTGGGCTTGACCCTGGTTTGGAATTACAGGTGTAGGTCCTTTGAGCTTGGTGGTATCACTAGCTTTATAGCTTGCTCCTTTCTCTATTGTGTCTGTACCTTTACGCTGCTTGAGCTGCTCTGTAGGTGCTTTCTGAAAGGTCCCTTTGTGTGCAGCTAAAGGGCCTTTTGCCTTCTCCTCAGTCTTCTCCTGAGCTTTTGTTGCAGGTCCACTATCTGTTTGTGCACTTTGCTGCTTGGAGTCTTGCTTTAGCAGGCCCTTTGATGTGCCTGAAGGAGACATTTTTTCGCTGGGTTTACTCTTAAAAGTTGCTGCCTCAGAACCGGAAAGGCTTGAACTTGGAGCTTTGATCCCAGAACCAGGCTTAACCTCTGAAGATGAAGCACTGGACTTGATTTCAACTGCAGCTCCACATCCATGACTCTTTGCAACCTCAGCAGGAAGTAACGTTTTACATGTGTCAACGACGCTCATCTTAGACTCTGCTTTAGAAGCTGCACTCTCAGTTTGTGACCCAGCAAGCTCAGACTCTGTGATTTGGACTTCTTTCTCTCTTGCTGTTAAGAGTGTGTCACGGCTGAGTGGCGATTCCTGCCTTCCCAGACGTCTCACAGGCTTTAGGCCTCCAACCTCCCCTCCCATAGGAGGAGAGGGGGAGGATGATGATGAAGGAGATGGGGGAGCGGGTCCGTTCTCTCCTTCCATCTCTAGCAGACTTTGTAGACTGTGCTCACAGTGGAAGGACTCTCTCCTGTAGTCCCCGTGTGTCACCTCCAGGCTATGCTTGCGTAATGACACCCCCCCTGTCAGAGGAGAGGGCGATGATGATGATGAAGAAGGCAAAATCTGTGCTCCTAGCTTCTCTGCAGACTGCACCCGCTGCAGCAAAGGGGACCTGGGTGGCTCCGCACTCTTGGGACGTGGGCGGGCAACAGGAGGTGAGGAGTGCAGCTTGGCAGGAAACATCTGCGTGGTATTGGAGCTCCCTACCGTGTGCCCAGTGAGAGGTGGAGGAGAGGAGGTGGTCGGGGACGGGGTGTGAGCCAGGGGAGACAATGGGATGTTGCCAGCAGATTTGCAGCGAGCCGAGCGGTACTGCCGGTGAAGTTTGGGAGACAGCCCATGTAGGGAGCTGGGTCTCATGTGGTGAGTGGTTGCAGGTGAGTTAGGGGTGCTGGAGGCCGGGGAGCTGCTCTGGGATGATGTACCTGAGGAAAAAGAAGAATATTGGAATATTTTTTTCCCAACACAATAAAATGAATATGTGTGTGTTTCTACTCATGTGTCTTGAGTTGTAGGCTAAATTATATAAAGTATAAGTGTGATGAAACACATGAAACATACTTGCAATGTTAAACGCAGCTCTTTCACCTTATTTTTTTCTCAAAACAAAGTTTCTTTTGAACATTATATATGCTTCTCTTAGGCAATATTACTAGAAAACACTCCATACATTTTAATTTCTATACCCAGTTTTATCTATTCATTAAGCCAGATGATATAAATCGTTTAGTTAAAGTACAGGCATGTCTTAAAGACCTGCACAACCTCTAATTTCCTGCTTCTAAATTCAAATAAAATGACATTATTGTACTCAGCCCTAATCTTAGAAACATTATGTCTTACCAGATGCTTTTATGGCATTACCCTGCCCTCCAGTAACACTGTGATTATATATCACAGTGAATATTGGAGTCATTTTTGACCAGATATGTCCTTCAGTGTGTATTTTAAGCCTTTAGTCATTTGTGCGGTATTTCTAAAATTAGAAACATCCTGTTTCAGAATGATGCTTAAAGGCTAGTTAATGAATTCATTACTTCTAACTTGACCACTGTAATTCATTATTATTAGGAAACTGCTTTAGTGAACTAGCACAAAAAATGAATTAAACTAAATATAGTGTTAGTAACAAAAAACACTCAAAGTATTTCCTTCCCCAATAACTAATAGAGAAATGATTAATGTTTAGTCTTCCCCACTGGACTCCACAGGCAAGACATTACACGCATCTTCCTCCATCGCATTACTCCCCAATTGTTTTTTGCTTTTAAACGAGATTATAACAGGCACACGTGCTGGTCGCCTTAAATACTAACCCAGGTGCGGGGATTCAAGAGCGCCACGATAACTCTGAGTGGGCGAGCGGGCAGAGAGGCTGTGGGTGGGGGAGCCCGGGAGACTGTCTCCAGACGACAGGGAGCGATTTAAAGACGAGAGGCTCCGGCTGGTGTGGAGCAGGTTGGACTGCTTGGTAATTTTCCTGAACAGGGAGCTGCGCTTCTTACTGAAAGATGAACAAAAAGCCGAATGACTAGAGTGAAATCATCTAAATGACAGAGGGATACGTTTTCTTGGAATGCTGCAGTGACGCACTCTTGTCCGTCCTTGGCTCCGGTCCTCTTGATGCGTCGTGCCATCTTGCATTTATAGCTGGACTTGCGGGCAGGACCCACTTTGATGGAGGTGTTTTCAAAAGGAGTTGTTGTAATAGTCACCTTGTTCCCACTCTGCAGTTGATGCACAATTATATGATTTATATTAGTACATAAATATATAGATAGATGTTTTTTAAATTGTTTTTATTTTAGATGGATAGATCTCTCCTACCTTCAGGATCAGCTCCACTACCTCTGTATGGACCAAACCGTGGACTGACTCTCCATTTACATGAGTGATGAGGTCACCAGCACTAAGTCCAGCCTCCTGAGCCGGACCTCCATCTTCCACATGCTGTGATTGGAACAAAAAAACATCACAGATTTGACTACTAAGTATATTAGCCCAGTTACCTTCAGATACTGTATGGTACTCTGCATGGGCTGTTCTGCAGAATCACATTAAAGGCGCTATGCGAATAAATAGTAATAATCACATTTGTTTCTGCATTGCTTTAAAGGGAGAAATCAAGATTTCTGCATCCTGTTTGCTTTGCTCTCTCACCCAGACCATGTGATGCACGCTGTAAACATCGCTGTCTCCCATGTAGACTCTGATAGCTCGGAGGGTGAAGCCGTACTTCTTCCCAGAGCGGTGGATGGTAATGGGAGAATGCAGGATGTTGACCATCGGGGAGTAGCCTCGGCTGGGGGATGAGTCACGAGAGGAAGGGTTGGACGAGAGGGAGCGGGGCGACATGGGGCTCGCCAGAGGGGATGCACCGTGTTGTTCCACTGAGGAGAGAAAGCACAAAAGATTCATTTCTAAACACTATTTTTTAAAATGTCTTTGTTAATGCAGTAAAAGAAATGCCTTTACCTGCTGGAATGATGACAGACAGAGCAGTGGCAGAGGCAGATTTGATAACTTTAGTTCCTGGTCTTGAGCTGCGTTTTTCTCCTTCCGAGAGCTGCTGGTGGCGAACTCTTCGCAGCACCAGGTCTGTGGTGGCCCCACAAGTCCCCTGTGGGTCTGGGAGCCCCAGAATGGTAGCACTGCTTGGCAGGGGCAGTGATGCATCAGCAGGTCTCAACAGTTTGTCTGTAATAAGGCAGAGACATGAAAGGTGATAGGAAATATATGTTTTCATGTTTTGGGGTGACAAATGAAATTGTTCAAGTCATGAGATGGTTCCTCATTTTTCTTACCGGCAGCTGCAAAGCCATTACTTTCTTTAAGGAATGCCCTCAGGTCGCCTTGAGAAGAGATGGTACTCATGGCTCCTTCCAGAGACGTTCCCCTGGCCTTCACTGGAGGTTGTCTGCCCGGGACAGGCAGCTCAGAGTCCAACTCCAGAGGGGAGGCCAATCGGTAAGAATCCATAAGAGCAGAGAAGCGCCTCCGTGCCCCAGACGGAGGGCTGGAATCACTCTCAGTGAAGGAGGACTCTGAGCAGGATAAACGCTTCCTGAAAACCAAAGACAATTATATTCTGAAATAAACTTTCAATGCCAATGAACCCAGGTAGAAGATCAAAAACAAACGGAAACACAGATAGCACTTTTTTTATTAACTGTGCTTTTACTCACATCTCCGGTGAGCCAGTCCTCCAGCTCTTATCTCGAAGGGTGACACTTCCCAGGCTTTCTCTCTTGGCTAAGCGATCCTCCCTGGGGACCTTGTGCTCCCGTAGAGTCACGCCATGGGGTTTATGCTCCAGCTGAGACAGATGCTCCATACTGCTGTATACCTTCACATCGGTGCAGCATAACAGTAAATATTTGGGTTCTTTTGATTGATTTGAATGTAGACTGATGAATAAACGCTGACAGAAAAATAAAAGTTTAGGTCCTGACCTTACTGAAGCGAGGGGAACACGACGAGAAGCGATGAATCTCCACGGGCTCGTCGTCATTGGTATCGTCTTCATCGTATGAATGCACGTGGTGATAGCGCTCTGAACGAGCTGGGGGTGAGAAGTAATGTACATTCAGTCAGCCACTGCTGACTGAATGTGCTTTATGCTAACATTTACATGGGAGAGTTAAAGACCTTGACCTGTTTCCAAGAATAAGAAATTCCTAAGGTTTAAAGGATCTGTGCTGGAATTCATTCTCTTCAATACCATTCCTTCATTCCCAAAGGGGAACTTACTGTCGAAATAACTGGTGTCTTCCTCTGACTCTAGATGAGGGATGAACTCTGCCTTCTGTCTCAGCAGGCTGTTCCAGTCCACCTCAGTGAAGAATGAGTGCTGCTTCACTTCAAAAGCACCACCTTCGGGGCAGAGCAAAGGAAAGGAGGTGGATGTAAAAAGAGAGAATGAGGGAGCGCGATGACAGACAGGTAGTAATAGCAGCCCTCAAGCATGTGGAGGCATTTCTACCCTGAATGAAGCTGACTTATTTGGGTAAACTGAACCCGTAAGCCAGCGCGCACGATGACAGTTATTGTTCTAGGTCAGCGAGCCCCAGTCAGGGTTAGGTGTACCCAAGAGGGATGTGCAGTGGTGGAAGAAGTATTCATATGCATTTCTTAGATGAAAGTACTAATACAGCACAGTAAAAAACCCCACAAAAAAACAACTGAACTACAAATAAAAGTCCTGGATAGAGACAAAAGCATATACAGTGTCTTGTTTCACTGCTGAGAAAACAGACCAGTACAGTAAGGTTTATTAGATGGTATAAAGGAAAGCTGTTAACAGGAAGTCAGCCTAAACAATGAAATCATCAGGAAACCACAATGAGACTGTGAAAACACAAAGAAGAAAACACAAAAAATCTCAGTTTGGTGGGCCAACTGGAACTGTGACTAAAAGTTTGAGTGGACCACAGAAGACTGCAAGATTTCACATCAGGCTGCGGCATTTCTATTTTAGGATTCAAATACATCAGGAATCATTCAAATTTGTGCATTTTCTCAGAAAAGTTAATCTTAATCTTTGCAGAATAATGTTGCAGCTAAAAATCAAAGGAGAACGAGATGTAAAACAAAAGTAGCTCAGAAAGTGTGCAGTGGGATAGAAGCAAACTATTCAAGCACACTGCTACAGAATTGTTCAGGGAAGGTTCCCAAGTGTATCTTCAAATGTAAATAAATATACATGCCACTTTATTAGCAACACCTTGCTAGTACTGAATTGGACTCCTTTGGCCTTCTGAACCGCCTTAATTTATTGTGACATAGATTCAACAAGGTGGTGGAAACATCCCTTGGAGATTTTTCTCCATGTTCACATGACAGCATAACACAGTTGCTGCAGATTTTTAGACTTTCTGTTCCACCACATCCAAAAAGGGCTCTGTTGGATTAAGATCTGGTGACTGAGGAAGCCATGTGGTTACACTGAACTCATTGTCAACTTCAAGAAACTAATTTGAGATGATTTGAAGTTTGTGACATGGTCTGTTATCCTGCTCGAAGCAGCCATCAGAAGATGACTGGTGAAGGGTAGACTGTGGTTATAAAGGGATGGACATGGTCAGCAGCAATAGGTAGGCTGAGGATTTTAAACAATGCTCAATTAGCACTGTTTTAAAATAGTGTCTCTAGTGGGCCAAGAAACACCATAACCAGCCTGAATTGTTGGTAAAAGGCAGGATGGGTACATGCTTTCATGCTGTTTATGCCAAATTCTGATCCCACCATCTCATTGTGCAGTAGAAATCGAGACTCATTACATCAGGCAACGTTTTTTCAAATCTTCCATTGTCCGGTTTCCTGTTCCAGTCATCAGTTTCCTGTTATTAAGCTGACATGAGTGACACCCGGTGTGGTCTTGGCTGCTGGTGGTTCAACATGTTGTCCATTCAGATATGCCTTTCTGTATATCTTGATTGTAAAAATTTGAGTTACCTTTTCCTTCCTATCAGCTCAAAACAGTCTGGCCATTCTCCTCTGACATCAGCAAGACATTTTCACCCAGAGAACTGCTGCTCATTGGATATTTTCTCTTTTTAGAGCATTTGCTGTAAACCATAGAGATGTTCAGTTTGCTCAGTTTGAACTTAAGCAGGTTACCTTAACCATGTCTATATGCCTAAATGCACTAAGTTGCTGCCATGTGATTGGCTGATTAGATGTTTTAAGTGGGAGTTGAACAGGTGTACCAAATGAAGTGGCTGGTGAGCCTACATCATTTCCACATGTAAGCATTACACCATACACTGGACTAAAGAGTGAATGAAAACTAGCAGAGAGGTCTGAGCGGAAAAATCAATTATTACCACAGCTGAGAGTAAACAAATATGGTTAGAATAGTGCAAAAATATTGGAACCATAAAATATCTGTGATGCATAAATCTGCGTCAAGTCTGATTCAAATTTAAATGAATGCACATAGAAAATAACTTCAGGTGGTGAGGAATCACTACACGATTTCATCTGAATCCTGGAGAAGCCAGAAGCTCTGCTGTAGGAGACTGACCTGTGCCCAATCGAACCAGCGGATTTGTCTGCAGAAGAGAGGAGATCAGGTGCTGGGCATCAACAGGAAGAGCCTCATCTCCTTCTGGCCACACTATGTCATCTACCAGAAACAAGCCGACAGAGAGAGAGAGAGATTATGGTGGATGGTACATGACTAACAGTTTGTTTTACTTATCAGCTGCGCTCGGTGTCCAATGATGCTATTTCTACTGAGATACTTTGATCTCTCACCTGTAATGACCTGTCCAAACAGCTCCTCTGGAGTGTCTCCAAAAAAAGGCACGCAGCCCACCAGGAACTCATACAGGATGATGCCCATCGCCCACCAGTCCACTGGCTTTCCATAACCCTGACGAAGAATAACCTCTGGGGCGATATACTCTGGAGTTCCGCACACCTTAAAGTAAAGCAGCAATCGGTCGTTTCTTAAATTTTATGACCTCCGATTTTTGTGAATTACTTGGGACCCACTCATCCTTACAGGCGTGTGCATTTTTGCTGCTAATAACATTTCTTTCACATCTAACTGAATCGTGTATTCATCATTTACAACCGTACAGTCGCTCCTACAGTCGTCACAGAGCGAGAAACACACAGCATGTGGGGAGCATGCATATTTATGCTTAGCCAAGCCATCACCTCAAAGATGCCAAGACAAGATGAAAGCCCCGGTGGGTGTTTTTTCATGTGCAGATGGGCATGCACTGAATCCTAACACATATGTGGTCGACGTGATGAATGCACGTGAAATAATGAGGCTTAAATTCAAAGCGAGTGCTGAATAAAAGCCCTGGAAATATAAGCCTTTCCTGAAAGAGAAATTATTATAACCAAGGAAAGGCTGGTCTACTGTTGTGCCAACTGTGCCATATTTGTCAGATACACCTGCCACACAATGGAAGTGTAGCATTCAAAGGAAATTTGTTGGTGAAACTTTGCTTGGATCATACTGTAGTCTACACTTTAATGCTGATAAAATAAAACACACACACACACACACACACACACACACAGTTGTCCTGATGTGTACAGTACAATTAATTTAAATTGACTCACATTCGCTCGATACTTAGTTTTAATATAGCAGAGAGTTTTATTAATTTGTAAAATTCAGATGTTTTGTCAGACTTTATTTAAACAAATTAAGATCTGAGTAAATGGCTGTGTATCTGACTTCGCTTTGGTCATACCTGTTTATCCAAAAATTCTCGAGTATCCTTCTCTATGTGTCCTTCATACAAGTTGGTGGTCAGGCTCATCAGACCCATCTTCGACAGGCCAAAGTCAGTCAGTTTGATGTGGCCCATTGAGGTAATTAGGAGGCTGAGAACAGAAAGACAAAAGTTACATTTGAGCAGTCTAAACCTTATTTATACATCTTAGCAAATAATTGGCGCTTGCTCTCTTTGCCCCTGTGTGACAGAAACTAGCTCCATCTTACTTGTCAGGTTTGAGGTCACGGTGCACAATGCCATAGTTGTGTAAGTACTCCAGCGCTAGGACTGTCTCTGCAAAGTACATGCGTGCCATTTCCACGGGCAGAGCCCCGATGTTCTTTAGCAGGGTGGCACAGTCCCCACCTGCCAACACAATTCAATATTTGATTAGTGTCCCGGGTACTCACCAGTTACAATGATTGGCTCCTGGTGGCTTTTGTGCTAGACTCCTATTTAGGCTGACAAGCACACATAGTAATGCTATATAGTTATTTAAAACTATGCTTCTTATTGTGATTGTTTGTATTGACAACATACAGGCACACAGGGAACCTACACTGGACCTCTGACCTCTTCTTCAAGGTCAAATAAGGTCAAACTTTCATAAGTTTGCTGCTGCCTTTGTATTGTATTGGGAACATTTAGGAAATGTTACAAAATATCATGTCACCTTTGACCTCTGACCTCACCGACCTACATTTCACATCTTCCTTTCTTTCAAGTTGACCCCAAAATGTGCTACATCTTTCTAAGAGCGTCTTGTTAAAGCCTTTTATCACTAATATTTAGTAATAATAATGACATTAGTTAAACAGAAGCATCAAACGAGTCTCCAATAGAGGATTATAAATAAATGAAATCCTTACTTCTTCAAAAAGCTCTCAGTGTCTATAACCCAATGAGACCTCTCAGGTCAGCAGGTGCTGATCCTTCACTTGTTCCCAGAATCAGATCTAAATCTGCTGAGAGCGCTTCAGTTACTCTGGTCCTATTATTTGGAACAAGCTGCCTGCTGACCTCAGATCAATTACTACTGTGTCTCAAAAACAGACTCAAAACCATTTCCACAGGCCTGCACATGATAACTGTGCCACTTTGGGAAGCACACTGAGTTTACATTTAAGGAAATGTGTCATGATATTCAGTTCAGTCAATATACGGTGGGATTTAGGTTATGGTGTATACAAACAGGAACATTTAGCTCACTAACCAGTTAACAGCTTAGAACAGCGGTCCCCAACCCCCGGGCCTCGGACCGGTACAGGTCCGTGAGTCGTTTGGTACCGGGCCGCGAGAGTTGAGGCTCAGGTGTGAAATGTATAGTTTTTGTCGGTTTTCAGCGTTATTTTGTTATCGTTTACTCGGTTTTCCTGGGTCTTTTCACGTGTGTTATGAATAAATTTTCTTTTTTTCGGTACCAGTACTAGTTTTATTTTGTTGTATTTATCCGCGACACCTTAAAGGCCGGTCCGTGAAAATATTGTCGGGCATAAACCGGTCCGTGGCACAAAAAAGGTTGGGGACCGCTGGCTTAGAAAACATATGTGCTCCATAGCTGGATTAATGCTGATTAAGCATCCACAGTATTGTTCTTCTACTTTTCATCTTCCGTACGTTTTTTGTACGCTATCTTTTGGTCTACAGCCATCATTTTACCCTCAAAACGTAGCCATTGTTGCCCTCTTTCATTCAATGTTATTATTATTGTAATAGATGGTATGGTTCTTTCATAAATGTCACCAATGCACAGCCTCCTACATCAAACTCTTCCATAGAAGAGTAGAGTTGGCTCCCAAAATTTGTCTAAAAGTCAGAAGTACAGGCTGTCTTTACACTGTCACCACGTCCATATAATAAACTCCACAGGCATGAAAACTGAGAATTGTGTAGACTCGACATTGCTGCCGCTCACGGTGAAGGAATTCTGTCAATACAACTTGTAGTTTTGTCTTTGGAAGCATTTGTTTGAGAGTCACTTTTCTGTTCTGGTGCCACTGGCTGGAGTCACTATAGCAGCCAGGCTCACACCTGCATCCTTAAATGAGCTCTGTCTGTCACTCTGCCAAGATTAATCTTAAAAACTTCTGTTTTAACTGCTGCTGTGTCAACAGCGTTTGCTCTACAGCTATCATTTTACCCTCAAAATGTAGCCATTGTTGTTCTCTTTCCAACAGCGTGTCTTCTGAAGCTCAGAGATGTAAACTTTTTAAACTGTGTGGATCCAAATAGAGGGATCGCATTTCAGTCATTCAGTGATTAAAAGAATATGAACTTTTAATATTACTTCAGATGCTTTCTGACTCTAAATTTTCTTTTGTAATTACTTAGCTTTTTCTAATTTATATTTTAAACATGTTCAGCTACTTTTCAACTTCTTCTTCTGTGTGAACGTCAGTTTTCAACCGTTCTACACTTTTGTTTTCACGTGACAAATTCTGCATTTTTCATCTCATTCAACATTTTTAACTTAACATTCAGCAATTATTTCATTTCAGCTCAAAACATTCAGCTAGCAGCATTCACACAGCAGTTTCTTCAGAAAATGCATTTTCTAGTTTTAAATACTATAATGTAAAATGTTGCTAAAATATTAGCTAGACAGACTGTAAACTTGTCTGAGTAAAACGACTGTCACTGATTGGGTTACTTTTTGTTTTGCACATGTAGACCTGTCCTCACCTTCTACGTACTCCATGACCATGCAGAGGTGCCGACGTGTTTCAAAGGAGCAGAACATGGAGACGACAAAGGGATTCTCTGCAAAGGTGAGAATGTCTCTTTCTACGAAGGCCTGCTGGATTTGGTTCCTCAGTATCAGGTTCTGCTTGTTAATCTTCTTCATGGCAAATCGCTGCCGTGTCTCCAGATGCCGCACCAGGTAAACAGCGCTGGTTCACATGCAGACACAGCCAGAGAGGCATGCAGTTTGACCATTTTATTTTCACTGGCTCTGTGTGCTTGTAAAGGGAAAAAAAGCACATATGTGAGGGAGAAAAGCTCTGCTCACCCATATGCTCCGTTACTTATCAGCTTGATGGTCTGGAAGTCTGCTTCTCCTGGTGGTTTCATTGCTCTCATCTTACCCTGTGGATCAAAGATCACAATGCAAAGATTAAATATCATCCAGTGGGAGGATAGAAAGCACGTTCTATATCATTTTTGTCACCTGTTAAATTAGTCTTTGCATTTATATTGTCTGCACAGATAAGCAGAACCTGCTCCAGGCATTTCCTATGTCCTCCTTCCTGTTTTTTATTATAGTTTTTTGTCTGCTTATCCTAATTTGGAGGCCATGTGATTCAAGGAAGGGGTGGATCTGGGTTCAACAGCCTCAGTGCAAATGAGCTAATTGAATGGACACAAGCCTGTTTGCCAAGTCATCAGCAGATGAAAACATTTTCAACAACCTTTCAGCCACGTTCAGCCAGCAGAAACGACCAGACTGGGGAACATTTTGGATCTCACCTCTGTGGAGTCATCTGTTTCAGGTGTCACTGGTCCCTCGCTGTCATAACTTTCCAAGTAAACCATATCTGATGACAAACACATGTTTGATCAAAAAAATCTGGTAGTCATTTTATTTTCTAATAAGGAGACTGTTTTGCTTTCCTTTATTTATGTCATATAAAAGGGCTCTTATTGAGCTTATAATAAACATGCCAGTAGTTATGCAAGCTCAGATTACACACTGGTATATGTGAGACTCCAGAAGTGCCACACATCTGTTATTTAAACCTTCTGTTTATGAGAAAGAGCCAATACCAAGAAAGCTGGCTTAATGCAGTGGTTCCCAAACTGTGGGACAGGCCTCACTGGAGACAAGCTAAAATGTCTTGTATCAGGCATCATATGATATGAGTGGCTACAGCAAGGCCCAGCATGATATAAATAAGAATAATTTGGAATTGTGATAAAACTAAGGATAAAACTATAAATTCATAAATGTCCATAATAGGCCCTGTTTAAACCTGTTAATTGTTTAAAGTTCCTCTACCCACCTTCAATCGGGTCTCGAGTAAGCCCCAGCTGGCCAATGATGTAACGAGGGATATCTGTTTTCATCAGATGACCCTCTTTGGCGTGGTCCTCAGCTGCCTCCAGCAGATGGTAAAACTCCTCGGGGTTAAACTCCTGCAGAGAACAACAATAAAACCTGAGTAGCTGATGTCATCAGGTATAAAGTTTTGGAGCTCATCCAATAATTATTCAATCAGCTACATTAAATTAGAGTGATTTGTGGTGATTTAATTTTCCTTTGAGTTATCCTGGCATTTGGTTGTGAATTTAATAAAATATCCAAGTCATTTCATGAATGACTGCCTCTGGATCAGCCCAGGATTTGTTTTTGTAGTCTGTGCTGCTACTGAGGAACTGATGGTGGTGGTCAGAACGGGGCAGGGAAAAGAAGCATCAGCTCGTCTTCCTTGCAAAAGTTAATACCACGTGTCACATTTGAGAATCTGCTGTGCATAAACAGAGAAGATCAATATGATGCCAATTCACAACAAACAGTAGTTTCAAAGTGCTTTAGGTTGTGTAGTGGCCATTAGGTGTGACTTGTAGGTGGTGGGGGTAGGGGAGGGGGTGTGAAGGAAAAGAAAAGCAGGGGCGCCTCCAGAATTTTTTATTATAGAGGGCGCCATATGGGGGCCGGTAAAAATATTTTTGTGGCACACTAAAAACAGAATTTCCACTTTTATTAAGCTGTTGTCAAATATAGGTTACTTGAAAAATCTGGCAAATAAGAGTGAAAGAAAAAAATTCGAAGCCTAGTTAATTTCATGGCATTGAAGCCGATGTCACTGAAAATAGGTTCATATGAAAACCAGATAAGATTTTGAAATTCACATTAATCTGTTTTAATTAATTCATTGACTGGAAGTTCTAATCATCGCTTTAATGATTCTCAGCTGAGAATCTTTAAAGAAAAGACAAAAAAGAAGAGCTGACAAACAAGAAATGCGGCAAAACTATGGGAGAAAAAAGAGAAAGAAAAAGTTCATGACAAGCTGTAGTGGCATAGAAATGCATTGTGAGTAAAAAAGAGGGAGTTTAGTGCTCTGTAGCGTAAGCCTGTAGCAAAACCACTAATATCACCTAATCTTGCTTTAACTACAAGTCTTATCAAAAAGTTATGAGTCTTAAAAGCAGAGAGGATGTGTTTGTCTCCTGAACTTAAACTGGGAGCTGGTTCCTGAGGAGAGGTGCCTTACAGCGGAAGAATCTGCCTCGCATTCCACAAAGCACACACGCTCTAAAATATGATCACTCGGGACTTTGCATGTGAAGAGAAGGATTTTAAATTCGGCTTATTTTTACAGTTATGATTTCAGATAAACTAGTTTGACGTAAAGAATAATTTAATTTTCAATTAGGCGTGCTCGCCAGGAGAGACTGGAACAAGCCCAATGAATCAATTCTCCACGTCACCGTCTGAGCTGTCTCTCACAATCAAGAACCACGTCAGCTTGGCATGACTCATGCAGGGATGCACAACTGATATCCTGTTACGAAACACCAAGTCACAGCAGGCTCCATAGACAAAAACCATATCACACACACACACACACACACAGACATCCTTCAACTTTAAACGACAACGTGGTCACGGTATGTTTGAGGCAGGCTGGAAGGCAGCCGAGCAGCAGGGGGCTACTGCCTGGTATTAGCCGTACTCTGGGAAGGCAAATTTAATCTAAATGCAAATGTCTCCGCCATCCAGACAGACTGGACCAAGTCTTAGACTGGTTTGCTTGTTTTCATTTCACATTCCTGCTGTGTATAAAATCAGACTGTTAAAATGCTCATAAGGGGCTACAAATATGTTTTTGCGCTGATGATTGCTTTTTAAAAATAAAGCAATTTGCCTCGAGTCACAGGAGCTGTGAGAAGTTCTGTGATGAATCATGGGGCTGGAGGAGGATTGTGATCATCGCAGCAGTCGATGGGTGGGTAAATACTGATAAGTGTGAGTGTGATCCTACCAGACACTCCAAAAGCCTTGCAGGTCTGGCGATGATGATCAGAAGCTTTTTCACCAACTCCGTGACAAAGATTACCTCGGAGCTCTCCGAGCGCTCAAATGCCTGACGTACAGACACACAGAGAGGCAGAAAGACAGATATGCATCAGCATTTTTAACATTTGCAAAAAGTGACATCTGACAACAATAAAACATGCACACAAGACAGAGAAAATCTGTCAGTCAAAAGACAGACGGAGGCACGAAGGTACATAATCAAAAAGCTGATCCAATCAAACCTAATCCAGGCAACCCAGGGTAATCACAGCAATCTAATCAAGCTGTAAAGATGGGCTCTATGAAATTCGCAGATACCTGTTATCTTCTCTGGCAAATCACATGCACAATTAGCCTCCAATTTGGCTCTCGCCAAAGGCTTTGTGTGTTTGAATCTAATTAAAAAGACCTGAGGTGAATCACTTAATCACAAATCTTGCAAAGCTTCGCATATCCCCATCACCTGTACCTGATCTGCTCATGATCTGTTTTATTGATGTTTACTCACAAAGCGTATCTACAAATTAATCTTTATGCAGTTCATCTGCTTCACCTTTCTCTCCTGCTCACTATTTGAATACTTTTGTTGAAAAAAAGGCATTCTATGGAAAAAGAAACTGTTTAATACAAATATAAATGAAAAAAGTCTAATTTTTATATTTTTATTTAATTTCATAGAAATGGCTGTTTTCAGGCTTGCATTCTTTCTAATGAACAGCAGGGGGCGACTAATCTGGCTGCAGAAAGGAAGTCCACTAGCATAGAAATATACGAGGAAAGGAACTTGCAGCTCATTTGATTTAATGACCTCAGTAAACATCATCCTGTAGAGTTCGTGGTTTTGGTCCCTAGTTTCGAGTCATATTAAGCACAGCATGTAGTTTCTTTTGTAAATTTGAGACCTCTTTAATGTCTAGAAGAACAATAAAGCAGGCTTTGCTTTAGTGCAGATGTACCTTATGTCTTATGTCCCATATCAGAGCGCATTCTCTTGATTTACAGTCATATATGACCTGCACACTTTCCATATGGCAACAGTGAAACTGCTCTGCTTGAGGATTTAAAATACAGACTGTTCAAACACTTGGGTGACATCACAGTGCCTCTTTTATGAGGAGTCTCCACTATGTTCAGCACTCAGTCTGTTACTTGGTGTGGCATGTTATTTGGTACATCACACTGGGTTTGGCAACCATTTTAGCTGGAAACAGCTGCCTGTTGTGGCTAAGAATCAGGTTGATGAAGGCCAAATAAGAGAAACTTAAAGGAGCTCAGTTGTGAGCCACACAATTCATGGATATATTCGAAGAAGTGGATACGGCACCACCGCTCAGCCTTTCTCCAAAATGTTCCCATTGGTCACTCTTTGATATTGCTCTTTACAAAAGCTCACCCAGGTGTTTGATGATTGCGACAGGAATGATGGATCCGACCACACAGTTCACATGTTTTACACTTTACATTCGTAAATCTTACTGGGGTGTGATGCTAATCAGTAATCTTGCTAATCTGTTTCCTCTAGGAAAAAAACACATGGAAGCTGCATGTTTGCTTGTAATTGATAGGGTGATACCCGTATATGCAGTGATGGGAATAACGGCGTTTTTTTCAGTATCGAGTAATCCAACTGATTACTATTCCTATCGTTACAACGCCGTTACAGTTACTATTTTTCAACAAACAGACGGTTGAAGCTGTGTTCAGCTTACTGCATCTTATATCAGTTGCATGGAAGTAACTGTGAGTAATCTGGACGCTACAGCTTTAAGCAGCTGCGCGCGCTCCCGCAGACGGTAATCACGATCACTGTCTAGCACAACACCTGGAGCTAAGGGGGCAAAACAATCGCATGAGCGCTGCTGTTTGACCGAGGAAGAATAAAGTAGTCGTGGTAAGCCAATCACATGACCACTTCAAGATGACAAAGCAACAAGGAGTGATACACCTGCTGCTGTCAGACCTGCAGGTATCAGGCTCTGATTTTCTCCTTTATAGTGGACAGAAATTATTTTTTTGGAGTGGCACAAATAATTTGTGTGGCATCTTATTGAATGCAGAACAGCTGATTGTTCTGTAAATAGTTTGAAATGGTTATTTAAAAAATCAAGGTAAAAGGTAAATGGCTGCAAATAACTTGTTGTTTGCAAAACTTGTGCATATGATTTTAAAATTGACAATTTATATTTGCATTTAAAGTTGTGAAATGTGATTCATTAAACATGTTTGTGGTTGTTACAGTAAAAATATACTTTTTCTACTGATTTTATGTTTTTTGTCTGATTTTAGATCAGTTGTGTTAATACAGTATGTCAAAATGAAAACATAACTGTAAATTCAGACACGTGAGGTTGTGCTGAAAAGGATGATACCAAACAAGGCAAAGTAAATAGTTTTTAAAGGTAAAATGTGGAGGGAAAATCAAAAGTAGTTAAAAATGGGCAATTATACCCTGGACCCCAGAGGTTTTTTTAAGTAATGCAATAGTTACTTTTCAAGTAATTAATTACTTTTAGAATATTGTAACTCAGTTACTAACTCAATTACTTTTTTGATGAAGTAACTAGTAACTATAATTAATTACTTTTTCAAAGTAACTTGCCCAATACTGCATATATGCAAGCATCATCTTCAGTTCTAAGCAGTCTAGATTCAGTTTACCATACAGTACATCTCTAAGTCTCTGTCCCCCCCCCTTGATTTCTCTATGATGTTCACCATTACTGACCACTCTCAGAGAACAGCACTGGTATTTTTTTCCTCTATAAAGTCATTTTAAATGTACCGTCATCCACACGATCCCAAAAAAGCTACTGGCTGTCACCTTTGAATCTGTTCCTATTTATGACAAAGCCACTGTACTAAGAATACAACACATGCTTTATATAATAGATAAAAGATGCTAAAATTCAGTGGAGCTGGGGTAAACTGTGCCTTAAACCTTTTCCAGTGAAGAGGAGCAGTTAAGTTGTCTGGTTGCAAAAAGAAGTCCCATTGAGTAAAGAAAATGGGCCTTAGTAAATACTTTCTTGATGAATTTGTGGTCTTAATCTCCAACTTCAAGTCTTATTAAATCCAGCATGATGTTCATTTTGTAAATTATGGTCCTATTTAGTAGGAAATGATTTAGTGTGTGGCTACAATGTGACTGGCAAGTTGCTACTTATGAGTGCGCAGCGTTCCTCGGTTTCTCGGTCAAACCCAGGGACGTCCAGTTTCAAAAAAACAAGATGGCGATTGCCAAAAACTCACATCATGAAGCAGCTTTTCCAGATTCTCCTGTAGCTCGAAGAAGTACACAGAGGTGATGAGGCCTTCGCGAGCTTTGGCCAGGCAGTCTCTGGCCAGCTCTGCTATCTGATGGTGGATGAAGCTGAGGACTCCATCGGCCAGCGGAAGAACACTTTCAGGCAAGTAAGCCTGGATGAACTCAGCCAGCCTCCCCTCCATCTGAGCCGTGGCCTGGTGGGGGACAAGGTGGCATAAGAAGACAGCAGAGGAGATTAGGTTTAGGAAAAGATTTATTTTCTTAGCTTGGCCGGATTTATGAGAGAGAAAGTTCAGGAAGCCGTTTCATTTGCGATTCAGACAGCGTGGCTCTGCTGATTTAGTCAGACTTCAGCACAATGTCTTTTTCTTTTTTTCATTTCACTTGTGTGAGAACAAGCCCAAAGAGCTTTTACCGCAGATGAACTCTAAACTATAATGCTCAATTTCCTATGGTTTGATTTTTATCACTGTCAAAGCTTTCAGCTTCTTTCCTTCTGATACCGACCTCACCGACCGGCTTTATTTCAGTGTTCATAACTGGAGCGGTATTTTTACATGCACTGAATAAACGTAATATTCACACTGACGGGGTGAATGGAGCTTGGCACGTTCTCATAATCTTGTTTGCTATGGTTTAGCAGCCCACATGGTTACGGTTCTTTCCCAGTTTCTTGGATGCAGGATATAAAACATTTGCATACACAGATCTCTGATAATGTTTAATCACAAACTGCAGAGCTTTGACTGTTTTTAATTAGTAACTGAGCACCGAAAAGGCTCCAAAAGTTTACTATTGTGTGCATTTAAACAGAATATGATGTTATCGTGAAGGCTCTTTGCAAGTCTCTGTGTGTATGTTGTGTTAGTGTGTGTGTGTGCGTGTCTAACCTTTGGAAAACGCTCTTTGTACACGTGGTTCATCATGACTATCTCGTTATCGTAGCAGGAGGAGGAGCGTCCTGGGCTGCAGAGGGACACAGGGGAAAAAATTCAGCTTTTCCAAAGCAAGGGCTGAAAACTGTTATATAATGAGATCAATGCTATAATCGACATATCTGAAATACATTTAAAATAGGCTTCAAGACGCACTGTAAAATGAAAAAAACAGTAGATAGTTTTCAATAAAAGGGAGTGATTGGAACTAAAGTAATTATTCACACCAAAAGACAAAATTCAATCATAGTTTTCAAAATTATTTGTGTTGACTATACATGAAAAGTTAACTAAGACATTACTGACATTTTGTTTTTTTATAGAGGTGTTTTGCCCATAAACTGTTGGCATTTCAATACTCTAATACCTAATCAATACTAAAAGACAGTACTGGTTTATATACGTATTTACTTGATGACTTTACTGAGGTTTAATGTACTCGTACTTCCGTGTCATGCTGCTTTCTTTTTATGTATTTTGGATGCAAGTATTGTACTCTGAACTCCGTACTATTTATCTTAAAGTTTTGGATTATCAGGATTATTGGATTATTATAAATCCATTTAAAAGTACTTAAATCCCCAGCTGCAACAATAATGAGATCTACACGTTAATAAATCATAATTATCATCCGTTACTGTCATGTATCAAATTCTGAAAAGTGTAATTTGACACAGAAGTACTTTTACTTACTTTATTTACTTTGAGTATATTGTGATTATATAACCTATGCATTATTAATCTACTCCAGTAGGATTATCATTTGTATACTTCATCCAAAAAGCTTAATTTTTTTAAACTATCCAACAAAAGATCACTTTTTACATAAAAAGTATAACAGGTCATGAGCCTAAAACTGATGTTTTCTGCATGGATTTTATGTCCAATTAAAAATATTCTGACTTGTGATCCTATATAAGCTAAAATATTTTTTTATTGGTTAAAGGCCTCTTTAACGATAAAAACAAAGATGTTACATAAAAGCAGTAAGATCAACCACTGGTGACCCGGCAAATCTGCTTTTAAGTAGTGCCTCTGAAAAGAGGACAGTGCGCTGGGCAGCAGACGCTGCTGTTTAATTTCATGAGCGCCGCTGCTGTGTCTAACCTGAGGCTGCGGGAGCGAGGGCGCATGTGGGGAGAGCAGCGGCCCCCATCGTCATCCATGATGCTCTCTGTGCTGCCAAAGTGCTTGGATAAGAAGTGGAGCTCATCCATGGTGGGCTGGAAGGGCAGCTGGTGCAGTCGCTCCTGAGAAGAGCTGGAGGACTGGAAGAGGGAGAAGAGGAAGGGAGCCAAGAGGGTGGAGGAGGAAGAGGAAGCAGACGGTGAAGGGGAGAGAATTAAGATGATGGAGGAGGGGGGTGGGATGGCAGATGAGAAAGGGAAGTAGGCGTTGGAAGGATCAAACAGAGAAAGTGCCAGAAAATTAACGACAAAACTCCACCAAATGACGTCCAGCAACTGCAGAAGATAACGATCTGAAAGCTAAATTATTAAAGTGTTTGACAGTCTACAGCTGTTATTCCTCATGGATCCAGACAGTGTGACGACAAACCAGGAACTGAAAGATAATGACGCCTCAGGGCCAGACCTTAAATCCATCTGTCAGTAAAACTTTGTCTCCTATTTCCTTTGCCTCAAACAGGGACAATGAGACCTAGACCGCCTCCTCTTACATTTCTAAGTGAAAAGAGTGAAGTAAGGATGCAGATTCCTCCCTTTGTTTATTTTATGTGTGGATGTCAAGATTTTTTCCTCTATCTTGGTAGAGTTGCATATTATTTTCCCAGAGAGCATCTGCTGAACTGATCCAGCTGTTACTTATATTTCTGTTCAAGTGTGTGTCTTTTTGGCTACAGTCTGATGAGCACAAACTGGGTCTTCTTCTCTCCTTGTTCACTGGTTTTTCCAAGTATACGGGGAATTCTTGGAAAATGGTTAGGAATACACCTTTGGGGCCCAAAATTTTAAATTCTTGCAAACAAGATGAAATAGAGCATCATGATCAGCGTGATCTTTCCACAAAGCTATAATCTGGTAACGCTGTCGGCAAGAAAATGACTCCATTCAGTATTTATGAATTTGTGGTATGATGTGAGAGAATTACTTTAAATAGAGCAGAGACTGAGGGGCCAGCTCAGTGTGATTCATAACATTCACAGCCTTTTGTTTAATGTACTATTGTTGTGTTTCTATTCATAGTATCTGGCTTATTTTGGTCTCTGATTAAATTAGCATGGAACCGCATGTGCTCTATCTCGCGTAGACGTCTCTTCACTACACCACGTGTCTCATCGCTCTCGTCCCAACCGGCTTGGCGATCGTCACTTTCCCCTCTTGCTCTCTTCCCTTCATCCATCTAAGCCTCTATCCACAGCCAGATGGAGAGAACAACCAGGCCCCTGATATCACTGTTATGCAACACGTCATGCTGAAGGACAGGCAGGGGAAGAAGTAGAAGTGACGAGCTGGAGATGGATACATTTTAATTGTTATCTTAAAGTGAAAATGTATATTCAGCTAATACAAACTGGCTTTCATAGATATATCTAACATGCTACATGGGGAAAGTTCTGGTATGCTGAAAGGGTCGATAATCATTATAATTATGGTTAATCATCATATAGCTGTGGGGACAGGTCTGATCAATAAGCCCACCCCTCAAGTAATTTAGAAGGAATACAAATTTTGCATTGCTATAATAAGGAACCATAAGGATCTTTCCAAAATAATCATCAGTAAATGTCATCATAAAGAGTGCATCTAAAAGTATCCCCTATAATAACTAGTATTGGTTCTATAATTCCCTGCACTGCTGTTCTGCTAGCTGTCTGTCCAGATGGTGTTGCGCTATCCTAACAAGACTTATTACTTGATTTTTTTCAGACACGTGACCACTAACTGTGTGACGATAACTTGTCTTTTTGACGTGTGACAATCACGGTGACAGTGTAGTAGTAAATAGGCCTGGAGACCGGTCCATCTCATCTGGCAATCACCGGTCATGAGAGAGAAGCACACGTTCCCTAGACTTGGCAAAGGTTGGCAAAACCGAATCCTTGTGATTGCTTTGGTGTTTGGCATATTTACATAGTTTAAATGGAAGTGACGCCGGCCAGCTACTTTTCATAAAAATTGCAACTCAAACCCTTCAAATTAAAAGCGCAACTTTTAAATTGAAGATAGGAAACACTTCCAACTAACTGAGAAGGACACATTTTTCACAAGCAATCGATTGCTGAATCACCTCCAGTACGGTGAACAACTCAATATGCACATGACGTGAGAAACCTCAGTAGACTAATTATATCAAAGACTGTATTGCTTTCTATTTGACTTGAATAAAATGTATCAAAATGTAAAATCCAAAGCAGGAACATATACCAATGTCTTGCTTTGCCTAAAATAAGGACCTGTCACAGTGCCCATAAGCTTTTCAAGGACAGGACAGCATTGTTGGTACTTGAAGTCTGAATTGCCAGAAAAAGACGTCCATGTATCATTTCACACCAGAACTAATTTCATAGAGGGAAAACAAACAGATTTGGTATAAACAGACTAATCAGTGCTAATCAACCCATTAATTATTAGCTACTTATAAGTTATATCAAAAGTTTATTAGCTACACAGTAACCCAGCAGCCAACAATTTACATTTAAGCTAATGCTTTTGGGGTTACAACCAAATTGTGATGTAAAAGGAGCCTTCAAAGATAATGTTGGTACTCTTCATGTTCCAAATACTTAGAAATAAGTTATCAAATGAATTTTATTTAACACTATATAATGGGGCATATTTACAGAGTTTTTCATACAGTAGACTAGGAGTGCAAATTGCTTCAGCGATGTTTTACTTGGAGTTTCGTGACCTTAGTTTTATAGTGAAGCTATATGACTTCTTATGGATATCCAATACTTTTGACTGTTTTACATTCTAAATTATCGTGACTCGTGCTGAGAGGCAACGTCCTGCAAATATTGCTCCTCGTCTACGCTTTAACTTCGACTATGTTGGTTTTAACTAGTGTATTTTTTGACTGGCAACTGAAAGGATTGCTTAAATTGAGTTGTTCGCATACGCATAACTGCAAAAATACGCTCTAGCATAGCTGCTCCCCTACACACACGTTTATGATCAATACAGTGAAAAAGTGGTGATGTATATTTTACCGTGGAGCTGGGAGTGTTGGTACCATATCCTGAAGAGGGCAACGACGCTAAAGACCATCGTCGTCCATCGGCCCTGCAGAATGGCAAACACAAATTGCACTTCATTTAATACCCACTGCACTGTAGTGCTATAAAATCAATATCACATAAGCTTCTCTGTTGTTTATTATTGATTTGACAAAAATCAAGATAATGAACCTGAAAGCCCAGCTAACCTAATTTCATTAACTACAAAGAGAAGTTTTAATTCAGCTGAAGAAAATCATGTTCTAGTGAGTTGCATTGTGACTCTGTAACTCAGATTCACAGTGAGAGGCAGGCAGACAGATCTGATAAATAAGGACAGAGGCTTTATAGGAGCCTCGACTTCCAACATGAGAGAGAGACGGAAGTAAATAACAGCCTAATTGGCCGCCTACATACATCTCTGCTGTTTGAACACGAGAGTGTGGATGGAGCCTCGTTGTTTTTAATACAGTGGATGACGTGAGGCGTTGTATTTAGTGTAAGGTAAATAAGGATTGTTTTGACCTATGAATAATAAAAAGCTATTCAAGTAGGGTGTAAGAAGGAAAATATGCAACTGGAAATGAGCGTGACAGCTCCCCTTTATGAAAAGATAAAAGTGGCTGATTGTCTATGGTATGAGCACCTGCTGTTTAAAGTTGTGGAAACGAAGCAAACCCTGAGAGCAAGCTCAAGCACTTAACTCGTGTCTGCCTGTAGCATAAATGCAGCCATAAAAAGTGCATCTTGTAAATGCTGCACCTAAATCCCAGCTACACCCCCTGTCTGCATCGATCCCCGAGTTATTATAGTTTCATATTTTCTACTTTTATTTCATTTCTTTTTGTTCTGTATTCAGTTAAGTTTGAGTTAGCGTCCAGAGTGGGTTAGCTCGCTTCGGTTTAGGTTTTTTGAAAATGTCTAAGATCTAGGAACGTTAGTGCAGACGTCCAAAGTCGGAATAAATACATCCATCAAAGCCTCATCAGGCAAGCTGTATTTACATATTTTTAGCAAATTAACAAATACTAAAACTAAGGATACTTTTTAATATTTTAGTTATTATTTTAGTTTAGTTAGTTCTTCAAGTCTTCGGCTTCCTCCCACAGTCCAAATACATGCAGTTAGTGGGGACAGGTTAATTGATCAATCTAAATTGCCCATTGCCCATAGTGAATTTGAGTGCAAATGGTTGTCTGGTGAACCAGTCCAGGGTGTACCCCGCCTCTCGCCCTATCACTGCTGGGATACGCTCCAGCTCCCCCCGCGACCCTGGATGGATGGATAGTTCTCCAAGTTCATAAAATAGTTAGCTAGTTTATATTTTTTCAAAAGTCACATTTTTATTTTAATTTCAGCTAACTACATTTTCCCCCATAACTAGTGTTAGTTTTTAGTGAAGTTTTAGTTAGCTATAATAACCTGGACTGTCCACCATGGGGTCTGACAGCCTGTAGCTGCTCTACTCCAAGACTTTGAAATACCTGATCTCAGGACCATAAACTCTCCTTCTATTTTTAAATCACATTTCAAAACCCATCTTCACATTCAGACTTCACACCCTTCATTATAACATAATTAAACAGCATTGTAGCCCATTGTTATCCTGATCAGTTTTAATCTGTGTTTTTGTTTGTTTCTTGTGTATGCAAGTTTAAATTACTGCACCAATATGAGGCGACATTGAGGGACTCGAAAGGGGCCTATAAATAAAATGTAGTATTATTACTATTGTCACTTCCCACTCTGGGACAACTCACAGCTCACAGGTTTAATAGTTCACTCAGTGCACTACAATACATAGTTAGCATTTTGATATTAAATATTTATACATATTACCAGATAATACTTACAACCATAGAATACATCTAACGCTTTTCACACAATGCAGATTAGAGAGCTACAGTTGAAGACATATTTTCAAAATTAACAACTATTTTTGAAGCTTATGGCAAAAACAAATTACCACAAAAAGCAGTATCAAATTACAGACTGTAGTGAACATGATCCACTTAAAGTATTTTTCTGTAGGACGATGTGATTCGTGACTAAAAGCATGCAGACATTTGAGCATTAAAATGAAACGTGATGCCATGAATCTGCTTCTAATCCTCTTATAACCTGCCATAAGATTTCTGAATGTGACTACATGGATGCAGCCGTTGTTTCATGGCTCAAGGCCAAACAACTTATTTTCTGGACCTGCGCCTCCCGAGAAAAAAAGGGCCTTCTTCTCTAAACTGTTGTGTTTGAAGTGAACTAGTGTTTATAATATTGTTACACGCTGTCTTTAGCCTAAAGACAAAAGCAACCACGTGAAGGCCTAAATCTAAAATCTATTAACATGAACAGATGTAGATGTGTGACACAGGCAACAAGCGTGACTAAACAGAGAGGAGCTGT